>NC_067484.1:51146304-51447138 GCF_947179515.1 Apodemus sylvaticus | reverse complement strand
AAATGAGGTTCATGAGTCCACGAATTTTAGATCTTGGAGTTGGAAAGCTAGAGGCTGCAGTCCGGCTTTCTCAGACTTAAAGCAATAAACATGCATTGAGAATCTGGTTCCCCCACTCGGCACACCCTCAGCTTCTGGGATGTAAAACAGCCCAGGTTTATTACACAGACCTTAAAAAGCTGCAGGTTGGAGAAAAGCTTGGTCTCTCTGAGGCGGAGCTGAGGTAATCCATGCAGGAATGCTTAGGTCTTAGAAAAAGATGAAGCAACATAGGTAAGTGAACTAGATTTTCACAGAACACAGAAGCTACTTTGAATCACATTCACAGAGACCTTTCTTTCTGAAAAAAAAAATAAAGTCCAGTGTGGATCTAAAGACACAGTGCCTTATTTGCTCCATAACAATATATTCATCCAGCTAAGTTAAATGAATTTGATTTTTGTTTTCTGGGTAATTCTCACAGAATAGGTTATCAATCTGTCCAACATAATGCACATTTGAAATCCAAATTATTAAGTAATTATTTAGCTCAGCTGCTCTGGTCACTGGATGAGGCAGAGAGACAAATCAGACTATTTTTTATTCTATCTTGTACTACTCATTAAATCATCTGGCCTGCGACAAATTTAGGAATCGTGCGGTTCTGTTGAGATCAGTTGACTTTTAATTCTTTAACGGGATAGTGCGTGAGGAAACCATAACTCACAGAAGTAGAACATTCCAGTACAAGCCAGGGTCAGAGCAAAGCAAGAGCTCAGGTGCTTTTCTGCGTTCTCTTCTAGTCGCTCTTCCCAGCATGGTGCTGGGATGGCCAGAGGCCAGGAGACAACGCCATAGGAGACACAGTAATACAGGGTAGGGACAAATGCACACCATAGCCAAGGATGGGATGCAGCATTTCTTCCAGCCTGTGCTATAGATCTATAGCATCAGAACATTCCAGGTCTCTGGGGAGTGTGATCTTTACTCCAGCCTCCTATAGCATCAGGTCCTCTGGGGTGTGGGCCTGGAAAACTCTAGCACAGAAACTTCCTCCACTGAATTTTTACACTTGACAATGGGGAACCCCACCCTCCCACAGCAGTCTCTCTGACAAGGTCCAAAAGTGTAGCTTTCATCAGAATGTGTCTGCCACACACCATCTTTGTGACTGCTGCTGCCACATAACTTTCAATTTGTTATTTTAGTCTTATCACTACTGTGTGTATACATGATGTGGGGGTCGGGGTTGGTAACCCACGTGGTCTCAGGCTTGAGGGGTCGGGGAGGGTCATGCATGTGGTGTGCCAGGCTTGGGAGAATTGGGGGAGAGTCATGCATGTGGTGTCAGGTTTTGGGGAGCAGGGGAGTGTTGTGCTGTGGTGTCAGGTTTCGGGGAGCAGGGGAGGGTTGTGCTGTGGTGTCAGGTTTCGGGGAGCAGTGTTGTGCATGTGGTGTCAGGCTTGAGGGGAGCAGGAGAGGGTTGCACATGTGGTGTCAGGTTTGTACAACATGTACGTTCACCCAGAGAATCATCTTGCTGGCGCTGGTTTTTAACTTCTGAAAGCACTATAGAAGCTGGAGGTGTAACTTGATACTAAAGGATGAGTTCTGAGTTCAATACCCAGCACCACCCAAAACTGGAGCAACAACGAACCCACCATCCAGCCTCACTGGTCACATTAAAACTTTATGCTGGAGCTGGGTGTAGTGACACTGGACTGTAGTTCTAACATCTGAGAGACTGAGAGAAGGATAGCAAGTTAGAGATCGGCCTGGGATACTTAATGAGACATGCCCCCTCAACACAACACACACACACACACCACACCACATTTTAAATGACAATGAAGCCGGCACAGTACTCCATATCACAACGTTCTCTGTGTGGCTCCAGCGGTTGCAGTAATAGAGCTCTGTCCTCACTTCTGTCAGCGCCATGCTTGGAGACAACTTCAGTCATGATGGAGAAAGGCCAGTGTTAGCTAGGACAATTGCCTGCTGCTGCTGAAGCTGCTTCAGGTGGCCGTGGGCAACAGGCTGCCAGAGCCCGCGCTCTCCGCCTTCTAGAGATGCAGGTATGAGCAGTCCAGGAGGCACAGAATGTTAGGGAGAAACTGGGTGTTTCCCCTTTTCTCATTGATACTTAACCACAGAAGGAAATGGTTCTAAGGCCCTCACCCAGTCTCATGTTCAGGGAAGGAGTTCCCAAGGCCCCTACGTCTGAGGATGTGTATTTGGTTAGTGGTTGATTGGTGGAGACAGAGACATTGTCTTCAGTGGTTAGGCTCCTGTAAACAGTCCCTTATCCAAGCTTTTGTAAACAGCCCCAATAGTGATGCTTACTGGGTCACCAACAGCAAATAAACAAACAAAAAATATACAGAGATGGGAGGTGTCTCGGTCAGTAAAGTGCTTGCTGCGTAAGCATGAGGAGATGAGTTGGGGTCCTGAGAAGATGTACGAAGACGGGTGGGTCAAGGAGCTCAAGGGCCAGGAGGTCTAGCCAATCAGTGAGTGCTGGGTCCCATTAGAGACCCTGTCTATCAAATGTTAAGGCGGAAGGGCTGGGGAGGAGTTCAGTGGTAGAGCACCCCTCCAGCATGCTCTTGGACCAAGAGTGCTACCCCCCAGTACTGCCTTTCCCCCCAAAAAACATGGGGTGAAGAAGGATGGAGGAAACAACTGGTATTGGCTTCTGGTCCTCACATTAATGTGTACATACACCTGGATGCCCTTGCACATTCATGGTATACATGCACACACACACACACACACACACACACACACACACTACACATGAATAAAAAAAGACTTGGAAGTAGAAGGGACCAAAAGAAGAAGAGAATACTTGGAGAGGGCAGGGAATAAGGGTTGGTAATAGTGGGATATGAGCAATATGTATATATACATATATATATAATGTATATATATGTATGTATATATGAAAATATTAAAAATGAAACTCAGTTGTTTTTTGTTTTGGTTTGGTTTTGGTTTTTGGTATATTTCGAGATAGCCCTGGCTGTCATGGAATTCACTCTGTAGACCAGACTGGCCTCAAACTCAGAAATCCACCTGCCTCTGCCTTCCAAGTGCTGAGATTAAAGGCATGCGACACCACTGCCTGGAAAATGAAACCCATTATTACATAAAGTTTACATGTGCTAATACAAAGCATTTAAAAAGAGAGTCTGGTACTCTGGCTGGGGTTATAGCTCAGTGGACTGCACGCATAAGAGACACAAAGTTATCACAAAGCCATCTCGTCAGTCACCTGGATTTGATCCCCAGTGCTGCATGAACCACTTGGCTTAATAACTCAGCATTCAGGCAGTAAGATCAAAAGGCCCATGCCGCGTCATCCTCTGCTGTGAAGTGGGTTTGAGCCCTGCTTGGAATATACTGAAACCCTGTCTTAAAAAGTAAGGGTCTCACTGGGCAGTGGTGGCACATGCTTTTAATCCTAGCACTCGGGAGGCAGAGGCAGGTAGATCTCTGAGTTCAAGGCCAGCCTAACCTACAGATTGAGTTCTAGGGCTACATGCAGAAACTCTGTCTCAAAGAAAGAAAGAAAGAAAGAAAGAAAGAAAGAAAGAAAGAAAGAAAGAAGAAAGAAAGAAAGGAAGGAAGGAAGGAAGGAAGGAAGGAAGAAAGAAAGAAAGAAAGAAAGAAAGAAAGAAAGAAAGAAAGAAAGAAAGAAAGAAAGAAAGAAAGAAAGAAAGAAAGAAAGAAAAAAAGAAAGAAAGAAGAGAGGGGTAAAGGAAGCAAGGAAGGAAGGAAGCACCTTCTGGTCTACTGACTGAGCCTGCTGTGCTGTGAAGAGAACTACAAGCAAACTCAAACATTGGAACCCCCACCTTGCTGTGTTTCCCAGATCACACTGTGGCTGACGCTCTACTTTGACTTCTTCACAGTGAGATCTTACAAGGTGTCTTAGTCAGGGTTTCTATTCCTGCACAAACATCATGACCAAGAAGCAAGTTGGGGAGGAAAGGGTTTATTCAGGTTACACTTCTGCATTGCTGTTCATCACAAAAGGAAGTCAGGACTGGAACTCAAGCAGGTCAGGAAGCAGGAGCTGATGCAGAAGCCATGGAGGGATGTTACTTACTGGCTTACTTTCCCTGGCTTGCTTAGCCTGCTCTCTTATAGAACCCAGGACCTCCAGCCCAGAGATGGCACCACCCACAAGGGGCCCTCCCCACTTGATCACTAATTGAGAAAATGCCCCACAGCTGGATCTCATGGAGGCACTTCCCCAATGGAAGCTCCTTTCTCTGTGATAACTCCAACCTGTGTCAAGTTGACACACAAAACCAGCCAGTACACAAGGGAAGGTGAAGGGATCAAACTAAGGTAGGAGAGAGAAAGGAGCCCAGCAGTCGCTATTGTTGCCAAAACTGAGATGAGTGAAAAATGAGGCAACAAAAATGCACCTCCAAAACCTGTAGCATAACAGGAAATGCGCTAAGCCGCGCGTCCCAGAACTGTCTGATTGCTCTTGATTGCTAATGCGATGAGATTAAGAAACGTTTATGAGATTAGTATAACTTATCCCTGGGTGGGAGGCTGTTTCCAGACCATTAGACTGTGAAGGAGCTGAACTAATGAGTGGGTTCATGCTTAATGTGGTTATTATAGGAGATTTATTGGGGGTGATGAAAGGTAGGATGTGGGATCTCGCTGGGGAAGTACTTTGTGCGCATGCGCCCTCGGGCTGTGTCCATTCCTGCTCTTTGCCGCCGCCTCCTTCTCTCTATTCCCTTATTCAACAAGAAGCGGAGTTGAGCCTCTTCCACATGCTTTTGCATTTGTTCCGGTGACCAGGACATTCTGTCAAATGCCTGAGGCTAGAGATCATGGGACTGAATGCCCTGAAACTGTCACCCCCAAACAAATCATTTCTCACTCAGATTGTTTATGCCGCAAGGCAAAAGTAGCTGCCGGGACGCTAGACTCAAAAACCCTGAACAGAATGCTATAGCTATCGGAAGAAATTGGAAACTTCATTTCAGCAATACAAGTGTTGGTTCCTGGTTTGCAAATTCTTCTTAAGGAGTCTACCTGAAGATTAGATTCTTCTTCTTATTTTTTTTCAGTGCTGGGGATTGAACCAAAGGCCTGAGTATGCCAACTAAGAACTCTAACACTGAGTAATAATTTCAGCCCAAGATTATTCTAGTATAAAGAGATAGGGACAGTTTGTCTCATTTTCCCCTTTTGTGTCAATTTTTTTTGGTCCTGGGTGTCTTTGATCAAACATTGCAAGGTAGGAGGAAAGAATTAAAGGGACATAGGGAGGGAAAGGAGCCCCCCATCCCAGAGTTTGGTTAAAGTCTCTCACAGGCTGAGAGTAGAGAACTCAAGTATAATTAACATTTGCTGTAGATTATAATTAACATTTGCTGCAGATAGAGAGACAATGGTCCTTTGATCTTGAGTTAGTCATATTTAAGGTCTAAGCATTTATGATCACATTCTTTTCTAAACTATAAAAACCCCAACAACAGCAATAAAACAACAACAAGTATAAACCTTGTTTACTGTAAAAACATATTTTTTTTTCTTTTTGGTTTTTTGAGACAGGGACTCACTATGCAACTCTGGCACTCTGGTTGTCCTGGAACTCATAGAAATCCTCTTGTCTACCGAGTGCTGGAATTAAAAGTGTGAGCCACATCTGGAGTAAAAAAAAAAAAAAAGTCAAATCAAATCAAATCAAACCTTAGTTTCCTTGCAAATCTCTGTGTAAAGACACTTTTATCTATGAGTCTTTCTTGAGAAGCCCACGGTCACTTTGGGTACATACAGTCCTTCCCTGGGTGCCTCCCACAAAGTCCTTGCTTAAATCCGTGACAATTTTTTTTTTTCTTAACAATCTCTAATTCTGCATTACTCAGACTCAGCCTGAAATTCTTTTCTGCAGGGCAGAATCACAGCCTCCCTTTGAGAAGAAAGGAGACTCTGAGAACTCAGACGCTGCTGTAGGCAACAGTGCAGACTGTGTCTCGGCCCCCCACCTCACTCTGCTCAGCTGGGCTGCCTGAGGTGGCCTTTCCTCATTTCGTGTTACCAGATTCTCGTAGTTTCCTACCTCCAAGTGTGGTCCCTATCTTCTTCTATGGATGAAGTTTTTTGAAGCAGTCCATTGAATAATTTCTCACACATACTAGAAAATATATAACTAAATTATGGGATCTTATGAGAAGTTTTGCTTAGGCCAAGGCAGACAATCAATAAAGACAATTAATAATAGACTGGAAAGAGATGAGAGAGTTATGTCTTTATAATTGATCGGCTACACTCACATGAATGGACTCTTTCCATACTCCTCATTCATGTGGAAGAAGGTGCGGTTTGATTAATCAGTTTTGGAGAAAAGAACTTTCCCCATGTTAGAAGGGGAGATGCTCCCTCTCTTTCAGCAAGGGCATTGTGCCTGGGGCCAGCTGTGCGATGGGGAGACAGTGAGACAGGAAACCTACAGCGATCTGGTTAAGCCAGTGTCTAAGTGACTAGGTCTAATTGAAAAGTAACAGATTAGTCAAACGCTTGACTGAAACTTTGAAGCCACATTTACCAACGGTAACAAAGACTATGGTTAAAAAGTAATGTTAGTTGGTTGTTTTATTTTTAGATGGGCAGCCAGCTCCCTATCTTGCTCAGCCTATCTCAAACTCCAAAACGCACATGCGATCCCCACACTTCTGTTGTCCTAGTAGCTGGATGTGCTGGCTAGTTTTATGTCAACTTGACACAAGCTAGAGTTAGCTGAGAGAGGGGAACCTCAACTGAGAAATTACCTCCATACGATTAGTCTGTAGACAAATATGTAGGACATTTTCTATTTAATGACTGATGGGATAGGCAGAGCCCACTGAGGGTGGTGCCACCCATCGGCTGGTAGTTCTGGGTTCTGAAAGAAAGCAGGCTAGGAGGGGCAAGCCAGTAAGCAGCTCTCCTCCAAGGCCTCTGTATCCACTCCTATCTCCAGGTTCCCATTCAGTTGAGTTCTTGTCGTAGATTCCCTCATTAGACTGACTCAGGATATCTCAGCCAAATAAACCCTTTCTTCCACAAGCTGCTTTTGGTCTTGGTGTTTCTTCACAGCGATGATTACTCTTTAAGGCGTTGGGATTACAGGAGTACTCACACCCAGGCTGATAGTTTCAATTCTGTTTGGATTCTAACACTGTCTCCTCCCCGTTTGCTCTTAACTCAGCATCTCAGAAATGTGGGAAGGTGAATTCCATAGAACCGGTGAGCATGGATTTGGTGTGTTTTTGGCCAGTTACTGTGGCCCTGAACACAATGACATTAAAGGCCACACTGTGGCAGAGGAGCAGAGAGGGCTCCTTGGGGGTAGTTGGCCATTACCTTTCTATTAGTCCCTTGATGCTTACCTTGGGTAGCCAAATGCAAAACTGGTGGGAGTGTGGCTCTTGAAGTGTTAGGGGTCTTCTCTTTATGGGGTGTGGGTGAGAGTGTTATACCCTTCATTGGCCAGTTATGCTCAGTACGTTCTCAAATCTTTAGTTTTAACATGCTTGTGTTCATATGAGCCATGTGCCTAGACTACTCTGATGAGTTCATAAATGGCATCTTTTTCTCTTTAGAAATAAGTTATTATCAGTCCGTGCTTTATGTGTAGTACTGGACAGACAGGTGGTGGGTGTCTCCGAATGGAGTTGGATGCCACTAGTGAAATGAATTGCCTCAGACAAGACACAGCCTGACAGAGGATTACACAACATGTGTGAACATAGACAGGGCATGACCTGAGCTCCACAGGCTCACAAAGAAACTCCCAGGGGGCTTTGAGACTGTCTCATACATGTTCACCCAGCCTCCTTTGTTCCCTTTGGTTGTCCCCAGCTGCCAGTGCTTCATGACATGGCTGGTCATGGGTCCATTACTCTATCTCCAATTCTGGCCTCAGGGAAAGAACACTAAGGTCCCTTTAGGGCCCAACCCAATCTTCCATTGAGTTCCCACAGCCCACCAAGTACTAAGTTGAAATGAACTATGTGTCATGGAACATGATGAAATGAACTATAACCAGAACAAACTCATAGTAGGGTTAGTGGCTTCTTAGGCTTGGGGCTATTCTAGGGTCTATGAAAAGGCCACTCCTTCCTGTGTGTGACGGGAAACAGCTCTGGCTCTTTCCTATGCCAAGGTTCCAACTCCCTATTTGTATTAGTTTTTGTCATCTTGACACAAATCTAGACATGTCTTTAAAGTGAGAGCCTCCATTGAGAAAATGCCTCCATCGGATTGGCCTGTGTGCAGATCCATGGGGCATTTTCTTGATTCGTGATGTGAGATGTGAGAGGGCCCAGCGGAGCCACCCCTGGGCAGGTGGCTCTTGATTGTATAAAAAAGCAAGCTGACCAAGCTGTGGCCAGCAAACTGTGATCCTCAGCTCCTGCCCAGCTTCCCTCAGAGACAACCATAAAATGCAGGCAGAAGCAACCTCTTTCCTTCCCAGCTTGGTCTCGGTTAGTGCTTTTTATGGCTACAGAGAAGCACACTAAGACAACACTTTACACTGCCTGTGAAGAGGAAAGAATTTTCGTCTCTTTCCCATCTCCCTCCGCTCAGCCAGAATCTACCTCCTTCCAGAAAGATTGATAGGAAATGGGTGTTTATGAGAAATCTCTGACCCCATTCTTCCTCCCACCCAACCTCACGTAGTCTGGTCCTTTGATCCTAACAGGATATTCATCAAGAAAACAAGCCAACATCAATGCCTTCCCAAAGTTTACCTTATCCATTCTAGAAAAGAGAGGAAGTTTCCCAGCCAGCCTCATTTCTCTCTGTGGTCTCTTCCACAGGAGGTGACTATGGGGGGGAGGGGTCCTGTCTCTCCAGCAAGACTCTACAGCTGGTCTTCTTGACCCCAACTGGAACACATGCATAGCTCATAAAAAGAAAATTAATGTATATTATTCCATAGTAATAAATCTGTAAAGACATAATTTATACTAAAGTAATAAGAAATGTGCAGAGACCTAAGTCTGATTCTTATGATCATCCAGAACATTTGGCTGCCTCAGGTCAACATCTGTACAGAGCCTTTCTGCCCTCTTGGATTTAAAATTATGTTATTAAAATATATCTTACAGAGCTGGAGAAAAGGCTCAGCACTGAAGAGCACTTGCTGCTCTCAGAGAGGACCTGAATTCAGATCCCAGCACTGACAGGGCTGCTCACAACCAGTAGTAACTCCAGCCCAGGGAGCTCTGACACCCTCTTCTAACCTCTGTGGTCACTGTACACCCGCCGCACACATACATGTGTGCAGACAAAATACCCATATGCTTAAAAAATAAAGTCAAATAAATCTTTTGTAAATCTGAAAATGTTTCCCAAGATTAGTTTTTTTCCAAAAGTAAAGTTACTAGCAACCTTTTATTTAGATTTTTCTCCCAATTGTAACCAGTTACTAAAATACCAGGGTATCACACAACACTTATTTATCTCCTAACTTGAACACATCTATGTTTAGAACCTGTTCTTGAAAAACCTTTAATTATGGTGTTTTGGAGGATGTACCTTTTGTATATCTGTGAATACCTGCTGCCTTCCAAGCCCAGAATGCCCATTTTGTATAATTTGCTGCAACACAGAAGAAGGCAGAACACATTGCATATTCTGGCTTTATAACTTGTAAGGGTTCACCTGGTCCCAAGTAACCTTGCCTGTTATACATTCTGATATGGCCACAAACCTAAGGGGGGTCAGGAAGTGAACTGTGGTAGTTTGAATAAAAATGGCCTCCCTGGGCTTGTAAGGCGTGGCACAATGAGGAGGAGTGGCCTTGTTGGAGGAAGTGTGCCGCTAGGGATGGATTTGGGGGTTTCAAAAACCAAAGCCAAGCTCAGCGCTTTCTGCCCGTGGATCCAGGTGTAGAATCTCAGCTACCTGTCCCACACCATGTCTGCCTGTGAACCACCATGCTTCCAATAGGCTCCAAGATGACAATGTAAGCCAGCCCCAGTTAAATGTTTTTCTTCATAAGAGTTGGGTTGCGTGTTTATGGTGTCTCTTCACAGCAACAAAACACTAACTAAGAGACCTATGTTGTTGTGCAGTCTGTATGCATCTGCTCATGGTTTAGACTTTGAGTCAGAAACTCAAGTGTTCCCTATAGATTCCTGTCCTGGCGGAGATGCAGGGCTAGTCTATGAGTCGGAGTGTGGCCACAGCAGCCAGGGTGTTCACCACCACTAGAGCTGCATAATTTCATCCTCTGTCAGTCTAACTAATTTGAACTGTAGTTAGATATCTACCCGGCTGGTGGAAAACTCTATTTTCAATTTTATTTGAGGACGTTCCTTCCCTCAGATTATGCAACAGTTGAGGAAGCACATAAGTATAATGCTGAGAAAGTTCAGAAAGCCCTTTAGGCTTTGATTCATCTTGATAATCACATTTGCTTATGCCTACATCTGTCTGAAACCTTGAAAGATCCTACTTTGTGATGAGGCTAGAACATGCTGATCCCAGATTACCAGCCTTCCTTATATTCTTTCCAAAATGCTTAATAGGGTAGACCATAGGTCTCTGCCCCTGCATATGCAAGCATACACACATACAAACACACACACACACACCACATATACACACTGCACACACATGCACTACACATACATTCTACACAAACACACATATCACACAACACACCCTGCACATACACACTATACACACATCACACAGTCACACTACACATATATCTTATATACACACTACACAAATATGCATACTATATACACACACTATCTACACACCACATATACATGTAGACACCACACATACATGAACACACATACTTCACACACACATTACATAAACATATATTACATATTCAGACTACACACACATCACACACATGCCACACAGACACCCCTCACCACACAAACATAGAGACAACACACACACACACACACACACACACACACACACACATACACGCTCTTTTTCCATGTACTTAAGATCCACAAAGGCCTTCAGAAGCCTTCCTCCTCCCTCTCCCCAGCGTCTCCCTGGAACACCATATCTTTTCAATCACATTAGGAAGAAAGGGACCAGAGAGGCTGGCTTGATGTAACTTTAGTCCCTAGAGACAAGATGACAAAGATGTCCTCACACAGAAATGGGGGAGGGAAAATAGAATCATGAAAGGCTCCCAGAGGCTGATTATCTGAGTTTTCTAAAGCAGCCGAAACAAGAGACAAATGAGTATTTGTCAGCTGAACATGAAAGGTTTAGAGCTCGGATTTATGGTGGTCCAGGGACGCTTTGTCTTTTGAATTGGTTGGTGAGTACTAACAACCTCTCTAAGGAAAAAAAGTACCTCAGTCTACACTGCTGACAGATTTCCATGGTATGAATGCTCCCATTATGACCAATTTTATTTTTATTCAATTACTTTTTTTGTTTTTGAGACAGGGTCTCACTGTGTAGCTCTGATGTCCTCAGACTCAGAGCTTTGTCTGCCTTTGCCTCCCGAGTGCTGGTACTACAGGTGTGCGCCATCATGCCCAATCCCCAGTACAGCTAATTAAGCCACTGATTTGCTTGCAAATGTTCTGAATATAAACCCCTAGGAACTCTGAGCCTGCAACTGCACAGCACTGATTACACTTAGGATAAGCCCAGTGTCCTCGGCTTCTTCTCGTCACAATGTCTCTTTGACTAAAACCCTCACCCAAGTACATTTCACCGTCAAGATTCCATAAGTATCATTATTTATACTCTTAGACATTTTGTCAGGAGAACTCAGTATTGATACGTTACTATCGTATGACGTTCTCCCTGGGACTTTGGACACTTCTTATGCCATGCCCTGCCTGTCAGGGATCTGGCTCTGGCTGTGGAAGGCTATCGACCTGGGAGTTATTTTTAAAGATATATTGAGTGTGGTAGCTAATAGCTATAATCCCTGTGGCTGCTTTGGGCTGCTTTCCAGCTCCGAAGGACTTCTTTATTGTCAAGAAGTTGTTCTGTTTGTACTTCTTTGTAAGCATGAGACCTGTCACCCTGGCATGTGGCTATTCAGGTCCAGATGTGTAATATTTAACTGTTTAAATTATCTAATATTAATACCTAAAGACACAGAGGCAAACCCTGAGGTTAAAAAACCTGCCATCTCAGCGAGGTAACTTTATTCTCTTAACTAATACAAACTGTCCATTTGCAAGCCCAGTCCTACAATGAAATTCATTAGGGATCTCTATTTGTGTCATCCTACCGAGCTAGTCTACTTCTCTCTTGAGCTCTTCTATTTCCCAGAATTCTGTTTTACCTGGGCCCTTCCTGCTGCTTCTCTGTGGTTCCTGCAAGCTCAAAGAGAAAATCTCTTTCTTAACAGTTCTTCCAAGCCAAAAGGGAGGCTCCTATCACAGATCCAATTGCTTATCAAAGAAGTCTCTGGCTCCTCCCTACTCCCTTGGCCGGCTGAACCTCCTGAACAAGTCAGGAGGGACTGAATCTTTATGGTGGGGTAACTCAAGGTCACCCAGCTGACTTTGCCTGGGGTTACAGAGTGAAGACCACTTAAAATTGGTAGAAACTTTTCGTTCTTTAGCATTCTTATTTGTGGAAGCTTTCAGAGGTCCACCCAACTGCCTCTCTTCAGGACACACCTACCTGCATCTGATATCTGTTTAAGCTTTTATATTTTGGTAACGATTAGGTTTTCTACGTACAATAATCAAATATCCTGTAACACAGATGTATTACAGATGAACATGCCTATGTGTAAGGAGGGAGAGTCAGTCTTTATGTCCCTGCGAGTTATTTTTAAAGATATACTGAGTGTGGTAACTCATAGCTATAATCCCAGGGTTTATGAAAGCCCAGGCTGGCGGAGTCAAGTTCAAGGTCAGTCTGCACTACTTAATGAGTTTTGGGACAACCTGGGCTACACAGAGTTCTAGGATAATCTGGGCTACAGTGTGAGACCCTGTCTCAGACATCCAAAATAAGTAAATAAGCCAGGACTAGGGTATTAGTGCAGAAAAGGGCATTTGCTTGGCTTGCATGGGGCATGGCTTTGATCCTCAGTACTGCGAAATATAGCCAACCTCCAACCCTCCCCCCAGAACCACAAAACCTAGCCAGGCATGGTGGGACAGTACCTGAGAGGCAGAGACCTGAGGATCATCTCAAGCTTGAGGCTAGTTGGTAGGCCACTAAGAGATATGGTCATAAAAATGAATGGAAATCTGTAACTGGTGGGGGTAGAGTGGTGGGGGGTGGCATCTCCAGGACGTGACAGAGACCTGGGATAAGGGAGGTGCCCAAAAATCAATGGGGGTGACCTTAGCTGTGACTCACAGCATTGGGACTATGGGACATGAAGAGGCCACCTCCTGTATCCAGGCAGGAACCCCAGTAGAGTGATAGGTACACCAACTCACTCACAAAACTTTATCCTGTCTACAAGAAATGCAGGGATTAGCCAGGCGGTGGTAGCGATACCTTTAATCCCAGCACTTGGGAGGCAGAGGCAAGAGGATTTCTGAGTTTGAGGCCAGTCTGGTCTACAAAGTGAGTTTGGGACAGCCAGGGCTACACAGAGAAACCCTGTCTCAAAAAAAAAAAAAAAAAAAAAAAAAAAACCAAACCAAAAAAAAAACCCCAAAAAACCCCCAAAACAACAACAACAACAAAAACAAATCCAAAAAACCAAAAAGAAGAAAGCAATCCCACCATGTCTCGTGTACATCTTTTGACTACTTATAGTCATTGTGTCCTACCTATCCCAACATGGGCACACCCTTTTTTCAAATACGGCTTTTGAAACAATCATGGTGAGAAAAAAAAAATATATATATATATATTTTTTTTGGTTTTTTGGATTTCGTTTTTTCGAGACAGGGTTTCTCTGTATAGCCCTGGCTGTCCTGGAACTCACTCTGTAGACCAGGCTGGCCACCAGCTCAGAAATCTGCCTGCCTCTGCCTCCCGAGTGCTGGGATTACAGGTGTGTGCCACCATGCCTGCCTTAAGTTAATGTCTTTCTTATGAGAGCTGCCTTGTTTGTGGTGTCTGTTCACAGCAGTAAAACCCCATTTGAACACATGCAAGCAAGGACACACATTTTCAGGCAAGAGTGCCCCTGTGTTGGTATTCTTGTCAATTAGTGAAAAAAAAGACACAGAAATTGCTGTAACTGTTGCTTCTTGGCCTTCACAACCCTATATCACAGAAGCATCTTTTGGGATGGGGAGATGTTCAGTGGAGAAGTACTTGCCTACCATTCAAGGAAACTTGAGTTTGATCCCTACAACACACACACACACACACACACACACACACACTCCCAAACCAAAGTATTTTTTTTACATTGCTTCAGTAATATATCTAAATCTAAGAAACTAGCATTTATATTATTTTTTAAATATATGCATCAAAAAGGCAATGTGTAGTTCTTCTCAAATTCAGTTTTATTAAAGTTGTTTGGCAATTTTGGTGGCAGCTCAAGGTGAAGGTGCACATTATACATGAGTTTCAGCTTTTGTTTGCAGGAGGTCTGGCTTCACGCACATTTCTAACCCCCTGCCGCTCACTACCCAGCACCAAACTGCTATCTGCCTCCCTAGTCTCCACAGCGTAGGAATTTGTCAAATAGGGTTGAAGAAAAAATTCTCGTCAAATATTAAGAACATACAAAGTATATTAAAAGATTTCCACATTTAGACTTTCAGGTATGAAAACGGACATGTGATAGTTCGTTGTGTCTTATTTTTACTTATTGATTATTAAAATTCAAAGACCAGAGTGTTTCCTAAGGATGAAAAACCCCACTGAAAGCCCCCAGTAGAGTTTCTATGGATAACCCCTCCCCCAAGTAGAATTAGAAGACAAAAGAACCTGGTCATTAAAAACTTGGTCATTAAAAATCAAGTGACTTTTTCTTTAGTGGGATTTTTCTCCTGCATAGCTTGGGCATCGTTTGCTTCCTTAGTACACACCCTTTGCAGCGGAACTGAGCACAGACTTATAACTATGTAACTAGACAGCAAATGGTGGATGGCCTCTCTGTCCAAGGTAAAACATTCAGTGGACCCGGAAGCAAAACTTTGAAGAGCTTGGTAGACTCTAGTTGTTCTCCAGTGACCCGGAAGTTGGCTGTAAGAAAGGAAAAGAGAAAGCTGTGTAAAAATTTTTGACACAGGGGCATATAAGCTTGTTCTAAGTGACCCCTACCCTCCAAAGACCGTGGGAAAACTCATATTTACATTACAGTTCATAACAGTAGCAAAAGGACAGTAATGAAGTAGCAACAAAAATAATTTTATGGTTGTGTGTGTGTGTGTGTGTGTGTGTGTGTGCCCGCACGCACGGGGGTGGGGGTGGAGAGGTAGAAGTCAGTCACTATGATGAAGGGTCGCAGCATACGGAGTGTTGAGAACCATTGCTCTAAGTGGTTTAGTTTCCTAAGCAGAATTTGAAAGTCTGGCCTTGGCAATGTATCCTAATGGCTTTCTTGTGATAAGACAATCTTTTGGAGTTCTGAACATGGAAGACAAAGGCGAAACAGATCAATAAGATGCTTGAGGATTAAGCCGGGCAGTGGTGACGCACGCCTGTAATCCCAGCACTCTGGGAGGTAGAGGCAGGCAGATTTCTGAGTTCGAGGCCAGCCTGGTCTACAGCGTGAGTAGCAGGACAGCCAGGGCTACACAGAGAAACCCTGTCTCAAAAAAACCCAAATCCAAAAAACCAAAAACCTAAAACCAACCAACCAACCAACCAAACAAACAAACAAACAAACAAACAAAAAATCCCAACCAACCAAACAAACGATGCCTGAGGACTGTAACAGCCTACTTCCATGGCCTGTTTCTTGACATGTCTCCATGTACTTCATGATTAAACGATCCGTTCCAATTTATTTCATCAATGGAGGAAGACTATCCTACCATAGCAGTATTGGTTATCTTAAGGGGGAAATGCTGGTCCTTCAAGAAGGATGTCTTAGCACATCCCAATCGATTTGTGGTCTAAGGACAGCACATCTCAATAAACCAGCACACGTGCCAGTCAAAACACAGACTTCAGGCAGTCTTAGCAAATACAATTTAATGATATCCCAGTAAACTAATCCTCTAAATATTGTCATATTTAGAGGAAACAGGCCAAATAAAGACTTCATTCCAATTTCTCAAGTAAAGAAAACATTTTCCTTAGGAATGACCACATGTATTGAAGTTTCTCAAAAATAATATGTCTTTGTATCTAATTTAAGGTTTTTGTTGTTGTTGTTGTTTTGTTTTTGTTTTTGTTTTTTCGAGACACGGTTTCTCTATGTAGCCCTGGCTGTCCTGGAACTCACTCTGTAGACCAGGCTGGCCTCGAACTCAAAAATCCGCCTGCCTCTGCCTCCCAAGTGCTGGGATTAAAGGCGTGTGCCACCACTACCCGGCCTAATTTAATTTTTAAAAAATAAATTATCTTCAAGGTTTAAGAAATAATTAGGAGAGACTGGAGTTTTATCCTGTGATCTCATCCAAGAATATCTTAGATTTATGATATTTAATTAATGCTTATTATTTTTACCTTTCAGATAATGTGTAAATATGCATGCTTGTGTGGGGGTACGTGCATGTGACTGAAGGTGCCCAAGGAGACCAGAGGCATTAGATGCTCTTGGAGCAGGAGTTAAGGGCAGATAGCTGCTGCCCAACTACAACTGTAGGTCCACTGCAGATCCTCTGCAAGGATGCCATTAGCTCTTACCTGCTGAGCCATCTCCAGCACGTTAAATAATACTTAGATCAATAAGAGCCTACACACACAATGCACTACCACCAATCCCCAAGTCATGTATTTTTTTTAGATTTATTTCATGTTTTGCTTACATGTATGCATGTGTACCATGTGCATGCCTGCCCACAGAGTTCATAAGTGGACATTGGCATAAGTGGACATCAGGTCTCCTAGAAATGGTGTTAACAGTGGTGTGGACCCCATGTGGGGCTTCTGCAAGAGCTCCTGAGCCATCTCTCTGCCTCCTTCCAAGTCATTTGAACGCAGGACACTGTACTTACAAACGGAGTCCTGATTCCGAATTTGCTGTGGAATGTCATGGTGACTTTGTTTTTATGCCCCGTTCTTTGATCGAAGGCATGGCACGTGTCGAAAGGCGGACTGTACAAGTGAAGGCTCACAGCAGGCTCTGTGTGGCTGGCGTTCTCCACTCGGTGCAAGCCAATGGAATCTTTACAGACAGGAGAGGGCAGAAAACAACGAAGGAACCAAGGTAAGAAGGTTTGTCATCGCCCACGGTCTTCAACTGATAGTGACGAACAAGGAATGATGCACATTAGGCTTCAATGCTGGTTATGCACAGTAAGGGTCACGCAGGCCATCGATCCTGCAAACTATCTCACACTTCAGTCGCACATGAAAACAAGATAAAATACAGTGGGAGAGAAAACACTCACAAGAACTTGAAAGCTTAAAAGATAGTGTCATAAAGATAGAGGGAGAGGGAGAGAGGGAGGGAAGGAGAGGGAGAGGGGGGAGAGGGAGAGGGAGAGGGAGAGGGAGAGAGGGAGAGAGGGAGAGAGGGAGAGAGAGAGAGAGAGAGAGAGAGAGAGAGAGAGAGAGAGAGAGAGAGAGAACCCTAAACCACTCAAGGAAAAGGCCAAAAGAACCAAACCAAAACCCAAAACCCAACAATAGAAAACCCCAACCCTGTATTTTGAATTTCTCAAACAGCTCAGGAATGGGCAGTTTCAGGTTCTTCTGGAAAGGAGGGAAGACTGGGCTGAAGACCACGGATTGGTTGAAAGGCTATGACAAAGTAGGGTCTCGAAACCCACTTCACCATTCCCTTCACCTCCATGCTCCCAACCTTAAAAGCCGGAGATTTGCTCTCTAGAACTAGAAAGAGTCTGGCGGCAGGGCTCAGGCCTGGTAGATACCAAGTCGAAAGCAAGCGAGCGAAGCCTCAGGCCACACATGAATGGCAAAGTACCGCTTTCCTCACCAGCCAAGCACCATCCAGGAGTTCTGTCTTCAGGCAGAGAAGGAAGCATTCTGCCTCTGGGACCTCTGTGAAAGGCCTCTGCCTGACCCTCAGAGAGAGAACAAGCCAACAAGCCTCATCCTGTGTTCTGGGCCACCAAGTGAAGTGTTTTTGTCCCTGGATTTTACACATGAGCACACAACCAAGTTAGCTTCTGGTACAGAAGTCATACAGTGGCCTTGATCAGCCTGGAACAGCAAGTTACAACAGGACACTGAGGGGAGCTGGAAAAGTCTATTATTAGCATTCTCCCTGAGACAAAATACCCAGAGGGGAAGAGGACGTTGGAGGTTTTTTGTTTTACTTATTTGAGGAGAAGTGTCTCACCCAGCCCACCGTCACTTTGAACTCCTGATCCTCCTTTCCCGATCTCCTGCGAGCTGGGTTGGTTTTTGTGGGACTGGGGATGGAAGCCAGTACCTGGTGCACACGTGCTTGGGAAACACCAGCTGAGCTACACAAGGTTTCTCAAAAGAAAAAGGCAGTGGGGTGTGATCGTGCACACCTGTAGGAAACACTGAGGAGGCAGAGGCAGGAGGATAGCCAAATAAAACAAAAGCTGAACAGAAGGGCTGGCAGAAAAAGTTGAGGCAGGCTCAAAGAATAAAAACAAAACAAAACAAAGATTAAACTAATAGGAAAGAGGAAAAGATCAAAGGGGAAGTTCAGGAAGGTTAATGTCCAAACAAGAGGCCTTTCAGAGCCAGAACTGGTGGGAAAGACATGAGGAGTTTTCTTGCGTTGGTGGGCACAAGCCGACTGTCCAAACTGAACAGACCGAGCATCTGCCAGAGCGAGGCATCCCAGTGACCTTATTACTGTGAAACAACCCGGAGCAGAATAAAGGCAACGCGTGCTAGGATTCCAAATACTTCCAGAAGGTCTTTCAGCAAGAGAGGTAAGAGTCAGATGACAAAGGACTTTCAACAGGAATAGGATACACTGAAATGCAGAGGTACAGACTTCTGAGGGGCCGTGAGGACAGGTCCCAAGCCACACCCAGCTACTTCATCTGTCGAGTTGTACGGTTTGGATACAGGGTGCTGTTGTTTTGTTGCTGTTGTCTTTAGATATTAGGAAGTCTCAAAAATGTACTGTCCATGCCTCCTTTCATGAAGAGACATGGGAAGATATGCTGACCCAAACTAGGGCGTGAAGCAAGAACAAAGAAAACCCAAGTTCACAACAGGAAAAACCAAAGAGAAGGCTTGGGTGACGTCAAGGGGACTCAGAGCTTGACTGTGAGCCTGGTCTAGAGATAACCAGTCAGGAAGAACTATTTCCCGGAAGATAAAACAGACAGACAGACAGACAAACATGTGTGCACTCTTACTCTCTTTCTCTCCTCCCTCCCTCCCCCTTCCTCCCTCTCCCTCCCCCTCTCTCCCCCAAATAGTTTTTTTCACGACATGGACTAGCTGTCCTGGAACTCACTCTGTAGACCAGGCTGGCCTCAAAGTAACAGAGATCCCCCTGCCTCTGCCTCCGGAGTGCTGAGATTAAAGGCGTGCACCACTATGCCCTGCCCAGTGTGCTCCTTTTGAGACAGGGTTTCTCTGTCTCCTAAGTTGACACCAAACTCATGTAGCTCCAACTTGCTTCAGACTTGCAAAGCCCCTCCTGTCTCAGCCTCTTGAGTGCTGGAATTACAAGGCACGGCAACACTTTGAACTAATAAAACCAAGATGACCTAGCACCTGTTGATCACTACTAGATCTAGTCACTCATTCTTTAGAAGAGCCCAGGGCTCGTTCACGAACCTCACCATTCTGAGCACTGTAGCCCCGTCTCTTGTTCTTTCCTGTGCCTGGTATACCCTGCTGCAGTCTTACTGCACCTTTCTTGGTGACTTTTATCAAGGTCCGTTAGTCAAGTCCTGTCGACCTTTTCCCACTTGAAACAGGCTCCTGGGACTCTGTTCCAACTCTCCTCTCACCTCTACCCTCTGCTGTAGGTTGCTACCAAATGGGTAAAGACATTCTGAATTTTACAGTTCTGTGAATGGGGGAGACTTCATCTCTCCACTGTTCTTGGAGGCTCATGTCTTGATCTTGTTTATAATCTCCTCATAACTCCTGCCTAATGCCATCTTTCTTCTTCTTTTCCATTTAACCCTCCCTTCCCCCATTTCCTCAAGGTTCTATTCTCTGCAAGGACTGGGAACCTTCCCCTGATCATATCCACGCCCACCCCTGACCTGTAAAAACCAGAGGCTGGAAACTTGTAGCTTTTAATGTATTTAAGGAGTAATTAGTCTACAAAAATATTCAATATAGCTCACCTCATATCTTACTGATTGGCAAAAACTAACATTAAAAACTAGAACTTAACACTTCTATGAGAAAAGAATCAGGACAATCTCACTGGGTTGGTGACACTCCTATCCTTTTAATGTTCATCAGGTCCTCGTCAAAGCTTTTTAATCCCAAATCTGCAGCTCTCTCCTTCAATGTGCATGACTGGCCTGCTACTGGCTTCTTCATGGAAGACCTCTAACAAAGCTCTTTTTCATATACAATGTACATTCTCAAAGACTCTGATTCTAACCAAAAGTAATTATCCTAAGAGGCTTTTAGCTTTATTGTGCTATGGTACAGGTGACAAGTCTGTCCTCGTAACAGTGGTGCGCCTCCTACACAGAAACCCTCAAATATTTGAGAAAACAGAGAAAAGCATCTAAGGAGGAAACCACAGCCTTGTGTGATGTGAATAGAAGAGAAAACGTTTCCCATCCAGTCGGATCTCTGTAAGCGATCTGCGTTCCTAAACTAATAATCTAACAATCTTAAGCCAAGCAGCAAGGCCAATTCTAGACTTAAGATATATGAAGGAAGTACTGTGCTTGCCAGAGAAAGACTGTAATATTTTATTTTATATAAGCAGGACAGCATCCTGATTAAAAGCATATGTTTGGACTCAAACTACTTGGATTCAAATACTGGCTACACCTTTAAGACCTGAGTGACTCCAGACAAGTTATTTAATCATCATATGCTCTGGCAGCCTCATATATAACTGAGATTAAAAATTATGAATCTTATATGTTTTCACAAATCTTTGGAAAGTTACAATCCTTTTTAGAAATAGAAGTAAACTCACTGCCTCTCCTGGGAAGCATTTGGGGCTATTCCAGATGACATGTAGGGGAAAGAACAAATTTTTGGTAAGATATCTTTAAGTCACTGCCCAACAATATACATTGCAAAATTTCCCTTGAGAAAAGTCTTTTGGGGTATGCAGTTAAAAAAAAAAATAGGCACTAGCTAATGTTCTTAATCACTTCCAGAACATGTTGCATTTTCTAACACAAAGGCACTGTACGTTTCCCAATTAGACACAGCTCTTGTGCATAAATGCATATCCGTCTTTCTGTGTTCTAACCTTGGGCAGATAAATGACTTCCCAACAAGAGGTGGTCTCCGTGCATGTGTTTTGAGTGAATGAGTCCAACCCTGCTTTAAAGCCTTAGAACCCCATTGTGTTTAGACCATTTTCCATCAACATGCATAGCTAAGAGTTGGGTTTTTCCAACACCCTCACAGACAGAGTATATAATATTACCATTAATGTAGGCACACTGGTTTTCCCTCAGGGTTCTTTCAGACTTCTTGACCATCTCGTTGGATTTTTTGTCAGGCCAGTCAAACAATGTCTCCTTTAGATTTCCTTGCAGCAGCTTCAGAAAGCAGTGTGAGTCCGTGTGGTCGTGGATACTGCTATATATGCACAAAACGACAGATGAACTCAGTGGTTGGTCCAGTACCCATCGCTTGAGCTTAAACAGATACACTGTCCAGAAGCTCTCTGGACCTAACTCATCTCAGATGCTTTAAACCTATCAACTTCCAATTCAGTACTATTACTCTGTGTACAACAACACATCACCCATATCAAGGCATGTAACTTACAGCTTTGATGCATACCAAAGAGCAGCTTGTGTTTTAAAAGTGTTGTCCCAGTAACATGGTAACAAAACACGAACTCAGAAACCTTTCCTTTTAGTTTGTCCCCCCAATACAGTTTTTGTCTGTTTGTTTTTGGTTTGGAATATTTTTTTATAATACTTGTTTTGTTTACAGTTGCCTTTGAGACACAGATTTATTATGCAGCTAGGACCGGCCTACAATTCATGATCTCCTTGCATTAGAAGGGAGGATTACAGGTTTGCTGGGACTTGAGGTGTGACACAATGCCCAGAAAAAAAAATGCAGATTTTAATAACTCATTCAGGCTGAACTAGAGTTTGGTAAAGAAAGAATATTAGGAGTGGAAGATTGCTCACATAGTGTGTGAGGTCTTAGATTTTGTCTCTGGTATCACACACACAGAGATATACACAGACACACACACTCTCACTCACAGACTCATATACATACATACATATATACGTACATACATATGCACACACTCAGGGAGAGGTTCATTAGAGAAAAATTTAAAAGAACAAAGTTAACTCATCTATGATAATGGACAGCCTTGGAATCGTTGGATATTTTATGTCCCCCCACCCCCAGGTGTTTTCTCTTTTCTTCTCCTTGTGTGAGGGAGAATGTATATGTGAACATATGCATGCTTATCCTGAAATGATGACATGAGGTGTTCTTCGTATTAACATCTTACAGACTTGGAGTGGCCTACCTGTGGTGATCTTCTGATGCTGGTGGGAGAAAGAAAACTGCACATTAAGTAAAAAGGAATTTATTCATGGGATCTTAGAGCAATCTTAGACTTAGGTGAAGTCATAACAGCTGCATGGATGATAAAAATACATTTAAGTGTATATAATTTTTAGGATTTGCATCATATTGAATTCTGCTAATGTTTCAATGTACCATAAAAGAACTGTTTCCTGAGTCCGTATGCTCTAATCCTAGCCTTGCTAATCTGTTTTTAAGAAATACTGAATGAATGACTGTTTCCCTACCCCATTTCACCAATTGTTCATTTCAACATTTGCTCCCTAGAGATCCCACACCCTAATGCCTCATAATCGTGCATTCTTTTCTCTCATCAAAAATGGGTCTGGGTTATATTTTGAACCGAACCTGACACATCTTGTTTAAAACATATAATAATATTCAGTCGGCAACAAGGCTGACAAATGTGCACGCGACAGAACAAGGACACTAATGGTAACTCTTTAGTGTTAGTTTAAATTCCCTTCCTGGTAAAGAAGTTAAACAGTAAACTGGAAGCAGAAAGACTTCTTCTGCATTTCTGACGTGTTTTTCTCCCTCCAAATCTTGCCGGTTTGGTCTTTGGTCCCACAGTTGTTGACACACCTCACACACTACAAAGGTCAGGGTTAAGCCTAGTTCCCAAAACCGTTTAACTCCATAGTAGACGGAGAGGTTAGATTAAGGTGAGCATTTTCTTCTTTCGAAATATTACTCATTTGGGAAAGAGGCTTGTTTTTTATTTTTTTTTTTACATTTATTTATTTATTTATTTATTTATTTATTTAGTGTGTGTGTGTGTGTGTGTGTGTGTGTGTGTGTGTGTGTGTAAGAGTTCTTTCTCTTGTGAGAGAATTGGTTCTCTCCTTCTACTCTGTGGATTCCAATAACTGAACAGAGACTCACTATTCTTGGTAGCAAGCACATCTACCTACTGAGCCATTTCGCTGGCCCTGGGGGTCTGGTTTTAATGTACATAGTGCATGCCTGAGCCCCCAGTCCCCACGATAATGCCATGCTGAGAGCATGGGACAATGTAAAGAAATAATTCTAAGATGTGAATTGCCCTCCTTTGTAGAGTTGGTGTTTAGCCTGGCACTACTTACTGTTCATGTACCTGGCCAAGCACTGTGAGAAATACCTTGAATGGGAAGGGGGGGGGTGCATCTTGGCATTAGAAGGTAGAGTGCACACTTAGTGTACAGTGACATGCATTTGATTCCTAGCGTTGAAAAACATAAGATTTATTTTTAAAATATTTATTTATTTAGTTGTTTTTGAGACAGAGTCTTGGTATATAGCTCTTGCTGTCCTAGAACTCACTGTATATACCATAACTTAGAGGGCTGGAGAGATGGCTCAGGGGTAAGAGCACTGACTGCTCTTCCAGAGGTCCTGAGTTCAATTCCCAGCAGCCACATGGTGGCTCACAAACATCTGTAATGGGATCCGATGCCCTCTTCTGGTGTGACAGAAGACAGCGACAGGGTACTCTTATAAATACCATAACTTAGTCTAACTGAACCTTGAATTATCAAATAGCTGTTTAAAAATGCATTATAAAAGTAGTTAATAGTTCGAGAAGTTGAGAAAATGTGCAAAATAGAAGTGTGTGTATGACCTCAACTTCGTGAAGAACTTGTCACAAGTACATATTTACGTTAGCATAGAGTACACACCCAAATGTGACTTCATAGTAGTGATATAAATAAGGTTTTATATAACTACCCTGAACTCACAGACATTCATCTGCCTCTACCTCTTATGCTGTGATTAAAGGTGCATGTCACCACCCCTGTCCAAAACATAGATTTATCTAAGAAAAGAAATCTTGAGAGTAGGAGGATGCCCAAAGGCATCTCTGGAGTGAGGAATGGTTGCTGCATTACCTGCCATGCCCTTCACCCCAGCACAGGATCATCAGATTAAATTTCCCGTTTCCTTGATCCACAAGATTTCGAGTATACCTAAAAAAAAAAGCAAACACATTCCAGTCTGAATCTGCCCACTGAGGTAAGGGCTAAGAAAAATAAGTATAACAAAGTATCATTTAATTTATTATTATTAATTATTTTAAGCAGGGTTCTTATGTAACCCAGGCTGTGATCTCACAGTGTAGCTGGTGACTTTAACTCTTCCTGGTCCTTCTGTCCATCTTCCAAGTGCTGGGATTCCAAGCATCCCTACTAGGCTCAGTCTTACTTTCCATTTTCTGTTTAATAATTTTTCATTCAAATGTAGAGGTTCAACAGGGCTTATAGTCTGTTCTTTGTTCTTTTTTAAAAAAATTTATTAAATATTTAATTTAATGTTTATTTTATTTTAAACTAATTTTTAACTAATTAATTAAATTTCCTCTCCTATATTACATTTGGCTGCAGTCTCCCTTCCCTCCTCTCAGGGAAATGCAAAATAAAACAAAAAAACCAAAAATAGCAACAAAAAGAAACCCAAAACCAAACCAAACAAACCAGTCTTTCACCTTTTCAAAAATCCAGGCCAGAGCCATAAAAATCTCATTTATGCAAACCTATTTTCTCTCACCAGCAGCAGTTCACATCCATTTAAGGTTAAGGAATATTCCAGAATTAAATCTATACTTCGATTTTGCTCACACAGCCATCTAAAAACAACGAGCCCCAGCTTACTTCTTAGACCCCCAACAAACTGTGAGCCACTTTAATCTGCATTTTTTGGTCCTTGTTTTCGAAACAAGGAAGGCATTATTTTTAAAGAGTAGTACTTAACCTCCAGATGCATTTCCTGGAAATGGAAGATGGCATTCAAAGGTCTGCTTGCTCTCTCGAGTGCTTCCCCAGGGGAACACCTGCCTCTCCTGGTGTGCACAGGAGCATGAATCCCAGCCCCGGTGTTCTACCTTGATACAACCTGAACATGGTTTTTGAATTCAAAGACCAGAACAACAACAACAAAAAAACTGTCTTCAAGAGCTGAGTTTTGACTTCTCTGAAATTTATGCCTTTCCCCCCCTGATCCAGGGAGAATGGCAAGACCTTTCTGTATTTTGAATCACTGGCTTTGCTGAGGTAGCCGCTCAGTCTTTACTACCAGAGATAATTCAAATGTCATGTTTCTCTATGCTTATCAGTCCAAACTAATAAAAAGTAGCGTTCTCAGGCGAAGGTATTTGGAAAGCCCATGATTCTAGGAAAGAATCTTGCCATTGTGTGGGGGCATTTTCCCCACTTCTAGTAGCTAAAGTAGGCTCTGAGGGCTGAGGTTTCATTAAAGACTATTCTAGAATTCTGCCCAGTTTTACTACTAAGGCACTGACACAAACGCATTCAAAAGCACTCAGGAGGAAAAGCTCTGCAGCAGTAAGCTGGGGACTGAAGTTAGACTGAACAAAGGCCACACTAGGTCAGAATGCTAACGCTTTGACTATTATAATGGGCAGGGAAAAAAAAAAATCCAAACCAAAACAACCGTCTTAAGGATACTTGAGCTCTCAAGTTGTAATTGGGTCCAAATGGTTCCGTTGTTAGCATCTAACCAGCAAAGCCGGCTGGGTGGGACATTCATCCTAGGCTGCTGTTTCTAGGGGAAGGAAAGGGTTGTTTGTTCTCTTAGTCATCTGTTACCTCACGCACTCCAGGCCACTTTCCTTCAGTCTTGTCCTCCCTACCATCCCCCAAGCTTATGGGCAGGCACTTGTAGGATATGAGTCTCCAGAGAGTTGCTAAGTACTATAATATTCATTATTATTGTTATTGTTATTATTATTATTATTATTTAGTTTTTCAAGATAGGGTTTCTTCATGCAGCCTTGGCTATCCTGGAACTCTCTCTGTAGACCAAGCTAGCCTCAAACTCAGAGATACATGCCCCTTCCTCCCAAGTGCTGGGGCTAAAAGTGTCTACCACCGTCATCCAGACTATTATTTTCTTTTTAGTTATTTGTCTCCCTTATAGTCTAGCTCCTTACAACTTAAGAACAGGCTGCACACACAATAAACAGGGTTCCTGTGCAACACCGCACTTCTCCAGAGAACTCAGTCTGGATGTATGGAACATGCATGGTTAGCCTTGTTCCCAGTCCCCAGATCACAGATGGGAACCGGAGGCACTAAGGATCAAAACACCACAGAATTCACTCCTGTTCACCCGTCTCCGCTCTTCTTTGTAGCCCACACACACCACTCAGGACTTCACCTTAACTTATGAGCTTTGCCTTGGCTCAAACAAGAAGTTCTTGGCAATGTCATTGTTCTAGAGAGCAGGAGCTGTGTGCAGCACACCTGGTTAACTTCTCTTGGACAATGCCAAATCTAGCCAGATAATGCTACTATAATAAAAGAATATGTTATGGGTCTAGAACAGTGCTTCTCAATCTTTCTAATGCTGTGGCTCTGTGATACAGTTCCTCATGCTGTATTTTTGTTGCTAGTTCATAAATCTAATTTTGCTACTGTTATGAACTGTAACATAAATATGTGTTTTCTGATGGTCTTAGGCAACCCCTGGGAAAGGGTCGCTCAACCACTGAAGGGGTTGTGACCCACAGGTTGAGAACCACTGGCCTAAAGGAAATTGCTTAGCAGTTTAGAACCCAGGCTTCTAAATGGTGCATTGCATAGTAGAATGTGGAATCATAGAAAACAGAAACAGTTTTCTGAATGTACAGCCAAAAATTAATTCCGAATAAACTGGAATGTGAAATATATCGGTACCTGGCAGCCCTCGTCTGTGTCACCACAGACTCCATAGCAATCTTGGTTCTTTGTAAACACTATTTATTATGAATGTGCGCATCATGTGTGCATTCGGGCATACGCGCACCGTGCTGCTGACCTGAAGCTCAGGTGGCATCTTTTTGAAGTTTTCACGCAGCTCAGGCTGTGACAGCTGAGGTTTGCCCGCCTTGCCTACCTCTCAAATGCAAGTTATTAGGCCCAGCCTCTACTGTTTTTCATGTTTAATAATCTTTCATTCAGATGTAATATCAAAATAACAAGTATTCAGCAACATCTCTTTATGTAAAAGCGAATAATCCATCTTGTTAGTAGGTATATTTGCTTTAATCTTTAAGAAATGGTAAAATTACATGTATGCCATTTTTAAAATACTATGGTTGACTTCTAGTACTTTTATTTTAGACGCCGTACATGGAGCTATGGAAAAGTTTTTCAGGCCGAAGGGGCTGCAGTGGCCCTGGCTCAGTGTAGGCTCCTAATCAGTAACAGGAAACAAACCTGTAGAGAGTACTTAACTCTTTTCAGGCTGGTAAAACTGAGATAAGAACAGCTTTCTCTCTCTCTAGGCTTAATGACTGGAGGGGCCTTGGCCCACCAACTGGCCATTACCTGCCCGCATTTAAGAGCCAGGACCTGTCAGGTGTACCCTTGCAGGACCCAGCCTGGAACCGAGCCATCAGAATCAAAGGAAAGTGTTTAGGATCACTCCCAAACGCAAAATGCCACCTTCTTTGTCCTTAGTGTTTACTATTCACAAGTCCCAAAATACAGTTGACATGGTCCTTTCTGACAAAGCTTTATTGTATATGTTACAAGTTACCGAGAGACAATTTTCAAGGAAAAGCCCCATTCTCTGCCGTCCTTTCCGCCAGCCAGTTCCCTCCTGCTAGCCTGACTATCTAGTACAAGCACGGAAACTTGCTCTTTCTTCCACACATGACCTCTCAACCTCCAGGTGACTTCGTTTTCCTCTGGTCCCCATTCTGACTTAACCCCTAAGTCAAGGCTTCAAAGGTCCCAGTCTACCAGACACTTCTTACAGGCAAGCCCGGAAAGAAGCGCTCTTTATTTAATTTTCCCATCTAGATTCTGGAAAACAAGGGCAAGAAGGGGCCAAAGGCTTGGGGGGCTGCAAAAGCCACGATGTGCCCATTTTGCAAAACCCGACCGTGGGTGAGTCAACCCTCAGTGGGGCGGTGAAAGTGTCTTGGAAGAACTGGATAGTAACAGCTGGCAAAGCCCGAGCGCTATTTTACATTACAGCATTCGAGGGTTGGGGATGAAGATTGACTGGGGTTGTGTCTCCCACCACCACCATTTTCTGAATGTTTGGTAGGGTGATCTCCCGGAGAGTCCTCTGAGGTTCTGCAGTCAGTTCTAGGAGCTCTAACGTGCGAGGAGTCCGAGGGGGTCCCTGCAGTGCAGTGCCAGCAGTGGCTGCAGGGGTGGGGTGTCTCTGTCAGAGGCTGGGGGGCTAGGGCGGTGGGGGTTTTGCGAGCAAGAGACAGCTGAAAACCCGAGAGCCACGCGAGGGTGGGGTGGGGCTCCCTTTCAACGGAGTGGACCTAGCTTTGCAGGAGCCCGAGCGCGCTCACCTGTATTGATCGAATTTGGCATACAAAGCCCACTCGGCGGGATTGCTCTCATAGGCTTCCAGTACAGCCTGCACCTCCTCCACGTTGACTTCGTCCCCGGCGAAGAGCTCATGCAAGATGCGGATGAGGTCGGTCAGGGTCCGGGGCTTCAGCAGCTTGGTCCGTTCCATCCCCGCAGGGCTGGGGCGCGTCTCTTCAGGCCAGCCGCCGAGGACGCGAGCGCGCCGAGGACCCCCAGCTGCAGGCTGCACGACCACACACACCCGGGACCCCGGCGCCGGGGACCCACCACGCTCAAAGCTCTCGCAAGGGAATCAAAACGCAAGACTAGGAGTCTCCGTAGGAGATCAGCCTGAAGCCCCAACTGGTCAGGACCAAATCTGAGGAATCCGCCCTCCCGGGCCCTTTTTAAGCTCTTGGAGTCATCTAGAATGTACCAACCGCCTTCAGGGGGTGGAGTGAGGCGGGGAGAAAGGGGCCGGAGGTGGAGAAAGCGAGAGGGAAGGCCCTGGCACAGCACCGTGTGTGCCGCGCCAGCCCTCAGAAGCCCCACTGCTGTCCTTGCCTCATACTTGCGGCGAGCCGCGGGCAAGTTCTCCCCTTCCTTAGCGGCGGGCGGATTTTGGCCGCCCATCTCATCCCGACCCCACCTCCCCGGCTTGGTTTTCAATACACGCCTGTGTGTTTTAGATCTCTGTGGGAGATGCTGTGGAAAAGAAGCCCACCTTCCAAATTCAGCTAAGATGCCTGGGAAAAATCAGCAATGTGGGATCTATTCTCAGCCCTAAATGGTCCACATATGTGCCCCAGGCTTGGTGAAAATTAATCTTTGAAAGTCACTTTGTAGCTCTGGCTAGCTAGCTGGCTGGCTGGTCGTAGACCAGGCCGACCTAAAACTCAAAGAGATCTGCCTGCCTCTGAGAGTTCTGAGTTTCTTTCTTCCTCCTCTTCCTCGTTTTCAATATAAATTATACAGTTGTGTATTGAGTAAATTTTGACAATGAATACCTGAGTTTCTTTCTTTCTTTTTTTTTTTTGTTTTTTTTTTTTTTTTTGTTTTTTTTTTTTTGTTTTTTCGAGACAGGGTTTCTCTGTATAGCCCTGGCTATCCTGGAACTCACTCTGTTGATCAGGCTGGCCTCGAACTCAGAAATCCCCCTGCCTCTTCCTCCCAGGTGCTGGCATTAAAAGCATGTGCCACTACCACCCGGCCTGAGTTTCTAATAAGAGTGCATTCCAGGTGTTTTGTTTTTAAACACTGCCTGGTAAAGTTTATCCACCGTAAAGACTTGAAGGTGCCAAAAGATGGCGAGAAGAGGTCTTTTGGTACAGCTGGGCTTGAGTGGTGGTGATGGTTGCCACTGTACAGGCATTTAAAAGATTCTAATTAGATGACTTCAGTTCAAGGCGCAAACAGTTTTATGTCTAGCACTTAGCATGCTCTGGGAGCAGCACGAATTACACGTGGCTGAAAAGTAAAACCCTAACAGACATGACTCAAAGCACATATTCCTTCTTTCCATTATAATGATTTGGATTATTAAAGGTATAGACATATGACATTTATTTGGGTCACCTGGTTTCACTTTGGAACACCTCTGCTTAATGTTGTCATACTGTATATGTCATTAAGGAAAACCATGGCTGCTGGGAGACAGCAGTACTCATGGAGATAGACAGTGGCAGTATATTTATACAATGGAGACATACATGGGGAAGCTGGGTAATGAGCAGTTCTCCAATTTAAAGAGTGTTTAGGGGACGACGTCCTTAAAAAGGATGCTTGAGCTGGGCAGTGGTGGCGCACACCTTTAATCCCAGCACTTGGGAGGCAGAGGCAGGCGGATTTCTGAGTTCGAGGCCAGCCTGGTCTACAGAGTGAGTTCCAGGACAGCCAGGGCTACAGAGGAACCCTGTCTCAAAAAACCAAAAACCAAAAACCAAAAAAAAAAAAAAAAAAAAAAAGTGATGTTTATGCTTGAGCAGGGAGGGGCCAGAGGTGTATTTGTCTTGGAGATACTTCCAAGTGGAGGAAACATTAAGTGCAAAAATCCTTGGGATGGATACAGTCTCTTTTTTGTTTTTTTGATTTGTTTTTTTCGAGACAGGGTTTCTCTGTATAGCCCTGGCTGTCCGGGAACTCACTCTGTAGACCAGGCTGGCCTCGAACTTAGAAATCCGCCTGCCTCTACCTCCTAGAGTACAGGCGTGCACCACCACCGCCCAGCTGATGGATACGGTCTTAATGTCTGGATTAGAGCATGGCTTTCTGTTTGATCTTTGATGCACTAAAACTAAGAAAAAAAACAAGTAAAGCCAGTGTTTTTTCACTTCCCACTATTTCCAAGACAAGGGGGAAAACCCCCCAAACCTGAACACCTTCAAACCCTGAAGACTTAAAATAAGAAAACCTGCTTACTCCACTGCAAGTGTCATGGATTAAAGTTAACACTTTACTTCAGGGTTTTTTTTTTTGGATACTGGCACCACAATCCCCTAAAAATGGAAGCCAGGACCCACATTCCGGCCACCGAGAACAGCAAGGCTTACTTCCCACCACTCTGTAGCCCTGGCTACACCACCGAGGTTTGCTTTTACTTACTGAATGATGCCCATCTGAGGTTTTATTCACCCAAGGTCTTCTCCCACTCATTTGCCATCGCTCACGTTTTAATTATTTGGGGCTAGGGCTATCCCAGGCCTGCGCTTTCTTTCTGCCTATTGTGTTTGCCTTACCCCCAATGAATCCATATATTGAGTATTGATCTCCTCACACAGTCCAAGTGTTTTCTGTTACCTTCTGCTGCACAGAAGCTAAAGATTTCCTTTGCTGCTTTTGAAGTTAAAGCACTCTTATTCAGCCTCTGAAAAGAAGCAGATGAGACCGCCATTCCCTTTCCAGGCCTCAGATTCATGAGTGCAGGGCGCACTTACGCCACGGCAGCATACGCCTAAGTGCTGTCCCAGTAGTGGTTTGCTTGAAGTGTTCTTGTGAGGAGAGGGCCTCCTGGAGTCATTCGCACACACTTTAGGAGTTCTAAACCCCAATGAGTCCTGAAGGAGTTGGGGCTTGAAGAAGTGAAGGTTTTAGTTCCTGGATGAGCTAGAAACAAAGATCAACAGGAAACCAGGGCCAGGCGGTGGTAGCGCACGCCTGTAATCCCAGCACTTGGGAGGCAGAGGCAGGCGGATTTCTGAGTTCGAGGCCAGCCTGGTCTACAGAGTCAGAGTGAGATCCATGACAGCCAGGGCTACACAGAGAAACCCTGTCTCGAATAAACCAAAAAAAAAACAAAAAAACAACAACAACAACAACAAAAAAAAAAACCCAACAACCCAGGAAACCAATCCAACAGGGCCACCAAACTGCAAGACGCTCCAGGGAGTGCTGGGACATAGCCCTGGTATTCCTAACACTCTCCCTGTCATTCAGTGGCCAGCAGCTGGCTCTTTTTGTGCCTAAAGTTTACCCAACATATTATAATACTTGGAACATGAACTGGGAGCTTCCTAACAAACTATTCATTCTTATTTCCATCCTCCTGCAATGTAATGCTACCTACTGTTAAGTTACACAGGTGAACTGGTTAACGACAGTTATGTAATCTGAGGCAGTGCTTACAATTTTCAGTTTTCAGATCTGGTTAAGAGACCATGAGAGAAGCCCTTTTAAGGTTAAAATGTCTAGGAATCAGATTCAGAAAGTATCCAATCTTATTTGGTTTTAACAATAAATCACGTCTAAACTTTATGTCCTAAATATATTTAAAAAAATCCATTATGAAATCCTTAGCATAAATAATTTTAAGGACAGGTGGGATTTTCTACCCATGCTTTACATACTCTGTGTGCTGCTGTGCCTCTGCACAGTGACACATGTATACATGGAACCCTGAAAACAGAAACTGAAGGCTCCCTGCTTCCTCCTGTGCTTCAATCGCATCTGAGACTTTAGGCTGTCCAGTCACCACACTACTCCTCCCAGGCTCCCAGAGTGTTAAAACGTCACTGCTGAAAATTATTTGGGCAAAGATCAATAGATGATGTAAAATAGTCTGATAAAACTTCCTAAGTGCTAGACAGCCCTACACAGTCCTGAAAGCTACTGGGAAAAGAAAACAAATATGGTATACATATTTAGTTAACTTTTGATTTTATGTGATAAGTTATTAGTTATTTTGATAAAACTGTTACAAATTCAAATTCAAGTTTATTTTTGATTTCATAGAGGTAATAAGCATTCTGTCATCTCAAATGAATAACAGCCAACAATAAATTCAACATATTTCTGCTGTTAAATATCTACTATTATGTTCTCTCAGTCACCTCTTACCAGGCAAAGCTAGAGCAGATCTTTTCCCTTTCCAACTGACATTGTTCATAAATCAATACGTCCCAGATTTCAAAATGTAAGGGGTTTTCCTAAGCTTGTACTGTGCATAACTCACTGTCCATAGTGCCTGCATGAACTCAGCAAGGGGTGCTAGGAAAGGGGATGTGCAAAATGTACATTCGTGGGCAGAAGTGACTGGCACTGTACCGTGCAGTCCCACAGAGGCTTCCTCGGGCACGGGCTGAGGACTACTCTACAGCACACTCTAGGGCTTAAGAGTTAAGATGAGCCAAGTGCGGTGGTGCACAATTGTAAGCCTGGTGCCCAGGAGCCTGAGGCAGGTCAGCCAGAGTGACACAGCCAATCTCAAAAGCAGAACAACAACAACAACATCATCAACAACAAAAGGGTAGCATTTCAGGTCTTCAAGGTTTTTCTTCTGATAAAAAATACATTTCTACACACTTCAGACCTGTAATCCTCTTTAGACATGCCACTTATTGGAATTTTTTTCCAGGAGTTAACTTCATGGGTTTTTTTTTTTTTTTTTTTTTTTTTTTTTTTTTGAGACAATCTTACTCTGTAGCCCACAGTCTTATACTTTCAATCATCTTGTCTCAATTTCCTCAATGCTAGGTTCGCTGCCATGAGTACTTCTGTTGGAAATCTTTAAGACTCCTACGGAGCTGGGTGAGGTGGTCTATCCCTTCAGTCCCAGCACTTAGGCGGCACAGACAGACACACTGATCTCTGGGAGTTCTAGGCTAGGCAGATCTACACAGTGAGACCCAATCTCAAAAAAAAGTTTGAGATAAAATATGTAAGGTGAAATGTTAGCTCAGGCAATGGCCAGGCTGACTTCGCCAGTGACACTCACTCTCTTTTTTTGTGGCGGCATGAAATACACATACAATTGGACACTATTTTTCAATCACTAGCTCCAAATACTTTCAATTTGGAAAACATATTTTGAACACTCAATGAATGCTGGAGATGCAGCTCAGCAGAGCCTGTCCTTGAGTGCACACGGCAAGGGGAATGATCCCTAAGCCTGCAAAAATATAAACTAAAGTACACAGAGATGAGAAGTGAGGGTTGGGAGGAAATGGGGAACTTGGTGCTGCTTGGTTTCCCAAGTCAGCTCTCCTGACACAGAAGTGACAATGGGCACACACTGGGTAGGGCTCTAGAATCTTGTTGGGAGAAGCTCCTTTGCAGTCCAATCTAGCTGTGGACTCCTGTGCAGCCCTCCTGCTCAGGTTTCCTGACACTGAGACTGTAGGTGTGGATCAGTGCCCTGGACGAGGCTCAGGAACCACAAACAACAGGACGGAAGAGCTGAGGCTCCTCTGCTCACAATCTGTAAACTAAGTACATTCTCCAGTGTCAACACAGCTGCTTTCCGGATTACACAGTAACTAGAAATTAGCTTCAACAGTCTTTCCTGCAGTCGCCTGGCAAAGCTGTGAAAACTGTCTAGCCGGTTTGCCAACTGACTGCCCTCTACTGGACAACTTAGATCAGTGCACTTTGTTTTACAAAGTAACACAGATAAATGTAAACATGCTACATCCCAAACAGAGGTTTAAAATTACCTCAAAATACAAACTCTTCAGTAAATTAGTTTTTTATCATGGAATCAACACAGTGCCAATCCCCAAAGTAAATAACTTCAGTCATCCTGAGACCTTCAATCCAAATACAATTCCAGTCTCCTTTCTGAACCTGGAACAGGAGTGTGTGGGAGGGAGTCCTGGGCACACTCTAATGGCAATCTCTCATGGTAATCTCATGGTAACACAAATCTCATTCGTTAGTCTATTTACTCTATGATGTTTTCTTACACATAAACACAAGTCATAACAGAGTCATGCTGAGTATTTGATAGTAAGTCTCTTCCCACAGCACTGAAACTTCTCTGCATTTCTTTCTTCTGTGAAAACATCCAGTTGTTCATTTGTGGCTCACCCCCATGCCTGGGATTTGCAGTAATGTAGGACCAGCTTACCATCACTGCCAAAACACTATAAAAAAAGAAAAAGACAACGTATCAAAGCACTGACTCTGTTATATTAAGAGTCCTATTGTGTTGATGAGATGGCTCAGCAGTTCAAAGCACTGGCTGTTCTTCTAGAGGGTTCTGGGTTCAATCCACAGCAACCACAGTGGTTCATGTCGATCTATAAAGGGATCTGATGCCCTCTTCTGGCATGTAGTTGTATATGCAGACGGAGCGCTCATACATTTAAAAAATACATTAAAAGAGTCTTAAAACATACTATCTTTTTCAAAAGATGTTTCTTCCTATCACATATATCACTATTTATAAGCATTCAAAAGAACCAGGGTGTCTTGGGTAGGGATTAAATACTTTCATTGCCTTTACAACCTCTCTGACATGGGGTATTTTCAGCTCTTCCCCAGCAGTGCTAGCTATCTAGTAATGATTACTGCCAGGAAGCAACACCGTTGATAACGTCATTTTAGTGCATTTTAATAACATTTTTGGAGCTCTCAACTATAGATAGCAATGAGTAATGCAGAAGTGATACAGATTAGACAAAATTCCAAAGAAAAGAAAAAGATGACTTTTAAAAAGAACTTATTCCTTGACTGTTTAAGCTTAACTTATTAAGACTTTACTCTGAGGCCTGGTGGTGGTGGCACACGCCTGTAATCCCAGCACTTGGGAGGCAGAGACAGGCAGATTTCTGAGTTCGAGGCCAGCCTGGTCTACAGAGTGAGTTCCAGGACAGCCAGGGCTACACAGAGAAACCCTGTCTCGAAAAATCCAAAGACTTTACTCTGAAGGTGCTTATGATATAACAGATCAAGGTTCTCTTTCTACATTGATAATTAAGGTGGCATGCTATCTTTTAAAGACATGAATAACTCACTCTATTCAATAGACATGGTAGCTGTGGGGTAAGGTTACTTACCTCATATAGAGTTCCAACCTCTTGATCTGGGGAAGGGGCAAAGGACTGATTCACATAAATAAACTATAGGGAAGAAAGAAAAATAAAAAGGATTCAAAATAGTATCCTAAAATACAAGGCTTTGTTCTCAGCTTTTTGTAACTAAGAAACTTTTAAGTAGAGAGAGAGAGAGAGAGAGAGAGAGAGAGAGAGAGAGAGAGTGTGTGTGTGTGTGTAAGAGACTGGTTGACACTGGGTGTCTTAACTTGATGGCTCTCTTGTATTTTTTTGAGACAGAGCCTCTCTCCGAGTATGGAGATCATCTGATGGCTAGGGAGATCCAGCTCTGCCCAGCTCCCCCAGCAGGCACTGAGGTTACAAACACGTTTAGGGCCCCAAGTCTATGTAGGTGCTGGGGACCTGAACTCAGGTCTTCATCTTTCTAAGTGGAAAGTACTTTATAGACTTAATCTATTCCCCCAGATAAATACATTTTAAATAATTTTTCACAAATAGTTTTTGAAAGGATATCCAAAACACTGTACCAAAATGCACAGGATTACCAATGAGTTCAAGGCCAGTCTACAGTAAGAATACTTCAAAAGAAGAAAAAATCCCACTGGGCCATAATAAAGAATAAAATTTCTTCTAATTATTTCATATATGCAGTTAAAAATTAATACATTTGGTATTAGGCATTTTGTTTGGGTATGTTACATACATTTTTCTTTCTCTTTGACCTTTACTACTTTTGAAAAATTTCAGGGGTACTAAACTTCAAGCTGAACATTACTAGTATTGCAGTTACTTGCAGACAAAAAGAATTCGTTGTTCCAGACTTTAATCTGTTTTAAATTAAAATATTTTTAGTACTGAAAAAATTCCTAAAAAAAGGTCACAGTACTAGAGATGCTTTCGATCAACTATTTTTTAGAAAATAGAAGGAAAGTGGAAGGTAAATTCCAACATTCACCTCAAGATCTAAGAGTAAAATATTTTAGGCTTGACAATCTCTCTCTCTCTCTCTCTCTCTCTCTCTCTCTCTCTCTAACAGTATGTTATTTATACAACAATAAATATTAATTTTTTTCTCCCTCAGTACTGAATGAAGCAGTTAAGAGTCCTGGACCCAAGTACAAATGGCATTTCACAGCCTATCCCATGTATATGACTGGTACTGAAAATAAAAGTGTGTGTGTCTCATGGGGCTACTCAAAAGATAAAATACACACTGAGTCATAAATAATGCCAAGCATAGCTGTGTTTTAGTGATGATTTAGTTACCAAGGGACTACATACTATGGCCCTGTAAGATCCTACCTTCATGTAATGTGCTGTTTTAGTTTGCATAACCATGGAAGATGTTCACGCAAGAACAAAACTGTCTAATAATTCATTTCTCAAATGTCTCCATTGTTAAATGATATGAGGGTTTGATATACAAACATGAAGACTTGGGTTCTAACCCTCATACACTCCACAGAAAACTAGGCACAGTGCTACATGCTTGTAATCCCAGCACTGTGGAGCCGGAGACAGATAGACCTCTGGGACTTACTAGGTAGCCAGACTAGCCTACTTGATGAATTTTAGGCCAATTAAACTGTCTCAAACAAAACAAGATGAACGGTTAATGAAGCATGGCACTACACCCAAGGTTCTTCAGAGAAACAAGCCTGTTATACAAACACCATCCCAATGCAGTGCTTACCACACACAACACTGTCAAACAGGCAGGCACTTCTTAGTTCTTTCACAGTATGTGAAAGATATACTGCTAACCTGACGAATGGGGGGCAAAAGTAACATAGAATCAAAGTAAGCCAAACCCCAAACTTTACTAATATAAAGAGAATATAATGTTTGATGACAAATATTTTTGCATGAATATTCAGTGATATTTTGAGTAAAGTAATTAAAATCCCAGGCTTTAAAAAACAATTCCTGGACAGGAGTACTAGTAATAATAAAGATACTGTCAAGGGCCATTGAGCTGACTGCACAGGTTAGGGCACTTCCTGATGACCTGAGTGACATATTTCCAGGAACACGGTGAACCCGTTTCCAAGGACTGTCCTCTGACCTCTGCATGCGCATCTCAACCCCACGTCATAAAAAGCTTGAGATAAACATAGAAAAAAAAAACCAAACAAACAAACAAAAAAAACAACTTTTAGGTAGCAAAGTGAATCTACATTTATCTCATTCCAGAGCTTCTCTAAGAATCTTCTGATATAGTATATAGGTCTCACCACCAAATGAGAGGGAAGGAGACCAAAAGTGTTGTGTAGCTTTGTGTGCATGTTACCCATGGCTGCCTAGACGCTGTTGTCAATTTTTATAGGCAAACAATCATTACTGTCTTCATACCAACTGTTCTGAGGCCACCAGTTTAAGGAACTTTTTGATGAAGTCAATGAGTCCCTGGATGGTCCGGGTTCGCTCCACAGCCCATTTCTTTGTTTTCATTATAGGAGTGTCTCCTACGGCCTTTAGCAGGATGTCAACTTAAAAAAGAAAAAAGACAAGACAACTGTACTGAAACATCTGATGAGAACGTGATGTCCAGTGGTCCAGAAAGCTTCAACTGTTTATCTTTACAGTTCATACAATTAGTACTCTGGAGCTACGACAGAGACATAAAAATATTAGACTTTTCCACCATTTCCCCCTCGATCCTACCAAGTTCTTCCTATAAGATCAAACTTTAAGACACAGTTTGGCACAGCAGAATTCTAAAGATAAGAAACAGAACTGGCCAGAGGCCAGTGGTAGCATATGCCTTTAATCCCAGTACTTGGGAGGCAGAGGCAGGCAGATTTCTGAGTTCGAGGCCAGCCTTGTCTACAGAGTGAGTTCCAGGACAGCCAGGGCTACACAAAGAAACCCTGTTTCAAAAAAACAAAAACAAAAAAAACCAAAAGTAAGAAAAAGAAAAAACCAAAAAAAGAAACAGAACCGACCATGATATAAAACAATACCAAAACAGCCAAGAGAAGCAAATCTCTTGCCCTTTCTCCCACCTAACTGGTGGTGAAAGTAGGGTGAAGGTTCAGATGGCACTGCTATGGCCACCGTGACATGGCATGCCTTTCTGGAGAGCAATATGTAATACATATCTAACATACAGGGACACCTAGACCTAAGAACATGCTACTTAGTGAGAGTCTTCAAAAGCTTGAGATTGATAAAGATTCACTTAGAAGGCTGTCACATGCATCAAAGCATATATTTTTACAGGAAAAAGCAGTACCTTTATAAATTCCACATACACATATAGATGGGGTAAAGTATGAGATGCTTTATGACAGGTAACAGACACATTCCAAACTGGTCCACACTGCGGCTCTGTCCCTTGTCGGCGCTACGGGCTTTGTGCTCTTTCATTCTCAACCCTGTAACACACCTACGCGCTCACAGGCTTGACGTGACTATCAGGCGAGTTGATGTATGTGCATAACAGTGCCCAGACCATGACTTACAGTCACCGAGCTTTTTAAGATTATTACATAGTAATTACATATTACATCATAAAGGCGGCTAATAGCTTAATTTGACAAAAATGTGCAAAATAAAAACCATGTGTATACAACCTCAACTTCATTAACAAAGTATTACAAACACATACTCATTAGTATCGAAACACATCAAAATGTTTTCATAGTAGTGACATATTTTTTTTGTAAATACTAATTCTTTTATACTTAATTTTATAAGAATAATAAAAAACCTATTACTGTTTAAAAAAATACAATCGGGGCCCAAAAGAAATTTCAAAGATTCAAAAAAAGATATGTGAGCCAAGACTGGTCTTCTTAACTAAGCTTATGTCCCTTTGAGAGAGAGCTACGACAAAAGCCATCCCGAAGGAGTTGTACTGCCACTACCACACTTGCTCCATTTGTTTGTATCCAAAGTTGGGACCAATTTATCCAAATTTCCTCCTGAAGCCAAGCCATGGTGATAGAGGTTTTTAATCCTAGCCTCGGGAGGCAAAGGTGGGTAGGCTGGTCTAAACAGGAGTTCTAGGAGATCAAGTTTCCTCCTGAAATAAAATACAGGCTCCTAGGACATCTGACACAGCTCATCTTTCTAAAGAACAATCTAAGAATCCTTTCATTATTTTGGGAACGCTGGATGAGCTGGAAAGGAAGAAAGACAATTTTGGTTAGCCTATCTTTTATACCTTCATCTGCAGTTGATGCTCAAGCAGCTCAGAGGAATCAATAGCTCAGTAGCAATTAGGCACCAAGTTGTACTACTGAAGACAGAAGAGCCAGAGGGCAAGAAGCTAGAGAAGCGTTTGTAATAATAATTATTATTAGAATAGGGCTGCAGTCCCCATGACTTGCTTGTAGCTCAGAAGCCTGGTTACGTGCTAGCATCAACTGGAGAACAGTTAATACACACAGCAATCCAACTGAAATCTTTTGCAAAGTAGGATCTTAGCACTGGCATTCAAAAGCTTGGTTAGGTAACCCTGTGCCACCAGGGCCCGTCTCATCAAATTCTCTACAAAAGGATAAAATCAAGAATTCAATCTGCCCCCCCCCCAAAAAAAAAGGCCGACAAAAAAAGTAAAGGAAAACAGGAAAATATAGATCTGAATAAACAGTCATCTCAGGCAATATCTTGGATTATGAGTCATTTCCTAGTTCTCGTTCTCTCTCTGGTACAGCAATCATCAGTATGAAGGCCAAAATTTTACATTTATATTTTTGTTTATTTTTTTGAGGGAGCACAGGCTGGCCTTGAACCCAGATAGATTGCCTTCCTCAGGCTGCTGAGTGCTGGGATTGAAAATGTATGTTACCACTCTCAGCCTCGGGTCTCCATCTTAAAGGAACCCTGAAAGTCAGCTCCATGCAGTTAACTGAAGGAAAGAAGGGATTTTTTTCTTTTTCTTTTTTTAAGTTAACAGTGGTGGTTCTCTTCCTAAATACTTGTAGTAGTACATTATGAATACATGACAGATTCCCTCCAAATGCAAGTCTTTCTTCCTTCCTTCCTTTCTTGGTGAGCTGGGATTGATCTCGTGGACCATTTGTAATGTTCCTCCACTGAACTCCATATGCCTGCATCCCCCAGCAATGCTGGGAGACAATTCTCCTCCCAGGCCGCATGAACAAGGCGGTGAGATTACGGAGTGGAGACTACACCCAGAGCTACATTTTTATGACTCTGAAAGGAGTCCAGGTAAGGACAAGGTTTTATGCTTTCCTTGAAGTATGTTCATTTGCTGATTTTTCTTATGATCAACTCTAACTCCACAGTGTTCAGTGCACGATAATCTGGATTTCCGTTACTTTCCAATAGCAAGAGCAACCCTAAGACAATGGGGAGGTCGAGGACAACTAGTTCAAGTAATTCAATGACGGTACATAAGGCATGAACAGCTGACACAAAGGTAACACCTATACCTTTACTTTTCCCTTAGCATTCTTCAGCGTTCCAGTTTTTTATTCTTGTTGTAAAGAATGAATTAATACTCAGTTGGAGCAAACCTCTAGTGAACTCGCTCAAATTTGTAAAGTGTAACCCACTGGTTATCCCTGTCACCTTAAAATGTTATTCCAGTAACCAGTCTTGTGTTAAGTACCTGGAGCTACTGAGATCCCACTTGGCTTCCACCTTCAAAGACCACAAAGACCAACCGCAGTAAAAGGTGCGAACGTTAGGGAACCACCCGGTTCACCTAAGCACTCACAGTAAGCACTTTTGTGAAACCCAAACGGGAGCCACATCGTTATACATTGTTATTATGTCTCCATACCTTCTAGGAACAAGACTGTTTCCTAAACCTAATGTATCCTAGAAACCATGTTTTTGAATCTACGCTGACCTTATAACCCCATGACGTATGCCCACATCTATGCCTTGCTAAACTCCGTAACACCGGTGATAACTCCGCTTCCATATGATGTATCCTTGCACTTATCCGCCCCACACGTGGCCTTGACACCAGAGTCCCCTACTCTTCTGACCAGATGTTAACACTCAATTATCTTGGTAGTTGTTTTCAATCAACTCTAACCTATCCACTTAAAAAGGGCCTCAAAAGCCAGTGAGGGCTGCTCTCTAAAACCCCGATTTGGGGGGGAGGCAGTCGTCTGGCCAGTCCCTTTTGCCTTTCTAAATACAACTTGGTTTCATCAGACAGCCCTGTAAATGTTATCCCTAGACACACCGCCCCCCGCCCCCCCCCCCCAGGTCTAACATTTTGCTCAATTCTAAGAGTAGAGAGTGCACGTCTGGGATGCTCCTTTAGGAGCCACCACTCCTAGAAACGCTGTTAATCCTCCTGCCTCCGCCCACAAACGGATGTTGACATTACTTTTTTTCTTGGTGTCTCCGGGAGGTTCCTCCGTACCGGGCGAAACTGCAGCCGAAGACGGGGGCTCTGGGGTGGCTGTTTCCGGGGAGAGCTCCGAAAGGCTCTCGCCGCCGGCCGCGGCCGGAGCCGCAGGGAGCTGCAGCACAGCCTCGGAATCTTCCGACATCTTGCTTGCTGAGAGTCGATGGCGGAAGTGATGTGACAGCGTGAAGGGGTTGGGCCTTGCTACCCGGAGCGGCGTGAAGCAGGGGGGACCCGGATTAACAGTGAATTTTGGGACGTCTGGAGAGCAGTCCATGTAGACAGTCTGTTGAAAACACGGTAGTTAACGAAGCATCTAGTGTTATCTAGTCGCAGCGAGATCTGAAGGGCTTCCGTGACGCGCCTCCGTGAGCAGCATGTGACCACGTACCCCTCCGGAGAGTTGGCTGGCTCCGGAACGCTTCCGGTTCCTCTCGCCTGTCCCGCCCAGGCCCCGCCCCCAGGCCCCGCCCCTCGGCGCGGGAGCGCGCGCGCGCGCGTGCGGGAGGGGGCGGGTGGGGAAGCAGCGGCAACAAGCTCCCGGAGGCGAGGCTCGCGCGGCCGCCCCCGCCCTGGCCCCAGCGCCCACCCGGTCGGCCCGGCCCAGCCATGATCAAGGCCATCCTCATCTTCAACAACCACGGGAAGCCGCGGCTCTCCAAGTTCTACCAGCCCTATGTGAGTATGCCCCTGCCGCGGAGCCGGGCGAGGGCGAGCGCCGGCGGCGGCGCAGGGCAGCGCCCAGCCGCTTCTTCCGAACGACCCTCGCGCCGCCGCGGCCCTCCCGGCGTCCGACTTCTCGCGCCGCCGGCTGTCAGCTCGGTCGGTGGGGAGCCGCTGCCACTCCCCGCCGGCCGCTTGCGGTCAGTTGGGCGAGGCGGCTTCTCCGCCTCAAGGGGCGCTGCCCACCTGCCCGGTACCTCAGCCCGGCCACCTCAGCCCCACGCCGCGGCCGCGCCGCTGTTTCCTGTCGGGCGACCGCAGGGGGGTAGCCCGCGCCCAGCCCCGTGCCCGGTCCCACACCCCGCACCCCGCAGCCCAGGCTGGCCCCGGTGGTCCGCTTTCTGTCGTCCGCGGACAGATGGGCCACCGTGTCCACCCTAATCCTCTCCCGAGCTCAGCAACTTTGGCTCGCCGCACGACCTGGCCAGTCTGTCCAGGGTGTTTCCATACGGAAGCATCGGAAGCCCAGTGTGACTTCCAGGTGGCCATTGAAAAAAGAAATTAGCGGGGGAGGGGGGGGCTGAGGTTTTTCTTGGACTTTTAACCTACTGTCTGAATTTACTCTGGAATTAATTGGCAGTATTAAGTGGTTGACCCATCAAAAAGGGATTCTGTATCTGGCAATTAACGATTTCATTTTGTATGGCTTTTCTTTTTAAACCAGAACATATGGGCATTTACCCTAGGTTTTAGTTTAAACGAAGTAGCATCTGTGAAAGTTCTCTTTTAGAACTGTGAACATTGTTTAATATTGCTAGGAGCAGATGATTTGAAAGTCGCGAAGATAATTTATAAGCGCTTGAGGAGAGGTAATAGGTTTCTATGCCTTACCTGAGGGCAACGCTAATGCTAGGTCATTCACTGAGCTGTCATTTGTAGGGTGAATAGGAGCTGTGTAGCTGCTGTCTTGGGGCGGTTTGCTTTTATAGCCAGACGTGGACTTTCAATTTAGTGTTGAAGACGTGCCAAGACCAGCACTTTATGCGGATGGCCCCAGATGGAAATTATTCCTGCCATTAAAAATGAAACGTGAAAATGTCACTTTGCCTAAAGTGATAATGCAGTCTGTGGAGGTGTTGGTTGAAGTGAGAAAAGGAGGCTGCCTCATTTCCTTAAGTTGCTCTGCTTTCCCTAATGACAACACTTTGCTCTACTTTTGTGTGGGTTTTAGTGTGGTATAGCTTAAATGCTAATGGTCTGTTTAAAAATTCTAGATCATTCTTGAATCCAAAATAACATTCTAGTTGTTCCTTCTGAGAAAATAATGGCATTAACTTGATTTCATTACCTGATGACCTAAAATGTTAATGAGCCCTTGTTGAGTCCATTTGCTGTGTAGAAAAGGTATGTTCCAATAGTTGGATCAAGTTGAAAAGGGTTTTTTTTCCCAATATTTAAATTTAGTAATTGTTTTGACTTGATGGTGAAAGCCTGTAATTTCAGCTACTCAGAAAGCTGAGGCAGGAGCATTGGAAGTTCAAGGCCCGGGCTACTGAGTTCAAGACTAGCCTATGATATTTAGTGAGACCTTGTCTCAATACAAAATAAATAAATAAATAAAAGGTGGACCAGTGATAGCGTGTACTGTCCACACTGTCCTGGCTTCAATCCCTAGTCATAAAATTAATTATTAAACATTATTCGATTATTCAATTCTTAAACAGAATAATGCATCCCTTGGCCAATCTATAATAGCATTGTAATCACTGCATAGGTAGAATTAAATCATGAAATATGAATTTAACTTGAAAGCCTAGAAATACAACTATCTTTTACTTTTAATCATTAGGTAGCAGTAAAGCCTGAGTGGGAAACGACAGTTGAAGGAGCTGTAGTGGTTTTATTTTGGCCATTGCCTGAATGATGGTGATGCTGGAGGTATGAAGATAGATGAAAGTTTTTAAAAAATATACAGGCTGTGTAGAGGTGGTGCACCAAAAGCTGGTTCTTTGTGTCAGTCTTTACAAATTGGATTTCCCCAACCACGTGCTAAATTGTCTCTAGAAAATCATTGAGAGGAATGTATTTCTTTGCTCCTTGCACTAGACTGTAAGCCCTGTGAGGGCAGATATTATTTTTCATTTATGTATTCCATTGTCAGCTTGTCATGGAATGTGTACTGCATGTCTGCCACGTGTAGGCATTGTAAAAGAACACACACGTCTACCTTCTGCTTTGTGGGTGTAACCATAGGGAGTAAATAGCCTATATGATATTTCAGGTTTTAATGGTGATAAGTGATGTGGAACAAATAAAGTAAGGCAAAGTAGAGAATGTGAAGATGGAAGTGTAAAATACTGCAGCCAGTTACTCACTGGAATTTTTAAGCAAACTGTTGTCTGTGGTAAGAAAGGCAGCCTTGCAGAGAGATACCTCGTGGAAGGGCGTTCTGTGCGGCGGAAAGTGAGTCTACAGAGCCTGATGCAAAAGCTGAATGTCTGAAGAGCGAAGAACATCAAGAATACAGGCATTGCAATGGGGGGCTGCTGGGGAGGCATTGCTGGAAATGCATTTGTTTGTGTAGCTCATTGGAGTGTGGCCCTTTTGCATTGCCTGAAATTCCTTTCTTTTCTTTGTGATATGTCTAAAATAGAATTTTTGTTCTTTTCCTGGCCCCAGACATCACATTCAAATTTTCTGAAGGAATTTACCTGCTGCTATTCTTGTCTTAGAATTTTGTTTTTTTATGGTATGGTATTCTTTTTCATTGCCCATAATTCCTTAGAATAGCCTATAGAATTTTTGATAGAAGTTTTGTTTTTGTTTTGGATTTGGTTTTTTTTCGAGACAGGGTTTCTCTGTGTAGCCCTGGCTGTCTTGGAACTCACTCTGTAGACCAGGCTGGCCTCGAACTCAGAAATTCGCCTGCCTCTGCCTCCCAGAGTGCTGGGATTACAGGCGTGCGCCACCACCACCCAGATAGAAATTTTAATTTAAGTATTTTTGTGTTACCTGTAGCAGTCAACATTGAGTCTTTAATGTATTAAATGTTTTTAAAAATTAGTTTTTATTTGCGTGTATGTGCATGTGTCTGACATGTCTGCATGTATTACATGCATGCAAGAGCCTGCAGAGGCCAGAAGGAGTGGGTTCCTCTGGAACTGGAGTTTCAGTTGGTTGTGAGCTGCCTGAAGTAGATTCTAGGAACCAAACTTGACTCCTGCAAGAACAGTAAACACTCTTAACCCTTCTCTAGCTCCTGTAGTAAACCAATGAATTGCTGTTGAATGCATTACTTTGGGATATAATTTGGATTAAAAATGATTTGTTAAATTTCCCTCCAACTGTTAAATTTTAGTCCTTCATTAAGCAGAGATTTTCTGAATCTATGTATTTAGCACAAAAGTAATGAAGTTACCAAAGTAACTCCACCCATTCTGGGCTTGGGTGAAGGAAGCCTCTAAGACGTGTTCATCAGGGCTGTCAGGATGGCTCAGCTGTTGAGACCTTTACTGTCCAGCCTGATGACCTGAGCTCCCTCCACAGAGCCCACGTGGTGGAAGGAAAGACCCATCCCTTCCTGCTGTCCTCTGACCCTGTGCTGTCTCCCTTACACAAGCAAGTTAAGAAAATGTATTATTTTTTAAATTTAAAAAGAAGTATATATTTAGTAAGGCCAGCAGTTTCAAGTTAAGTAAATTATGCAATATTTAGGGATATTTCTAGTCCAGTGGTTTCGAATCCTGGCAGGATGCTGAGGTCTGAGTTCAGCATTTACAGTTAATATTGATTAGCAGTTTGAAAATTGCTTAACTTTGACGACGTTTCCCTACTACGATGGGTTTTTACTCTACATTTAGTCTTCTTCAGGACATATCATTTGTGTGGTTATCTCTACTCCTTTGTAGTGTAGATGCTGTGCTGTAATAGCCTTGGCCATGCCTCTCAACTGCTGTGTGTCATTTGTGTCACATGAGGTAACATGTAGTTTGCTAGTCTTTGCTAAAGTTTTGGCTCATTCTGCTAGAGTCAGATACTAAGAAAGGGTGGACTCAGTACTTCCCCTTTTGTTTTGCCTTCTGTGTCTTTGAGATAGTCACTGCAGAGGTTCAGAATGTGTGTGTGTGTGTGTGTGTGTGTGTGCGTGTGTGTGTGCTTGCGCGCGCGCAAGCATTTTATCTTTCTAGAAATGCATAGCCACAACAATCTGGCACTAGTGACTTCTACTGTCAATAGTTACCTGAAAATTTTTAGTATATTACTGACACTTGAACCAGATGTATTTTTACATAGCTATTAAGCAAGAACACAACAAAACCTCCTTGAGCAACATGATTTCTGTATTATTGGTAAGCCATAACATATTCTTTAGTGAGTCATGCTAATAAAGTGGAAATATATGAGTTGTCATCCTTGTTTCTGCAGATATTAAAGATTACCACACATTTAAAGTACAAGCAAGACATTTCTACATTGTAAAATTGAGTTATCCCACAATATCCTTGTAACTTGTGTTTAAGTATTGGGCTGTTTAACAACTTCAGAGTCTAGAGACTCATTTCTTTAATTCCTTAAAATATAAAATATGGGGTTTTGATTGTATAGTTTTTCTTTAAAAAGTTATCGCTGTGCTATTGTTTTCTTCATTAGTGACTTAAGACAATGTGGCAGCGGGTAGGATGGTTAAATGCATTGTTTTCCATCTTGCTTACTTTTTCCTGGGGCTGGGGATGAAACCCAGGACTTAATGTGCGCTTGGATGTGCTGTACGGCTTAGCCACCCCCAGCTAGTTGTTGTCAGTGTGGCACCCAGCTGTAGTCCCAGTACTTAGAACTGCTAGGGAAGCTGAGGCAGGAGATCACCTGAGCCCATCAATTGGAGCTTAGACAACATAGTGAGATGCTGTTTGAAAATTCTGAACAAAATGAGATTGAAAAAGTTATAATTATCAACATTTCTGAGTATTGGGATATCAATACATTTTATTAAACATCTCAACTTTTTAAAAGGATTTAATTTGATTTTTCATATGCGTTGGTGTGAGGGTATTGGATCCCCTGGAACTGGGGTTACTGACAGTTGTGCACTACCATGTGGTTGCTGGGAATTGAACTCAGGTCTTCTGGAAGAGCAGCCAGTGCTCTTAACCACTGAGCTATTGTCCCATCCCCCACATTCTAACTTCTTAAAGAAAAGAAATTCCATATGATTTCTTTTTAAAAATGTTTTTTAAAAGATTAATTTTATGTGTAGGAGTGTTTTGTCTGCATCAGTGTATGTGCACCATGTGCAGCCCGTGGAGATGAGAAGGTGGCAGCATGGTGGTAGACATGGCCGTGGACCACCTATGTGCATTCTGGGAACGGAACCTGGGCTTCTGCAAGAGTAACAAGTACTTCTTACCACTGAGGTGTCTCTTCAGGCTCTCCATAGGGTTGTTTGTCTTTAGTATTAGAATCCTTTGGGGTGGCTAACCTGGGCCTTATGTGATTAGTGCCAATGCTTCCGCACAGTTCTGCAGAGTAAGTAGCACAGAGCAGCAGATAGAGATTACAGCGCAGCAAGTCAGTGACTGCCTTCAGAGTGCTTCTTGATTCGCTTTACTCGACACAAAAATTAGTTATCCAAAGGCTGATTTTTTTCCCTTAGAGTTCAATTCAAAGTGTTTTGTTCTGTAACCTAGAATTTGTCCCTTGCCCTACACCCTCAAAACAAAAAGCAAAAAACAAACCAACAATCTGGCTAGACGTTGCCAACCAAGACCAACAATAGCTTTCTTTCATCAGGATCCAAGCTTGGGCCTAATAATGAAAATGGAAACAGATTAAATAGTGTTGTTAGAAAGCTGAAAAACTGGAATGTGTGCTGATTAGCAAACTAAGAGTCTACTGTTGTCTATTCAAGAAGAATCTTATTGTGGGGTAAAGAGATTGGTCAGCAGCAGAGCTTGCACTACTTCTCAGAGGGCCTGAGTTTGTTTCCCAGCTTTTCTTCTTGACTGACAATCTTCAGTAACTATTTCTAGGGATCCAGCACCTTCTTCTGGGCTCACCAGGCACTGTGTAAGTCTGGTGCATATACATACATATAGACAAAACACTAATACACATAAAACCAAACAAATCTTAAAAAGTTTTAAAAAGAACCACGTGTTACTGTATTAAGTTGCATTGTTGTACTCCCAGAACCAAGGAAGTAAAGACAAGAAGCTCTCTGGTACTCGATAGCCAGCAGTTTGAACTGATAGAGGAAGTTGAGTTTCAGTGAGAAACACTGTGTCAAAAATTAAGGTGGAGGGCGAGAGCGATGGCTCAGGAGTTAAGAGTACGTGTTCTTGTTGAGGATGTAGGATCAATTCCCAGTACCATATGGTGACTCACAGTTACCCATAAATCCCCTTGGATTCAACACTTTTGACCTCCACAGGTACCAGGCACACATAAGATATGTGTGTGTGTGTGTGTGTGTGTGTGAGAGAGAGAGAGAGAGAGAGAGAGAGAGAGAGAGAGAGAGAGAGTAAGTATAGGTACAACATTCATCACAAAAAACCAATTTTAAAATTATTTTTAACAAAATTGAGGTGGTGCACAATTAAAGACACCTGATGTTGACTTCTGACCCCAAAATACAGGACCAGGCATATGAGTGTGTTCATGTACATACACACAAATGTACATATTTATTAAAAAAAAGTGCATTAATATTTGTTAATGGCAGATTAATAGTTTGCACATTTTTTCTTTGTGTCTGTTTCCTTCCAGTGCTGGGGATTCAACCCCAGGCTTCCTACATGCTGTACAGGTGCTTTACCAGTGGGCCACGCCTCCAGGCCTTGGTTTTCTCAGAGAAAACTATGTCACTAAAGCTGGGCTTGAATATATGATCTTGCTGCCTCTGCCTCCGTGGTGCTGGGTTTAATGGTATGCATGCCCAGTGCACTGCGTGTTTTTCACAAAATTGAACTCATATCAAGGCCCTTTCCTTTTCAGTCCCATAGAGAAATTTTTAATGATTTTTGTCAGAGTTACGTGTTTGTTCTTGTTAGTATTTGAGTCTTTATACTTGTGGATTATGCAATTCTTTCTGCTGCTGGTAATCCCAGTGGTGGGCATCTAGAGTGTTCAGTTTATATAAAACTTGACAATTAGGATAAATTGTAATTATTCTTCCCTCACCCAATGTTTTCAACTGAAGTACAAGTAAAAGACTCCCTTTACCTAACCAGCTCCTAAAAGGGTTTGTAGTATAGGGGGAATAGAAGGACATTTCTGGCTACCAGGGATTCTCTGAGACTAACCTGAGGCACCTCTAGAGTTGAACCTTAGAGAGGAAGAGTGATCTGTCTAGACTTCTTTCCATTGTACTCTTCTCCCCTTCCCTTCCCAAATCCTAAGAGGTATAGTTGTTGTTTGTAGGACATTGTTATAGTATAAAACTCATCTCTCCACTCAGTGAGTTTACATTCTAGTGATAGGAATTAATAAAATACATGTGATTATGGCTAGTTAGTGAAGAACATGACAATGGATAAAGACTGATGGAGGATGATAGAAAGGCACTAGAGTAGTTAGGCTCATCAGGGAAAGCCTCTGAGTGCCTGGCATTTGAGAGAATGAGAGGAGGGAGTTCAGGAAGAGACATTACCTCAATATAACCTAGGTAGACCCTGACCTCAGCCTTGGGGTATGCACGCATGCACACACACCACATATCATTCTAAAAAACAAGACCCTAATTGTTCTCTAAGGTCTATCATGAAAAGGAATTCATACCTCAATGGTTGGCACAGCATGCTCATCCTAAGGGAATAATGGTGGCAGTAACCATAGCTTTCTAATTAAAATTAAGACTTACTCAAAAGAGGCAGACTGTGCCTGCTATTGGAAACCTCACTAACTACTTATTTTTCCTGAAGTTGTGGTTACTGGAAGAGAATCTACAACCACTAATTTACTAAACCTGAATAATTTCTAATAACTGTCTATAAACATTTGTCTTTATAAACACATAGTTGTAGTCTTTATCAAGGAAACTTCTCTTTGCAACAGAGATTGTCACAGAAAGCTACAACCAATCAAATTGTGGAGCCCTGTTCCAGTGGATAATCTCTAAAACACTTCCACTTTAAAGGTTCAGGGAACATTTCAGAAAGGTTGTAGGAGCCAGGGATCAGGGAATTTGCTGTGAGATTGTGTTTACTAGTAATATCAGAACACCCATAAAATCTTACCTACGTGATTATACAGATGTGAGCTTGAAGGATGACACCAATGAATGCCAGACCAGACAAAGAGCCCGCGGGGCTTCAACCCTACAGAAAGAACCAAAAGCAACAGAGGAAAACAGAACAAGAAAGGTTGCCTTCCCCAGGCATGAGCACAACCAAGTGATTGTCCAGTGGCAGTCGCCAGCCCCTAAAATATACATACAGGTAGCATTATACCAACTGAACAGGCTATATTTAGGAATGTATATATATATATGCATATATGTTTACAATAATAATTAGTAACTGAGTTTGAAGGAGATTGGAGGAGGCATATGGGAAGGTTTGGAGGAGGAAAGGGAAGGGAGAAATGTAATCAATTTATAATCTCTAAAATAAAAATAAGAGCCTTTTCTCTGTCCCCTTTCTCAAGATTTTATCTGGTATCACATTAGTGCATTCTAGTTAAGTTTTCATTTGTAGACATGATCTATTTGGTTCTGATATTGAGAATAATTACAATACTGGGATAATTATTTAGCTTTCTCTTACAACATCTGAGTCACAGTCTCTTAAAGCTGTCTCATGTTTCTGATTAGATCACTCTTGAGTGCCCACATTAGTGTTCAATATAAATCATCTTAAGCTGAGCCATGTTGTAAATTTTGTTTAGTTTTTTTTTCTTCCCCTTCAGGCATTTTTATCTTCCTGGAAGATAATTGCTTTTCTATGAGCTCTATTTTTTATTTACTTATCTCTAATTTATGTCTCTGCCAGCATGTGTCTGCTAGTTTCCTGTGTGTGAAGAAACTTCTCTTGGAACCTTTTGGCTAGGACCAGTCTGCGCCAGTTGCCTGGCAGTCATATTTGGACTTTGTAATCTGAGGGATTCCTCTTGCCTGTTTTCTATGTTAGATCTTCAATTGCTTCATTCTTTGTCTGTTTGACCCAGGGGGAGCTAGTAAAATGTAACAAGAAGTAGATTTTATGAGACCTTACAGTTTCCAAAGTCTTATTAATAAGTACACCAATTGGATTTTAGAATTCCAAGTCAGAAATATATCTTCCATGACTGCATGCTGCACCAGCTTTCTGTTTCCAGTGTTGGTTTTCAGAAAGTCTGTAGCAGTTCTGGCTACTCCTTTTGTGTATGATGATTTTACTCATTTACCAGGAAATGTATTGATTCTTGTTTGTAAAGTTTTAGAGCTCCTTGCTTTGAGACTATTCACATCCATAGTATGGGTCATTCCTTCAGGGCTTCCGTTCTGGAAACTCTAGTTGTCTACTGGAATCATTTCTTGTTGTTGTTGTTGGGTTTTTTGTTTTGTTTTTATTCTGTTTTGATCCAGGGGTCAAACCCAGGTCCTTGAATATGCTTGGCAAGTACTGTCACTGAGTTCTCTAACTCCCCAGGTCCTCTCTGCTCAGTGCATCTTTACCTCATTCCTCTGGACTGCTGTAAATTCTTAACATTTTCTCTCCAATCTCTTCTGTAGGCATTTTTCTGAAGTTTTTTTTTCCCCTAATTTATATCCTGAATATGAAATTTTCTTGAGTTTACAATTTTCATGATATCCTCCTTAATTTCTGAATTTTACTTCTTTCATGGTACACTTCTCTCCTCAGTGTTTCATATACAGAACTCTGATTCTGTTAGAATTTGGAGTCCACAAAGGAAGTTCAGGCATGTTGTTTTACGTATGTAACAGGAATAGAAACGATACTAAGGAAGCAAGGAGGCAGAAAGGACAGCTTTTTTCCCCTCAGAGTCAAAGAAGTGCACAGAATGATAAAGGTTAGCTGAGACTTAAGAGGTAATGATAGCAGATGGGATGAACAAGGTGTTTCAAGACAGAGGGAGTAAACTGAAGAGATCTGGGAAAATTCACTGTGGCTGATGTGCTTCAGTAAGGGAGAAGCAGCAAGCGAGAACACTTCACAACAGGCGAGAACACTTTCCTTCGGTCTGAAGGAAATTTGGAAGATGCTTATAGTGTGGAAGGGAATTTTACATATTTGAATCTTTCCAGTTTGCTAAGTACTTTACACACATTTCTGTCTCTCTGTCTGTCTCTCTCTTTGAACACAATTTTTAGATCTTTTTCTCCTGTTTAGATTCATATTGGTGGCTTTTATTTTTATTAGGTAGGCTCTTAAGCCCTTCTATGCTCCAGTGACTAAGGTCTTCCTTTTACCTAGCCATGATGGGGCTGGTGTTACTGAACCTATGAAGTGGATGCCAGGAATAAGGGATGGAGAAGGAACCAAAGTCTCATAAACTAGAGGTGGTTGGGAACTGTGGAAATTGAGGATCCCTTAAACCCCCATTTAGGATGCCCTCTAAGAAGTGGGGATGTCATCCCACTTCCACTTAAAAAAAATTTTTTTTTTCTTTTTCGAGACAGGGTTTCTCTGTATAGCCCTGGCTGTCCTGGAACTCACTCTGTAGACCAGGCTGGCCTTGAACTCAGAAATCCGCCTGCTTCTGCCTCCCGCCTCCCAAGTGCTGGGATTAAAGGCGTGCACCACTATCCCCCCCCCCCCCCCCCCCCCCCCCCCCCCCCCCGCTTCCCTTAAAATTTCTAACAGGAATCCCTTTACTCTACCTTGGTGTTTATTGTTGGAATTTATTGATCTTAAAATACTGCATCGCAGGCTTCTCTTGGTCGAAGACAGATCCTAGAGTTTTTCCCCATCTCCACTTGCAGAGGTCCTGTGGGGCCAGGTACCCAGAGGAGCCTTCCTCTATTTCACTTATCTCTCTACAGTGCTCCCGGGTTGAGTTCCATCCATCTGCAAGTACTGCCAGAGGCATATCTATTTCATTTCATTGGAGCTGGAAGAAGATTATATCCTACTTTTCCCAGAGCAAGGGAGGGATAGGGGCATATTGAACGTACTTCTCTAGCCCGGATACCTTCAGGTCGGAGCTGCAGCTATGCAGCCTCCCAGTGTCATAGAAAAATCATTTACTTAGGACTGATCCCTCCATTCAGAAGCTTGAAGAATATATGTACAGAAATGAGAAACTTGCTTTATGATCTTTTCATTAAAAGTTTGATTGAGGCCTAGAGAGATGGCTCAGTGGTTAAGAACACTGACTGCTCTTCCAGGGGTCCTGAGTTCAGTTCTTAGCAACCACATGGTGTTTCACAACCATCTACAGTTTGATCTGATGCCCTCTTCTGGTGTGTCTGAAGAGAGCAATGATGGATACATAAAATAAATCTTAAAAAAAAAGTTTGGTTGAAAACTAAGATAAATAACCTGCATTTAATTGTTGACTTTTTCTACCTAGTTGTAATTAGAAAATATAATTTCTAAGAAGCCATTCCTTGAGTATTTTTTATTCATTCTTTTGATTTTATTATAGTTTAATTGGTTATGTTCCCCCCCTCCCCCAGACAGGGTTTCTCTGTGTAGTCCTGGCTGTCCTGGAACTCACTCTGTAGACCAGGCTGGCCTTGAACTCAGAAATCCACCTGCCTCTGCCTCCCAAATGCTGGGATTACAGGTGTGAGCCACCACGCCCGGCTTGGTTATGTTTTTTTAACACAAAGTCTCACTGTGTGTAGTCAGGCTCTCATCTGACTTTCCATTTAGTCCAGGGCTACTTTGTTTGAACCATCTTGCTTCAGCCTCCTGCATATTTGGATTATAGGCATATGCCACCATTGCTGGCAATGGTTTTGTTTCTATTATTTGTAATGTTTGTATCATTAAGCAATGTTTAGTTTTGCTTAATTTTGAGTTTTCTTCTAATGTAATGATTATGCATCATTGTGCTACTTGTTCTTTCTTTTCCAGCTGTGGACTGAAGTGTGTCTCTCCTAAATTCCAATGTTGGAGCTCCAACCCCGATGGAATAATATTGATTGGGAAAGAACTGAGTGTAGATGAGGGCATGAGAGTAGGGCCATCTTGCGGGATCAGTGTCTCTAATCCCTCTCTTTGCCTCATGAGGACCTGTGAGAAGGAGCTCATCCACTGGCTAGGAGGAGAACCTTCCACCAGGCACAGCTGCTGGTATTCTGATCATGGACTTCAGCCTCTAGGACTGCCACAGAATAAACATGCTGCTTTGGCTGCCTGGCTGCCTTGTCTGTCACGACAGGTTGAATCAAGGCACTTTGGTTTTTCACATTATAATTTGAAAATCGAAAGATTTAAGGCTAAGAGTATATCGCAATCATTCCATTGTGTGAATGGAGGAAATGTAGATTTCAACTTTTTAAAGGGGTCATTTTATAACTTTTCTTATTGGACGTATTAATAGCTTATATGTATACAATTGCTGATAGTTGTTTATTGACCTCAAAAAACTGGTTTCATAGGGAATAGAAGAGTATGAGGAGTCAAACATGTTGATTAGTGGAACTTGTGACATAGTGGTGTCACTTACCCTTGTACTGATGGGCTGAGAGTTTCTCTGCATTGAATTTTTGCTAAATCTTATACCTGTGCTAGGGTGGCTCCTTAGTGTTAGCATTGTTACTTTAATTGATTGTCACTGAATTACTTTGAGGCTTAACATCTGTATATTTGTTTATGGATCATATATTTCTTTTCCTCTGAAGTTTTTGTTCATGATTTCACTTATGATTTGGGAAGCTAGTTCTTTTTTTTACTGGGCTTTGAATTGCTTAGTTGAGTTTACAAAATATCTACTGAAACAGTTCTTGAGTTGGGGGCCCATTTAAATAAAGATGAATACATCAAACTCATAGCTTCAATCTGTATTTTCTCAAGTTTTAGTTACCTGCAAACTTCAAGCTTTCTCTATTGTCCCTGCACGTAAATATAGTTGATAATGTTTCATGAGTTCCCTGACTCGGTTCCCGGCTCAGTTGACTCATTTGTAAAGCAGCAGTCTTTGACTTGCTGTCTACTTTCCTTTCTTACAGGTGTGTCTGAGTGTTTTGTTTCTCATTTGGTTTTGAAGATAGAAATAGTTACTTTCATTGTAGTAGTAAACTATAATGATTTTTTTCCCACTTTCATCAAAAACTGTTAGTTTTTGCATTCATAATTTGAATCTGTTTTCCAAGGACCCTTTCTCCATTTTCTAGACTTTTCCAGATTAAAATTACGATCTTTTATTTTCAGAATGTCTTAAAATACTGTTAAACCTGTAAAGTTGACGTTAATAAATATGAATTATCCTTCCTCAGAGTGAAGATACGCAACAGCAAATCATCAGGGAGACTTTCCATTTGGTATCTAAGCGAGATGAGAATGTTTGTAATTTCCTAGAAGGAGGATTGTAAGTACAGCGTTTCATGGGTTTTTCTAATTTCCAATGTATGATGACAGTGTACGTTGGACTGTTAGACAATTTATGATGAAAGTTCCTCATTATAATTAATTAAATTAGGTAATTTCATTGCTACCACCCTTAGGTATAAGTCTAATCTATACACTTTTATGATATGCAATATTTCTAAAATGTTTCTAGTGTTATTTTATATAATGTTAGTATATTCATATAGTAGTATTCACTTATTATAGGGAAATATAAATTTTTAAATTAATTTTCCTCTCCCAATCTTAGTTCTTTTCCCCAGTTTCTTGTATAAACCTCTAGAAAGTACATATTATATTTACTAACATATAAAATTATAGCCTTAAAGTATTATAAGATCACACTTAATGTTCATTTGCATGTTGTGGTCTTTTTGCTTAATATTTTGTAAAGTTTTATCTATAAATACATCTGGAGAAATGGAGCTTATCTAGTAAAGGTGTGTACTGGCTGCCAATGTTGATAACCTGAATTTGATCCCTAGGACCCATATAGTAGAAAGAGAGAACTTATTTTCACAAGTTATTATCTCTCTCTCTCTCTCTCTCTCTCTCTCTCTCTCTCTCTCTCTCTCTCTCTCTCTCTCACACACACACACACACACACACACACACACACACACACACACAGATGTTATACATTTTGAAAAAATTTGGAACAGCCTTCTTTATAATGGGTATTATATTCCTATGGTGAATACACATAAAAATCAAGATCATATCCTTTATTTTATAATAAACTGTGTTTTTCAATTATATCTATGTACCTATATACCACTAGTATAGATTTAGCCAGTAGATGTTTCTATTTTTAAAATGATAAAAAGATATCTTGCTAAACTAAACAAATGTAAATATTTCTTTTTTCTTTTTCATTGTTTGTATCATTGGGAATCAAGCCCAAGGCTTTCTGTATGCTAGGCAAGTGCTTTTCTACTGATGTTCATCCCTAACTCTAAATAAATACTTTAAAACGAATGGATTCTATTGAAAGCTATTTACCTCTAAATATTTCTGTAAATACTTTCTACCCAATTATATAATTACTACATTTAATATTTTCTCATTGAGAATTAAAGCTAAGTATCAGCTAAGCCTCATGAATGATAAGATGCATATTGTAAAAAGAAAATAATTGGGGCAACAAATGGTACCCCACTTTTGTCTGACCATATATTGGTGTTTTATCATATGGAAAGTTTATTTGCACATCAGCAGTTACCTTGTTGTTTGCATTTAAAAAATATTATATCATGCTGTACTTAGCATGTAATGTGTATTTATGATTTGTGGATTTTGCTGTTAACCCCCTCCAGACTCTAATAGCTAAGGCAGCCACTTGTGTTTCTGTTAGATCTCTGTAGGAATCTGGTTGTCTTTGCCATAGATAGTGCTTCTCTCTCATCTTTGTACCTTATCTCACAGACTTCTTTACCTTGCATAGTGCATTACACAGGGTAGGCTGTGAGAATCAGACTGATACAAAGAGGGTCTTGTTTGGATGGAAATTATACTTTGATATTGAGATTCTTTCTTAACCATATAATAATCAGGAACCAACTACTGTGCCTATCTGTCCTTGTTATGGCTCTGAATTTGGCTAGCCAGTTCACTGCGTCAGATTGTTCAAATTCTGGAAACTTCATTTTCTTCTCCCAAGATACCTAAGAAGATATTAAAAATTAGCAATTTCTGTTTGTAAACATTTGCATACTGTATATTACCTCTGTATATGACAGAACACTAGACAGAGCTCTGTTAGCTTGACACAAACTAGAGTCCTCAGAGAGGAGGGAGCCTCAACTGAGAAAATGTCTCCATGAGATCCAGCTGTAAGGCATTTTCTTAGTGACTGATGGGGGAGGACCCAGCCCATTGTGCATGGTGACATCACTGAGCTGGTGGTCCAGGGTTCTATAAGAAGGCAGGCTGAGCAGGACAGGACAGCAAGTCAATAAGCAGTGCCCCTCCATGGCCTCTGCATCAGTTCCTGCCTCCAGGTTCCTGTATTGAGTTCTTGTCCTGACTTCCTTCAATGATGGACTACTATGGAAGTGTAAGCCACCTTAACCCTTTCCTCACTGACATGTTTTGGTCTCGCTGTTTAATCATAGCACTAGAAACCCTAACAAAAACAAATTCGTACATGAATTTGTATCAGTATTAGAGCAGTTTAGAGTAGAGTTGTGTTTTCCAGGCCAATGAATACTTGCCTTGCAGAGATCCTTAGTTTCTCTGAGTATTAATAGCTACATTGTAACATGTTTTTTCAGAAGCATGGTCTTCTTTTAAAACAAAACAAAACAAAACAAAACAAAACAAAAACCAAAAAGCATGCAGTGAAATTGCTAATGTGCTCATTTTACCCCTTCAGTGAACAGTTGTAATTGTTGTCATAACCAATCTCAGAATATTTAAAGTGCACATAACGACTTTTAAATTAAATCCTGTCTAGACCAGTATAGAAGGAACCCTTCACTTTGTTTCACCCAAGATCATTTCCGCTTTTGCTCTCATAGGACAAGAAAGTATATGAACTTAGAGAAGTAGTTTCTATGAGTTTGTGAGTGTAGTGTTATAGATATGGGATAGGAAAAATGTTACACCCTATATTGTTGAGAATGCTCTCATAGTTTTGATTGTGTATAGTCTGGTTTTAAATTATGTTAATGTTGAAGTGGTCTTGAGAAGATGAATTTGCTATTATAAACTTGAATATTTTACAGCTAAAGTATATTTGGAAAAACATAAGATGCCTCAGATGATTCCTAAATTATTTTTTAAAATGCTAAATTCTAATCAGTATGAATATATGAGTAAAAGTATTTGATGAAAATATTGAATATTCATTAGCATGGTTTTCTTACATTTAGATTTAAGAAAAATGTTTTTGGATAGCATCTTGATGCTACATTTATTTAAAGCTTAAAAATACTCTTTTTTTTTCCTAGCTGATAATCAGTTTTAAGCTGTGTGTTTTACTGTGACCTATGAAGTTCTATCTTGTAAGCACTTGCATATGCCTTGTGATCTGCTTTCTGCCTGTTCTTTTAGCCTCATTGTTTACTAATCTTTTGTCTCCTGGCCTCACATCTCATTGAAAGTGCGTATTGTCTTGATGAAACAGACCTGTTCAGTCACTGCTATCTTAGCCCAAGGTGCTCCTGATTAGATGTCAGTCTGGATATTATTATCTTTCAGTGTCCATTTGGAAGTGGGAACTCCCTGGATAAGCTGGGGACCTGTCTTGGCCCTCTATATGACACCTTCTCCAACCTGTTAACTTTCTTGTCTCTTTACCTGCTCTCTCTCTGTGCCTGACACACAGTACTTACTCAGCGAATACTTTAATGAATAAACTAACTGAAATTAAGCACTGGTTTCTTTTACTTGACATTTCTGAAGAAAATTGCTCTTAATTTACTTAGTTTCTGAAGTAAGTTTACTTGAATGCTATGCTATTGTTATATTTTGTTTTATAAAAGTTTTTTAACAAATGTGATTTTGTTTGAACTAATGAAATGGTCTGCATTTTGTTCCCTATACCATTTCAATAATCTTGTTTTGTCATTTAGATTAATTGGAGGATCTGACAACAAACTCATTTACAGACATTATGCAACACTATATTTTGTCTTCTGTGTGGATTCCTCAGAAAGTGAACTTGGCATTTTAGATCTAATTCAAGTAAGTTAACAGTTGTATCTTACTACTGATAATTAGTTTTTTTTATTCTATTTTTATAAATGTAAGATTACAATTTTATAAAATGATTTTTGTTTGATAAGAGCTGTTTCATAGTAGATATTCGGTGGGTATGCTGTGGCATAGTACCACATAAATCAGTTAGGTTTATTTTGGTTCACAGTTCTGGAAATTTCAGTCTGCCAGCTGATCCCATTGCAAAGGAGTAGCAGGGTGAAAGAAAGCTGGGTAGAGGGATGCTGCTGTCCTCATGGCAAAGGGAAGCAAAGAGGGCGGGGCCAGGGACACCCGGTGACCCCTTCTTCCAGTCAGGTTCCACCTCCCAATAGCCTGTTTAGCTATGAACTTATAAGTAGATTAATTCACTTAAACAGTGCCATCATGATCCAGTTCAAACTATGTCAAGGGCTATAGAAACTAAATTGATTAGGACTAATTAAAACTAATTTCATCGTGCCTTTTCTGTTGATGTGTATTACTGCAAGGAACCCAAGATTGTGAATCTTCCTGCATGTGTCTAAATCTGATCTAAAAACTCAACTCTCCTGAAAAGCATTGCCTATAGAACTTGTCAGTTCTATATTAGAAATCTCATTTTGAATCTTACCTGTTAATATTGCTTTGACTCTTTAAATCTTGCTGCTGCTTCTTCGTTGCCTCCAGCTTTCACAAGTAACAGTTTGTGTGTGTTTGCGTTCGCCTTTTCATATCATTGAGCCTAGAGATGTTCTATTTGTTTCTTCCAGGACATTGTCTTTTAGAACATCTGCAGATTTTACTCATGTTATCAGACTAGTCATCTTCCTACACATTTAGCTGTAGCCCTCTCTGTTTATCTCCCACACTTTGGGGCTTTTGTCAACAACTGTAGAACATTAGAGATTAACCTAGTTTAAAGGGTGATGGCAGAAGATGAGACAAAAGATTTCTTGCATTACTAATAACAGAAGCATTATCCACAAAAAACAAAAACAAAAAACAAATGGTAACATTTGCCTGCATTAGTTCTCAGTTTGAGAAGGGTGCTGTGAAGTAGTCAGGTGATGCCCGCACCCCAGTAGATCAGATCACATAGGGGACAGACATCAGAGTTAGGGAGCTGAAATTCTTTATAATGGGTGAATCATGCCTGCTCTAAAGGATGAGATTCTCTTTAAAGAAAAGGTAAGCTTATTCTTTTCTCTTAAGGAGGACACTATTTGCCGGGCGGTGGGGGCGCACGCCTGTAATCCCAGCACTCCGGGAGGCAGAGGCAGGTGGATTTCTGAGTTCGAGGCCAGCCTGGTCTACCAAGTGAGTTCCAGGACAGCCAGGGCTATACAGAGAAACCCTGTCTCGAAAAAAACCAAAAAAAAAAAAAAAAAAAAAAAAAAAACCAAAAAAAAGGAAGACACTATTTTCCAAGACTGTCAGTGTGACAGATTCAGAAAGATAGTCCAAGACACAGATAGCAATTGCCTCTGTTCCCAGGATTGCAGAAACCTACAATCTGTAGACTTTTCAGAGTTACTTCTTACTCGGTGGCATTCAGTAGAAGACTACATGTGTGAAGGTCTGTGGGGACTTGGTGTTCACATGTGTGATGGTCTGTAGCCTCATGGCTTCAGACTTGGAGCTCTGTTCCTCCAGAGCTCTGCCTTCTGCCGCAGCTGTCTGTTCATGTCTCATTTTTACAGAATACTGGTCAGTCCACAACCTGCTCCAGTTTCTTCTCTCAGTCTCCTTTTTATCTCTGTACTTTACTGTTTCTCTTACTCTAGGCCCCTCAGGTTTGAACATGTCACGTTTTCCATTCTCCCTGATCCTACTGAGGCCTGCCTTGTCCTTGTTCAGCTTAGATTCCATGAGTAGTCATAGAGTGTGCCTAGCACTTAACTCCTGGCCCGTTCTCATACATCTGAAAATATGTAGAAGAAAGGGGCATCGTATTTCCTGTCCACTTTAGATCCATGAGCATGCTCAGGATAGTCGTCCTCAGTGCTGTCCACTGATTACAGTTCATCTCTGCTCCGCTTTTCACTCTGACACCACTTCTCTACTCTCTAGCTAGACCTCACTTCTATTGAAGCAGTCAGGAGAGAACGTTGGCTGGCTCCTGCTGTCTCCCTGCCTGCCTGCTGTGTGCTGTATAAACGGTGCACTCTGCTCCTGGCTGAGGAACCAGCCTTTGGAGGTTAGCACCCTACTCCTGGCTGAGGAACCAGCCTTTGGAGGTTAGCATTCACTTCCTCTTGCTTCAGCAACACCCCTCACATTGTAGCATTTGTGTCGTCTTCCAAATCATCCCCTCCTCCAGCGCTGTGCCCCACCACCTTCACTCTTCTACCACTGTCTTCATTTCTTTTTCTCCTTTGATAGCAAAATATTTTGCTACAGAAGGAATATCTGAAACCGTTTTGCTCTCTTGCATTGTTGTTGCTGAATTGCAGGTTCATAGCAGTCTTCTTCTGTTTGAGTCAGATTGCCGTTCACTCTTGACATATACTCTACTTGATCTTCAGGATAGTTTTTTATATTGAGTATATTCTCTTTATTTTTTTGGTAATATGATTTCATCCAAATAATATCTATGTATTGGTGGTACCAAATTTAATCTTTAGCCTAAACCTTTTCTTTGAATGGCTGATTTTAAGGCCCAGTTTTCTGCTGGATGTCTCCTCTTGGGTATTACATGAAGATCTCACATGAGGTAGATCTAAAATTTCTATTTCCTACAGTTTTTGTCTTACTGTTATTGACAGCTGAATTCTTAAAGTGGGTGAATCAGAGCCTGAATACTTGCTTGCTCTTGGGTCTTATTGTGCGTTCTGCTCCATCTAAGCAAATCCTTTGTCTGACCTCTTATGTCTTCACTGTAGTCCTAGCTACCTACCACATTTGTGTATTTCGACAGCTTCCTGACTGGTGTCTCTACTGTTTGGGTCTTTACTTGGTGTATCAGTCAAGTGTCGTTGTAACATGCCACATCTCACACCTTTTATTCTAGACTCTATAACCTCATCTTTTATTGGAGTAAAAGCCACATTTGTGTGGTGACCCCCTTCCTGTTGCTTGTCTTCTGTCTCCTTCTCATGTGCCTCTTGTTGATGCTGCAGGCATTTGCCTACTTCAGACTTCGTACCTGCTGACTTTGACACCTGCAGGCGCCATTTCATTCTTCAAGATTTTGGCTAGAACCTACCTTTTCAATACGGAATTCTCTGGCCATGCTTTCTAAAAATCCCCTCTACATTTCTAACCATTGATCTGTTGTATTTTCCCTTTCCTTACACCTGTTATCATTTTATATGATGCTTTATTATATTTACTGCTAATAGAATAAAAGCTCCATGAGCGCCTAGAGTTATTTATTGACTGATCTACCAGGACTATATATTGCATTGCATTATTATTGCTGATTTATCTCCTACGAGTAATAGTAGGTCTTCAACAAATTATTGTTTGATGCGTGAATAAATGAATGAATTTAATGCCCATATATAGTATTTGATATAAAATAACAGACAATAAAGGACAATAAAGCCAACAAGTTAGTTAGAATAGTTATATGGAAAGTGTTGCTGTCACTACATGCTATTGACATTTTCTTATCTGAGTTTTACCTGATTTGCTAATTATGAGAAGCATTAATTCATATATATATGAATTAATATATATATATATATATATTTGGTTTTTTGGATTTGGGTTTTTCAAGACAGGGTTTCTCTGTGTAGCCCTGGCTGTCCTGGAACTCACTCTGTAGACCAGGCTGGCCTCGAACTCAGAAATCCACCTGCTTCTGCCTCCCAGAGTGCTGGGATTACAGGCGTGCGCTACCACTGCCTGGCTCTTTTCTTTTCTTTTCTTTTCTTTTCTTTTCTTTTCTTTTCTTTTCTTTTCTTTTCTTTCTTTCTTTTTTAATATTTTTATTTTCTATATTCTTTGTTTACATTCCAAATGATTTCCCCTTTCCCAGATCCCCCCTCCCCATATGTCCCATAAACCTTTTTCTCTCCATCCATTCTCCAATCACCTCCCTCCTTTTTCTCTGTCCTTATATTCCCCTCCAATGCTAGATCAATCCTTTCCTCATGGGAGTCATTTGTTATGCCTTTCTTTCTTTCTTTTTTTTTTTTTTTAAAGAAAGGGTCTCAATTAGCCCTGGCTGGCCTCATTATGTAGGGCGGGCTGGCCTCGAACTCAGAGATCCACCTGCCTCTGCCTGATGAGTGCTGGGATTAAAGGTGTGTACTATCACACTTGGAAAGTAATTCTTTTTTGTTTGTTTTAAGATGTATTTTAATTTATGATATGTCTGTGCATGTGCATTAGAGTACCCAAGGAAGCCAAAGGAGTGTTGGCTCGTCAGAGGCAGTCATGAGTGTCCAGTGAGGAGTCTGAGAACTGAACTTAGGACTTCTGAAAGAATTTTAATTCTCTCTCTCCAGCTTCCAAATCTATAATGTCTTACACTGGTTTTTGACTACTTGGCTGGTATCAGTTACATGAAACCACAAAGTAATCATAGTAAACATTTGCTGTGTGTCTGTCTCTCCCTTTTCTCTTTAATTCCTTTCATCCTAAATTGGCGGTGTTGGTAGTGGTTGGAAAAAATGATCATTTTAAGATAAACATATAGGATAAAGTTGTTTTAAAATAATATTTAAAAGTCTAAGCAGAGATTTTAAAGATCTTTTGTGCTTACAGTAACTATGACTCCAGATCCTTAGCTGTTTGTCCTTTTTCCTCTGAAGGTCACTGAGTCGGTGTTTTCTTTCCCTGTAGACTTTCCTAGTAAGGACAGAGGTGAATGGCAGTCCTTGGTTTTATATGGCTTGGTAACAGGGATGATCAGGACTGTATTTTACTTTACCTTCTACGGAGTTCATTATTACACTTACTCATTTATTTGATACATAATTGTAGTTTTAGTCTAAATCTTTATATTTCTATAGAAAATAATTTTCTGTGGTTTCTGTTTCTCTGTTGGCTATCTTTGGCTGAAGAGAATGGTAGACATATGCTACATTTAAACATTTTGAATTACCTTTGCTAGCCATTAGTAGTCTCTAGAGGTAAAACAAGAGGAAAAAACTCATTTAAAATCCAGTCTGCTTTATTGAGAAAGATTAAAATGGATGTGAATTTTCTTAGAGGTAAATCAGAACTACTCTACTTGTACTTAGGTTTTGATGTTGTGGCCTAACTGGGTGTTCTATTAGGAAGCGGTTTGTCTCAGGGTATTAGAAGAGGAACTGCCAAAGGACAAGGACAAGAATTGTGCAGCATAGCTGGGGTGGGGGGGGGGGGATTCGGTCATGTACTTTAGGAAAAGGAAAATGTCTCTTGTGTCTTGCTATGTTTTTTGGCTTTATTGTTCCAACATTAGTAACTTTGGTGGTAATGGAATTCGAATTTTGAGTTTATGTCAATGATTAAACCTAGATTAAAGCAGGACTCTTACTAGTGAACCATGTTCCACCCTGATAGTTTGTTTTGATTAGATAAAATGTAAAAAAGAGTGTTTCAGGAAAGTTCTATCATTTTGCTTATTATAAAAGTAGACTTAGAGGAGCTGAGAGATTGGTCAGTTGTTAAGAGGTGTTCTTACAGAAGACTTGAGTTCAGTTCCTAGCACCCACCTTCAGTGGTACGCACTTGCCTGTAACTCGACCTCAAAGGGATTCAGTACCCTCTTCTTGCTTCCCCAGGCACACCCACACATGAGACATACACTCACACAGATACCCATGAATACACAAAAATAAAAATAAAGGTAGTGACTTCGTCGTTACCATGAACGTGCTTGTGTCATTGCTCTTGGTTTCCAGTTGATTTATTGCTGGCAGGGGAACACTGAACATGTGTGAGCCAGCTACCATAATACGCGGTCCAGTGAACAAAGTTGAGTTGAGGAGCCCATCATGTTTGCTTTTGTTTCATCAAACAACTATTCGGAGCTTATTTAGAACTGATTTTCTTGGGTACTTTCATCCTTTGGTTTCCATCTCTAATGTAAGAATTTAAGAGGAAATGAGGTACCTACCAGAGCTGAGCTCCCCGTGCATGTTCCTTAGAGAGCACAGCAAGCAGGCATCAGCGTATTGTACTAAACCCCGTGCTTGGAATTGTGCTGTTTCTAGTGTTAGAGGAGTGCTATTCAAACTGGACTCTCTCGAGTACAGTTTATATAACTGTTGAAAAAGACATAGTTTATGCAAAGATTTGGTGTTCTTAACGTGTGCATGTGTTCTTGGGTTTGACTTTATGTGCGGAAGAAGCATTTAAATACATTCTGGGTGGGATTTATGTCATTATGTCACTTACTTGAACAACTGCTCTATTTGTTTTAATTTGCTCATAGGTTGATAAAAAGAAATACCCCCTTTTATTTAAAATATATTTTTATTTCTTTGTTTTTGAGACAGTCTCTCTATGTAGTCCTGACTGTCCTGGAACTCACTATGTAGCCCAGGCTAGCCTCAAACTCACAGAGATCCTCCTCCTTCTGCCTCTTAAGTGCAGGAGTTAAAGGCATGCACAACCACACCGGGCCCCTTTTCTAGTCTTGATATGCACTGTTTTGTTGTGATGATCTAGCATATATAATAGCTGACTGTAAGGTTCTCTTCTCTTGCTGCATGTGTACATTAGAAATGTTTAAATATTTACACAGTAAGAATAGGAGTTCGTTAAATATTAATGTTGGGTCATTTGAGTTATTTATAAGCAGTCATACGATCCTCAATTTGTGCCACACAGATAATGGAAGTGCGATAATGGATAATTCCAAATTGTTGCTGTGGTTTTATATACTACATTTAGCACTTACCACAGCATTGACCCGGTTCATTTGTAATGAAAAAATTGAGTTTAGTTAGGAAGAACCCTGGTGTTGACTATATGTTTAATTTAAAGCTCCATGGGTAACATTGGGTATGCTTACAGCACTGCTAAACTATTTCTCTGTGATTATTTCACTTTTGGATGCATGCTAAATTAGAGTAGTATTCATGGAGTTACTAAAGTTCTGTAGACCTGTAAAAAAAAAACACTACATTTTGTCAGTAAAATGTATTTGTTTTGAAGATGCCACTTAGAGAACTGATGGGGTGATTAGAGAGGTCAGTGAATTCAAGCAGTGTGGTGTCTTGTATCTATCTCAGTATTCAGGCTCTGCCATGTACTAGGTGTGTAACCTTTGACTCTAGTTTTCTTTTAATGGGCAAATAATTATACCTAATAGGTGTGAGCATTGAAAAGACATTCTGTATTATTTCTGTGATGTTTTCAGTTAATACTTTCCATCAAATCATAAATTTATAAGACAGGAATATAAGACTTAATTACACAAACTGAATTGATGATTCCCTTTTCTGTCTTTTTTAGAAATATTCATACATCTTTCCCCCTATATGCAGTACAGTGTCTTGGGATGAGTTTTACAAGGTGGCACATATATATGATAAGAAGACTTAGTTGGAGAGATGGCTCAGTGGTTAAAAAACACATGCTAGTCTTACGGAGGACCTGAATTCAGTTTCCAGCACCCACATCAGGTGGCTGAAAACTGCCTGTGGCTCCAGGAGATTAGACACACTCTTCTAGTCTCCCAGGCGCTCTATTCACCTGCACACTCACAAATAAAAATAAAAATCTTTTTAAAAAAATAGTAGGCTTAATTAGAGCAGTTGATAAGCAAAGAATACTCAGCTGAAAAAGATCTCTTAGTCTTCCTTTATCTTATAATAAATTACACTGAAGTGATTGTTACTGGTCTACCAGATTGCCTGGTGGCATGTTCTAATGGAGCCACTCCTGCCTCTCGGTTTATTCTGAGGGTGACTTGAAAGCATTTTTGTTAGTGGGTGAAACATAGCTGTTTAAGGTTATCTGGTTTTAGAATTCATGTGTTTCTAAAGGATTGTTTGGGAAAACCAACTCTCCAGTGTCAAAGGACTGTGGAGAGTTGCACTTGTCTGTTGCAAGGAAATCACCTCTGGTCATGTCCTATACATTTCCTAATGGAGGAAGGGAATGATGCCCTTCTGTCTTCTTTCTGAGCAGTCTAGAGGGGATGTTTCAAGAATTGTTTCAGGAAAACAGTGCCTCTTACACTGTTAGACAAAATATTTTAAGGTTTCTGTTTTCAGTGTTACTTGTTTCGTGTGTGTGTGTGCATATAGTTGTATGAACATGAGTGAATATGTGTATATATAAACAAGAAAATATTTTTATAAACACTTTTAAGTTAGAATTGCTCAGATTCCTAAACTCATGTTTTCCTGGTTGACATGTCTGCTTTTCAGAAACTAGAAATGTAAAGATCACTTAGATTTCACATTCTACTGGCATCCAAATTTGGTAATGTCAACTTCCCTAATTTACATACTGTATTGTCACCTTAGTCACTTGAAAGTGTCATATGATGTTCTACCAGGCTGATGTTTAGAGTCACAGTATGATCTTAGGTCGTAGCTAACACAACAGTTTTGTGACTTCAGATAAATTACTTATGTTTTTTTTTTTTTTAATTTGCAGATTTCTTTTTGTAATTGTTTGAGCACATACCTCCATGGCTGCATTTATATTAGAGCTACTGGATATAAGCAACCTGATTTGGGGGTAGACTGTAAAGCTCTGTCATTACTTCTAGTAACTGAAGCAGTTAGGCAAGATATTTGGGGCTAGAAACCACAAAAGTTTATCATCTTTGATGTAATGAAGATTTCAGAAAACCATGAACTTTTGTTACTGTTTGTTGTTGATTTGGGGTTTAAGGTAAACTTGTTGTTTCCTGATACAGAGTAGTTGGTTTTTAAGGTAATAATTGGACATAGAGGAGAGTGCCATTTGAGCTTAATTTAAAAAAGAAAAACCTTTCTAGAACTTCAAAAATATTTTTACATTTATTGAATGCATGTACCTGCACGTACTTCGGATGTGTGCATGCCATGGCACATGTGTGGAGGTCAGAGGGCAGCTTGCAGAGGCCCTCCCTTTTTACCATGTGGTTCCCAGGGTTGAGCTCAGGCTCTCAGATTTGGCTTATGGTGTCTATACCACTGAGCCTTCTTGCTGACCTTTTAAAGATTAAGAAAAAGTTGAAATTGTTTTGTACTTATAGAAGAATGGCCTACATCGTATAAAGATTTCTTATGTGTTGCATGTGTTCGCTTAGCCCTCCACCCCTAATTTAATATCTTCCATCAGTACAGTATAGTTATTAAGGTTAGGAACCTGGGAACATTAGCCTGTTTCTGTAATCCTATTTCTCTGGAGACCAAGCAGGAATATTTTGAATTTTTTTATTAGATATATTCTTTATTTACATTTCAAATGTTTTCCCCTTTTCTGGTTCCCTCCTTCCCCCAAAATCCCATAAGCCATCTCTCCTTCCCCAATCAACCCTCCCCCGCTTCCCTGTCCTGGTATTCCTCTACACCATGGCATCAAGTCTTTCCAGGACCGAGGGCCTCTCCTCCCTTTGGTGTCTAACAAGGCCATCCTCTGCTGCTGATGTGTCTGGGGCCATGGATAACTCCATGTGTACTCTTTGGTTGATGGTTTTGTCCCTGAGAGCTCTGGGAGTATTGGGTTACTCATATTGTTGTTCCTTCTGTGGTGCTGCAAACCTCTTCAGCTTCTTGGGTCCTTTCTCTGGCTCCCCCATTGGGTACCCTGTGCTCAGTTTAATGGCTGGCTGAGAGTGCCCCCCTCAGTATTTGTCATGCACTAGCAGAGCCTCCCAGGTGACAGCTATATCTGGTTCCGGTCAGTCAGCACTTGTAGGCATTTTATAACTGTATATCTTGAGTTCTAGGATAGCAGCTTAGCTGTATCGCAGACAGTGTCTCAAAAAGTAGAGAGAAACTACCACAAAATAAGGGAATGAACATAGATACACTAATTCCATGAAGTCTACATACCTTGTTTAAAATTTGCCAGATATGTTTTTAATACAGTTTTTTTCCTCAGAGATGGATGGACTCAAGCCTTTAGTCTTCATGTCCCCTGAGTCTCACTCTAAAGGTTCCTTGTCTTTGTTCTTCATTTCCTATTCTTCATACTTTGGTCCTTTGAGGCATGCCGGCCAGTTTGTTTATAAACTACTACCTGCTCTGATGTACTTGATGCTGCATCTTCCTCGGGGCTTCCTAGAAGGATGAAGGATGTGCCAATTTATTCATTGTGTTCTGGTCATTTACTCTAGTCACGTGGTTAAGGTAGACCAGGTTTGCCTACCATAAGTTCTATTTTCCTTTGTGCTCATAAGTGTCTTACAGAAAATATTTAAGTTTATATAATTATATAAGCTTTTTGTGGTATATATTTGTTCATTAGTTTTAGCATCTATTGACATTTCTTACCAAAAACACTTAACTTGTGGTGTTTATCATCATGGCTTCTGTACTTTTTAGCTCAAATCATACTGTAGGAAAAAGATAATAAATACTTATTACTTATTTTCTTTCTTTCATTTTTTTTTAAGTCACTGAAGTATATCTTTCAAGGCCAGATGTCATCTTAAAAATGAACTGCTTAGAAGCTAATAAATAGTTTTAACAGTTTCTGTCAATATAATATTTTTGAAGTATTAGGAAATACAAATTTTGAAAAAAAATTCTCTTATGTTGTTGTTGCTGTGTTGTTGTAGAGACAGGGTTAACCCCCAATTTTCTATATATGGAGACCTGAGAATTGAGCCTAGAGCCACGTGCATGCCAGACAGACAAGCAGTTTACCAGCCAAGCCACACACCCAACCCTCTGAAAAGATGTTCTCATGAGTAGCTTTTAGACTAATTATGCAGAGGGCTCATTAACTTTTACATTATTATATAGTGTACTACTTACAAATTAAAACTAGTTGTTTCTTAAAACTTGTGAAGTTCATATATAAATCATGTTAAATCATGTAAGTGCAAAGGGTGTTGTGTAATTGAGCTCCTGTACTACAGGTAGTTGTTGCTGTACCAGACACACAAACTCAGGTTAACAGAAGCCAGTAGCACTTTTCACAGGTGAGCAGTAACTGAGGTCTAGTAACATAGTACTGTGGAGAGAAAGGAGTGACTGTATCTTAAACTAAATTTGCTTAATATATTTAAATATTTAGGCTTTTTGAAATTCTTAAATTTTCCTTAATGCAGTTTAAAAAGACTAATGAAAAATGACTCTTAATTTGTCAGATAACATTCATGAGTGCAGTCAAGTTTTCCTTTATTTCTTATCTTGAGTTGTGTTAAGTGCACACTCAGCATCTCAGTGTCTCTAACATTACCATTGTTAGCACGCGGTTGTCGGGGTCAAGGTTCATTCACTATCCAGTGCAGAATCTGCTATACACTGAGTTAAGTTCTACCCGTACTCTTAAACCCCATGTTTGGAAGATTCGGAATAGCATATGGAAGGGTAACTCTTGGACAGCGGGCAGATACTTTATTTACAGCTCTTCATTTGATTTGGTTTTCATTTCAGTCTGTCTTTCTTGGTTTTATTATACATGCAGTATTTTTAGTGGTAATTCTTGGTTTGGGCCAAACCAAATTGTATTTCTTAAAAACATCAACCTGGTAACTAAAGAATATTGTTTTTTATATCTCTTGCAAAATTACAAGAATTCTTAGATTTTTGGCTCCTGTTCTTTCACTGAGGAGACAGACAGAAAGGAGGAGGAGGGAGGGAGGGAAGAAAGAGAGAAGGAGGGTGAGAATGAGGGAGGGGGTGGGGAGGGAAGGAGAGAACATGACTGACTATGAGTTTGGGACAGGGACTTTCTGTGTCCAGGCTGGCCTTGAATTTACAGTCCTACTCCCTCAAATCTGGTAAATGCTGTGATTATGCTGTACGCCTCTATGCCTAACAGTCTTGTCTTTTGTGTTATTTTCAAACAGGGTTTACACAGTAGCCCAAGGCAGCCTGGAGTTCACAATGTATTTCATACCGGCCTTGAACTCCCAACAGTTCCCCTCCCCCGGCTTCCTTAGGCTGTAGTTACAGGCCTGTGTTAACATCTAGCTCTTCACATTGTATAAAAGTCAATTTAACTTTAAAATATAACGTGACAATTTTATTTCATTATCTATAGATTCAAACCAACTAGATTAGTTTCTGGTGAATTTTACCCAGAAAGTTCCTAAATGCAGACTATCCTTTCTAAACCTAGAAATCTTAAGAGGTCTGTCACATAAGTGCTTTTGCTTGGGGATATTTCATGGTGAAAATTTTATATTTTTGTGAGCACATTTTTATTTACCTATCTATATATTTTAACCGTAACCAAGATTGTCTGTAGCTTTTTCTTTCCTGAGATACTATTCTAAGTACTTGATAGTTACTCATATTTTATTATTATGACAACCTTATAATACAGGAACCATTCTGTGCCTAGATGACGACACTGAGACTTGATGGTGATAGACTGCTCCAAACTGCCAAGTCAAAGGCGGGGCTGGGCTTGAGTGTAGACAGTGCTGCTGTTCCTAAGTGCAGTCAGTGCCCCAGCAGAGCTGGGCTTGAGTGTAGACGGCTAGTGCTGGTGTTCCTAAGTGCACTGAGTGTAGACGGCTAGTGCTGGTGTTCCTAAGTGCATTGAGTGTAGACGGCTAGTGCTGGTGTTCCTAAGTGCATTGAGTGTAGACGGCTAGTGCTGTGGTGCTCCTAAGTACATTGAGTGTAGACGGCTAGTGCTGTTGTGTTCCTAAGTGCATTGAGTGTAGACGGCTAGTGCTGTGGTGCTCCTAAGTGCATTGAGTGTAGACGGCTAGTGCTGTGGTGCTCCTAAGTGCATTGAGTGTAGACGGCTAGTGCTGTGGTGCTCCTAAGTGCATTGAGTGTAGACGGCTAGTGCTGTGGTGTTCCTAAGTGCAATCAGTGCCACAGCACAGCGTTCCAACTGAGTGCATGACTGCTGGAATAACAGATCTTAAAACGTTCCTGTTACCTAGTGGGATCGTGGCCCTTATCAAATCTGTGGTGATGTTGCTGTGTATAGCACATAAGTATAAATAGACCCAATAGTGTTAGAGTTCTCTCTGTTGCTGAAGGACTCTGACCAAAAGCACCAAAGAGAGGTTAAGATTTATATTAGCACGGAAGGAGGATAATGACTGGACTGTAAAAAGACTGGACTGATTAAAGACAACTTCACAAAAGATTTGTATTAGCTTACAACTTACAGGCCATCCTAGAGGGAACTCCAGCAGCAACTTGGCTCAGACGCCGTGGAGGACTGTGGCTTGCTGTGCTGCTCACAGGCTCTTGCTGTCACCTTTTCCACCTTCCCAGGGGATGGCCCTGCCCAGAAGGGACTAGGCCTTCACAGATCAGTTAAAAATAGATATATTGAGACTATATTAATAAAAGAACACCGTCCACAGCATGTCCACAGGCCAGTCTGATCTAAGTAGTTCTGTTGAGGGTCCCTCTTCAGAGGACTCTAGGCCATGTCGAGTTGACAGTGAAAGCTAAGTAGAACAGACACTCCGTCTCACTGAGTGACGTTGCTCACTTACTGACTGAGCAGACCAGAGCATACTTTTTATTGTTTTACAGTGCACTATTATCTCTTTCTTTCTCGGGTTTACACTCAAACAGCATGTTGTGCTCTGTCAGCACCGGCATTTACTGAGCCCCTTAATTGCATTATTTTCTCTTCTGCCTGATTTAGTCTCCTGGATAGACTGCCATATCCAGTGTCTCCAGGGCTTCAGGCAAACGCAGGGCTTGGTGCATGCCAAGCAAGCACTCTATGAATGGAGCAATGTTCTCAGCGCCTGATCTTAAATTGTCCGTCCATCCGAGCACTACGAACAGCAGTCTGTATCATCTCTGTGTATAGTACAGCCAGTCTGTAAGCACATTATGTGATGTTGGCCCAATAAAAATCATCTAATATTTCTTACACAGGACATACTCCTTTATTGGTAGGTAGGTGGTGGTAGATTCTAAGTCTCTGAAGACTAAGCTGTCTCATTTATTTTGGCTTTTGTGTGATGGACTTTGAGATTTATTAAACGTGAAACATAAGAATGTCCTTGTAATAAAGGAAGTGGGGCCCTATTTACATGCAGATATGTCACTTCCTGATTATGTCTATCATTATTAAACTGAGGGTTAATTTTGTATTTTTTTGAAGTGAAAGAAGTTAGAATATGATTCCTTCAGTAAACTAAAGCAATTTATCTCCTACTAGCCTTTGACTTTCTTTCTTTTTTTCTTTTCTTTTTTTTTTTTTTTTTTTTTTTTTTTTTTTTTTTTTTTTTTGATTTTTTCGAGACAGGGTTTCTCTGTATAGCCCTGGCTGTCCTGGAACTCACTCTGTAGACCAGGCTGGCCTCGAACTCAGAAATCCGCCTGCCTCTGCCTCCCAGAGTGCTGGGATTACAGGCGTGCGCCACCACCACCCGGCGCCTTTGACTTTCTTAAGGGCAGAAGTTAATACGTCTTTGGTTGTATATTCTTCTATGTAAGTAGCTATGTACTATGTATGCACCGTTTATATTGAAACTGGATCTAAACTTCCTCTTTATTGGATAGCTTATTTATTTACACTTCAAATGTTATCCTCTTTCCCGGTTTCCCCTCTGCAAAGCCCCTCTCCCATCCCCCCTACTCTGCTTCTATGAGGGTGCTCCCCCACCCACCCACTCCCGCCTCAGCGCCCTAGCATTCCTCTATACTGGGGCATCAAGCCTTCATAGGACCAAGGGCCTCCCCTCTCACTGATGCCAGATAAGGCCCCTTCAGCTCCTTCAGTCCTTCCCCTAACTCCCCCATTGGGGTCCCTGTGCTCAGTCTGATGGTTGGCTGTGAGCATCCGCATCTGTATTGGTCAGGATCTGGCAGAGCCTCTCAGGAGACAGCTCTATCAGGCTCCTGCCCACAAGCACTTCTCTGCATCAGCAATAGTGTCTGGGCTGGGTGTCTGCATGTGGGATGGATCCCCAGGTGTGGCAGTTTCAGGATGGCCTTTCTTTCAGTCTGCTCAACTCTTTGTCCCTGTATTTCCTTTAGACAAGTGCAATTCTGGTTTAAATTTTGGAGATGGGTGGGTGGTTCTATCCCTCAACCGGGGAGCCGTGCCTAACCTCAGGATATGGTCTCCACAGATTCTCCCTCCCTTTTGTGGGGTGTTTGAGCTAATGTCATCTGCGTGGGGTCTTGGCAGGCTCTTGCTTTCCTGGCATCTGGGACTTTCTGATTGCTACCCCCAGTTCCCCATCCCCCTCTGTTCAATTTCCTGACCCTCTATACATCTCCATCTCCTCTGATACTGATTCTGCCCCTCTTTCCCCCCCCTCCTCTCTTCCTCCCAAGTCCCTCCCATCTTCAGCTTCCCTTGATTCTATTGTTCCCCCTTCTAAGAGGACTGAAGCATCCACTCTCTGGCTTCCTTCCTCTTGAGCTTCATGTGGATTCATGTGGATCTCTCTCTCTCTCTCTCTCTCTCTCTTTTTTTTTAGGTTTTCTATCTCTAGGGTTGTCTCTATTTGTGATTTCTTTATTGTTTCTACTTCCATTTTTAGATCTTAGATGGTTTTGTAATTCTTTAAGGGATTTTGTGTTTCCTCTTCTAGGGCTTCTACCTGTTTACCCGTGTTCTCCTATATTTCTTTAAGGGACTTAATTATGTCCTTCTTAAAGTCCTCTATCAGAAGTGATTTTAACTCATAGTCTTGCTTTTCTAGTGTGTTGGGGTATCCAGGGCTTGCTGTGGTGGGAGAACTGGGTTCTGATGATGCCAACCAAGTAGCCTTGGTTTCTGTTGCTTATGTTATTGCCCTTGTCTCTCGCCATCTGGTTATCTGTGGTGTTGCTGTCTCTGACTGTGGCTTGTCCCTCCTGTAAGCCTATGTGTCAGCATTTCTGGGAGACCAGTTCTCTCCTGGAGGAATTTGGGTATGGAGAGCTATGGCCCAGGGTCAGCTCTGGGGTGCAGACGGAAACCAGAAGGATCCTGTCCCAGGCTGCTCCTCAGTTCCTGTGTCCTGAGGGCTCCGGTTGGTGCCATCTTGGGCCAGGTATTTGAGCAGAAGTGGTGGTCTTACCTGTGTTCTCAGGTGTGTCAGCACTCCTGGGAGACCAGCTCTCTCCCAGTGGGACTTGGGTATGGGGAGCTGTGGCACAGGGTCAGCTCCAGTCTCAGATGGAAACCGAAATACAGATCTAAACTTTTTTATCATTTTAAAAAAGTGAGACACAAGAGGGTGCTATTTACTATATCACTTCTACATTTGGCTTTTTAAAAACCATTCTCCTTGAGAAATTATAATAGGATAGTACTTTTATTATTTGTGGTCCAGGTGAGAATGCCCAAGATCCTATAAATAACTAAAAAAAGTCTTTTTTGTACTTTTGCAAATAGTTGTATGCTAAGTATGTAACTTGTGGGCTCTTGATTTCTATTTATATTAACTTTTCTAATTATATTAAGTAATTTTTGCTTAATGGAAAAAATTTTAAATAGCTTTCTGAAGAGGGTTTGAATTTTTCAACCATACTTAGTTAATGAAACTAATTCTTAAGATTCAAATATTAAGACCATATAGTTATGATGAGCTTTTGTTGTTGTTCATCTATTGTCCAAGATTTTCAGAGCTGACGCTTCTATCAAATATAAGATCTCACCACCTATCCTCAGCAAGTCAATTATAGGTGCAGAGTAGAAAAGGCTTGCTTTTGCAAGAAGGACATTGGCAGGGACAGAGATGCCCTGAAGGACAAAGGCTGTGTGCATCTAAGCAATTCTAGTCAAAGTGTGCCCCTGCCACTGTTGCCCATTCTTGTCTGGCCCTCAGGCTCATTCTGAAAGATAGTTTCATAAGCTGATAGAATTAGGTGTGAAATCTCTTTCTGGGAGGCTTCCCACTCTGGCTGGTGCCTTTTCTTTCTCTGAACATGAGATCACTAGGGGAAATTCTAATTTTGGGGCATTCATTGTTTCAATAATCTGATAGATTGAGAGATACAAAGTTTCTCTTTAGAATATCCTCTCTTCTGCCAGGCCAGTTAGCATGTGGTTAAGTTAAAAAGAAAATCACACAGTCTTGGCAACTGGAGCAGGTAGTTATCTTGTCTTATTTTTATATCAGTAATTACAAGCAGAATTAGATTATTCTATTATTCTTTTAAATTTAAAGTCATCCTGTGTTTGTACATCTATCCCAGGTACACAATATTGGCTGTCATTTGTTAGCTGGGGTTTGATAACTGTGCCCTGAATATTCTAGTTAAGCAGTTTAACTAAAACTTTCCGGTAATCCAGAAAGTGAGTAGTCCTGCTATCATTTTACAGTTCTGAGATTAGAAAGAAGTTAAATGATACTGACGGCCATAAAGCTGGATGGATAGCAGCAGAGTAAAAATTTGAAGTTAAATCTTAATGATTTCAAAACTTAGTCTTTACTACATCACACTACACCACACTGCATCACACTGCAGGCTGTTGATGCATGCCTCCAGGGGTGTAGTCCTCCAGGGGCGTAGTCCTCCAGGGGTATAGTCCTCCGGGGCGTAGTCCTCCAGGGGCGTAGTCCTCCAGGGGCGTAGTCCTCCAGGGGCGTAGTCCTCCAGGGGTGTAGTCCTCCAGGGGCGTAGTCCTCCAGGGGTGTAGTCCTCCAGGGGTGTAGTCCTCCAGGGGTATAATCCTCCGGGGCGTAGTCCTCCAGGGGTATAGTCCTCCAGGGGTATAGTCCTCCAGGGGCGTAGTCCTCCAGGGGTGTAGTCCTCCAGGGGTGTAGTCCTCCAGGGGTGTAGTCCTCCAGGGGTGTAGTCCTCCAGGGGTGTAGTCCTCCAGGGGTATAGTCCTCCGGGGCGTAGTCCTCCAGGGGCGTAGTCCTCCAGGGGTGTAGTCCTCCAGGGGTATAGTCCTCCGGGGCGTAGTCCTCCAGGGGTGTAGTCCTCCAGGGGTGTAGTCCTCCAGGGGCGTAGTCCTCCAGGGGCACACATAGTGGTCTCAGGGACTTAGTCTTCTTTACCCAGTGTTATTTGCACATTAAGTAGGTCCTTCCACTCTTCTGTAAGAACAAGCAAGTGAAGGGAAGCTGTCCGTATGTCATCCTCACCAAAATAGTTACACTTTTGGTACTAAAAACAGGATGACTACAGTTTGTAAGTTAAAACCACAGAACTAAGGTAGGCACAAACATACCAGACTATTGAAAATGTGCTTCTGAGTCATAAGTGTACTAATGATTTAGGATTAGGGGAGACTCATGAAAAACAGTTCCAGATAGATGTGATTTAAAAATATTTTGTTTTCTTCTCGGAAATAGTTTTTCTGACTTCATTGTAGGTAATGTTTTCTTAAATTGAAACCTGCCAACAACAACAAACTGTAAAAGAAAAAAATTAGAAAAATCAGACTTGATGGTAAGCACTATCAGGAGGGTGAATAGCAAGTCATCATACACAGCACAAATAAAACATACTCTGTGAGTAGAGGGAATTGTGTTTAAACTGGATTTTAAAGAAGGAGCAGATGTTCTGTGAGTAGAAAAGGAGGGGGTAGTCCTGCTGGTAGAAATAGCACAGAGGTTGCTCTGTAAGATGTGTTGTTACCCTGAGGGTATGTGTGCATAGCATGTGGCTGGCCTTGGTTATAAGTTAAAGACCCCAAGGAAGACAAGCAGTGTGTCCCTAGTCATGTATTTAACACAGGCTGATAATCTGCTCAGATTGATAAGGCAAGGCCCAGTTACTGTATGTGTTCCAAGCCACTTCCTATCAGACAGAATACTGTAGAAAATCAGAGCTTCGTTCTTAGGAGCTGATGAAAGGCAAGTCCTGAAACAGGTCATTTTAGGTATTTGTGTTCAGGGTTTGAACCTGTGTCTACTGAGGTAACTTCATAAGGTATACAATTATCCAAATCAGTTCAGTCTGACAATGAGGTCTTGTTCTTTCTCTTCTATCTAGTGGTCATTTACAGTAATTTCCTAGTTAAAAATAACTGGCCATATTAGACGTGAAAGAAACTTTGACTCTGTCTGTTAAAACTATCTAATAAGCTTTTCCTGAGGAGGCCTTATGTGAATATTTAAGAAAGTTTTTAAAATTATAAGTAATGGTGCTGATCATACTTAATTTAGTAATTGTCAGAAATTTGCTTGATATGCCAAAATATAATTTACCTGAAAGTAACGTTTGTTTTTTATTACAGTTTTGAATGTTCGAAAGGAGGTTCTGGTATTAGAAGTTTTTATATAATAAGGATTGACTGCTTTATAGATAATAAGTTTGAATGCATGTACCTACTTTTCAAAAATATCTTTTTCCTTTCCTTTTCCATAGGTATTTGTGGAAACATTAGACAAATGTTTTGAAAATGTCTGTGAACTGGATTTAATATTCCATGTAGACAAGGTACTGTTTTGTTTTCTATATTGTCAACTATTTTAATTTTTTTTAAAGAAAAACATTAATTTGTATTTGTCAGAGTAAAATGACATTTAGTGAGCAATAATTTTTATTCTAATTAGTTATTCTTCTCATGAACCAGGACACTGTGCTTGCAGGAAAGTCGTAAGACCGTGTATGCCCTAGAAGAGTTCATATCTAGAAAAGGAAATGGTATGGCATAGTATTGGCAGAAACATAGTTGCCTCTGCCTAGGGATCTGTGAATGGAGGAAATCATATTTAAACTAGGTTATAAAAATGAATAAAAGTTCTATGAACAGAAAGGGAGACTAGAAAAGCAGACCACTAGTGGCAGAAATAAAATACAGGCTGCTCTGTAAAGAGGGTTTGGTTTAGATCAAGAGATTTTGAAAATCAGCTGTTACTGCCTTGGATTTTGGGCTTTATTTTGAAGCAGCTTACTATTTTAAACAACTTTCTCTTGCCAGTGTTGTTTTGTTTGTATTTGGGGGAAGACTTTTTTCCCCTGTATCATAGAAATTAGGTCTGTAGACATTAAGATTTAAAGCAAGTGAATTGAGCTTATTGAACTAGTCAAAAGGAAATTTCCACCAAGGGAAATTTAAAAAAAGATTTGGTCAGAGTTAAAAGCTGAGAAGGAAATTTCAAGGTTTAACTAGGTAGTGTGTGTGTGTGTGGGGGGGGGTCTGCATGTATGTTTGTGTACTCCATGCATGTGTGGTGCCTGCAGAAGCCAGAAGAGGGTATCTGATTGGATCTCCCAGAACTGGAGTTGCAGACAGTTGTGAGATGACATGTGGGGTGCTGGGGGTTGACCCTGGGTCCTCCGAAGGAGCAGCCAGTGCTCTTAATCTCCGAGCCATGTCTCTAGCCCCCGCTGTTATTTTTAAGAAAGAGTTGATTTACATCCTGGACAGAATGAAGTGAGATAAACAGTTAATGTTTATTTTGTGAATTGTTTATTTCTGTGGGTTTTCCACTTAATATTTTTGGACCAAATTGACTGCAGGTGAATGAAACCTCTAGGAAGTGATAATACAGATGAGAGAGAATTCTGTAGTTAATATTTATCACTTATTTCAGTCACCTTTATAGATTATTCTAGTTAATCCTTTCAGTAATCTTGTGTATAATATTATCTGTTTTCAACTCAATAAACTTAAGACCTATGTAGGTCATGTAATTTCCTGAGTTCATAGTACTGATGAAAGTGGAGTTTGAGCCTTTATTACAAATTATTTCACTAGTTTTTAAAACAAAAATAACTGAACAAAGAAACTCTGTAGTGGCTTGCCTGTTTATATTTTTTTCTTTTAGGTTCATAATATTCTTGCAGAAATGGTTATGGGGGGAATGGTATTGGAGACCAACATGAATGAGATTGTCACACAAATTGATGCACAAAATAAACTGGAGAAATCTGAGGTAAGACGGGAAAATGCTCTAGTTAGTGAGGTTCTGCGCATGACCATGAGCTATTTTTATGTATGATGTTGTAACTCTCACTGCTTGTCCTTCAGCATCAATCTCTAGGTACAGCCGGAGTGCCCGTTCAGTTTCAGAAAATGAGTGTACACATTGTCGTATGTCAGAATGCCCAAAGACTACTAATCCCCAAATAGCTTTATGCGTTTCTTTAACCACAGTGGTAGCTGCCTTCAGTTATGGTCTTAAACTGTTTCTAGAGGGGGAACGGAGAGGAAATAGAAGTGTTCTGAGGAAGTCTGTGTTTTGCAATAGGTGTTTTGTCAAACTGCATATTGAGACAAAGATACTCAGTACCTTAATCTTCTTTAGATCCTTCCCAAAGATCAATAACAAGTTTGTTAAGTTCCATAGTTTCTACATGAACACAGACATTTTATTGTATTCTATAATGGAAACATGTTTGTGGCTAATTCTGCTGTGAGATTCAGCTCAGAATAGGTTGAGTAAGGATATTTGCACTTCACTTTAGAACTTGAGTCACTTCTCAAGAGCTAAGCTTCAGAAGAGCGGCAGTGCTGCGTCTGCACTCCTGAAGCTCACAGGATCTTGGTGGCACGAGTTTAGAAAGACAACAGCCTTGATACCTTATTCAGTAGTTTATTTATTCATAGACACTCTTTTACTTACTATTTGAAACAGAGTCTTTCTTACTCATCCACAAAGATCCACCTGTCTCTGTCTTCTGGGTAGTGTGATTTCAAAACATGTATTACCATACCCAGCCCTCAAGGGTACTCTTACATTTTATAGCTCAGATTGGAAATAAAACAACAACAAACACATCCACATGATTATTATTGGAAGTTCAGACACTTGGTCAGTTTCAAGTCAATATTACTATAAAAGGAGAAGGATTACTACATTAAATTAATTTACAACAGGTGAGCTCTGAAAATATCTTGTTCATATTTAAAATTCAGCTTGATATACTTTTATAATCATTTTAATTGAAGAAAATGTGGGCTATGAGCCAGAAAAAAATTGAAGCTCCTTATAAAAACACTTTCCTGTGAATTAAAATAAAGGAGTCTTCATTTCTCTTTATCTTACTTTGCCATCTCTGTTGGCTTCCAAAGGAGATGCTTGTGATGGGGATGAAGAGCTTAAAGACCGGACTCAAAAGTAACTGTGTCACTTGTTCTACCACCTGATTTTACATTACTGACATTTCAAAGCAGAAAATATGCCATGTATCATTAGAGAAAGTTTTGCGTTTGATCAAGGAAAAGAACAGTGTTATTCAGTGTATTTATTTGTAACATTCAATACAGTAAAAGAAAAGCTATTAATAACTTGAATTTATCATTTAAAGTTTTAAAATGTTGACTTGAAATGTATGCAAATTTTTCAGCATTGCTTCACGAAACTACATAAGTACAGTAACATAATACCTCAGTGGTTGCTCTAAAATACACGGTTAATTGGTGAACTCTTTAATCTGTAAACACACACTAATCACATGACTGGTTTTTCACATTTTAGGGACTCATTTCTTATTAGTGGTGATCCCTCCTTTCCTCCTCTTTTTTCCTTCCCTTCCCTTCCCTTCTCTTCTCTTCTCTTCTCTTCTCTTCTCTTCTCTTCTCTTCTCTCTCTCCTCTCCTCTCCTCTCCTCTCCTCTCCTCTCCTCTCCTCTCCTCTCCTCTCCTCTCCTCTCCTCTCCTCTCCCCTCCCCTCCCCTCCCCTCCCCTCCCCTCCCCCTCCCCTCCCCTCCCCTCCCCCTCCCCCCTCCCCTCCCCTCCCCTCCCCCTTCCCCTCCCCTCCCCCCCTTCCCCTCCCCTCCCCTCCCCTCCCTCCCCTCTTCTCCCCTCCCCTCCCCTCTCCTTTTCTTTCCTTTCTTCTGTTTCCTTTTGCTCTACATAGTGTTTTTTTTTATAGAATTTATAAAAGTCATGAGTAAGAAGTAAATTTTGGATCTTTGGTTTTTGATTTTCCAGTAGATTATATTAATAAGACAGTTTTTCTTACCTAAGGAGAATGGCAAGATGCAGAATTTACATTTTTGTTGGGAATGCTATAGTTTTGTAAAATTACTATTCTTTCACAAAAATATTCTTTCACAGGTATAGTCTTATTTATAGTTTAGAATATTGATGAATGCTTCTAATGGTCATCCACTGGCCATGTTTTAATATATATAATCAGCTGTTATCTTCTGTCAAATTAGTATTTTTCTCTGTGCATGTACTTTGCGAGAAGGTATGGTTTAATCAGATAAGGATTAAACCACCAAATTATGTTACATCCTATTTCTCGAAATAGTGTTAAAATAATATTGACTTTGTTGTCATTAACTTAACTATATTTTTAATGTTTGGAAGACCACACACTAAAATTATAGTGTTCATATTTTCATATTCAAGTCGTTAAGAATTCAAGTCTTTAATTTTTTTAGTTAACTTTCGGTATGTAGACCTAACCAGCCAAGTGGCTCCATAGACTAATCCAAAATTATTTGAGAGTAAATTTCTTAGTAAATTCCAGTTAAATTATCATAAAGAAAAATAACAAGGAAGACATAACTAAAATTTTGATTGGTAAAAAGAACTGATCATGTTTTTAAAATTTTTATGAACTATTTTAAGATTATCTTCTAGCTTTTGAAAAATCGCCCTGAATATAATTAACTTATGGCTTTTAAAGTATGAGTTTATCTAGGTTGCCTATTTTAATAATTAAATATGGTGACTATTTTAATAATTAAATATGGTAACTTTGAGGCAGTGAGTTTCCAGTGATGGAAGACCGTGACCAGTTTAATTCCTAGTGTCTAGACAGGCAGAAGGACAGGGCTGCCCCACCCTGAAGGAGGAGAGAAAGGCAACGCATGCACAGCGTATTTTCTCTATTGTGATTTGATAGGAAAAAAAATGGTTTATTGTCTCTTTGGGATTTGGGGAAAGGAGGGAGGTTGGTGGGGGTTTCGGGAATTTGAGAGTCTCCCAGTAATCTGCCAGGGAATAAAAGGAATTTGGGGGGTGGTAGAGGGATGGGGTGGGATACTTGTTGGAATTTTGTATTTCATGTTATTCTTAAGGGGGATAAATGGATCTAAATTTAGTTACTACTTTTTAAGTCAGTCCTCCTTTTTCCTGAACATCCTGATCTTTCTAGCGCCTCTCATTCTTCTCTCTTACAGACCTTTATCTTTCAGTCTCCCAGACAGGACAGGTAGACAAGGTATTGCTGACTTTGAGAAAACATACTTAACAAAGGGAAAGCAAAATGATGTCGAAGGCAATTACTTTTTAGGCCAGACTCAAAAATTCTTTGTGTTAATGAACCCATATAGTCCCTGTAGCCTATTTTCCATTCTAGTTTCTCCTTGTAGTTTCTCATCTTTTATTGGACGTAGTGTATTTTAATAGTATATCATTGGCGTCATGTTTGTTCTGTTTTGTCTGCCTGCATTGTAAAAGGAAAATTTTAATTCTTTGTTTTATTTTATTTTTTTTATAAAAACATGGTCATTTAATTGAAAATTACATTTGTAGAAATGACAATTTACTTTATATATAAAAAGTTAATTTTAAGCATCCCTTTAGCAGAATCAATCTCATTTTAACTCTGGCAATATATGTATAGAGATATACCTGTTTTTTTTTTTTTTTAATTCTATATTAAGGTTCTAACATAAAATTACTTCCTGTGTTTTGGAAGCTGTGAATTTGAAAACCAAAAGCTGAACATTTGAGTTTTCCATATAAAGTGGGAAGCAGTGAAGGTTTAGAATAATGAATATTAAATAATTAAAACTCTTTCCTTGTAAAATGGTTTTCAGTTCCAAAATCTTAACAGAATTGTTTTTACAGTTTTGACCTACAGGTGCATAGTAACAGTGGCTAACAAAAAGACTAAACTTAAGATGGATGGGATCTAAAACTAAAGTTATATATACCAAAATTGCACACATCCAAATACATTGTGTTTATAAAGCCTATTGGAAAGTATTGGACAATTTTTAAATAAGCTCCTAGGGTTACTAAACTAATTTTTCTTGTTTATGCACACGTCCATCCATGCACACGCCCACAACCACCCCACTCCCCCACTTACCTTAAACCAAGCACAAAACACACACCTTTGATTGTTTCATAAGTTAGCGTGAATTACTGTTTAAAAAAGCTTTTGGTAGTGATGATGAGGAACATTTTGTTTGTTTGTTTGTTTTTAATAAAATCATTTTTGGAAAAACTAAGATGGTTATAAACTTCCGAATGAAAATTTCCAAATTGAAATAATGTACTGACTGGAGACAAAATAATCTACTCTATAGGAGATAACATGCTCTATAAGCTAGCAGTTGTTACCTGTCCTGACTGACTAGAAAAAGTCTCCTTGGAAGTCTGGCTCTGTTGTTCAGCCATGCTGGGACTAGTCATGGGCTTGAGATGTGGTGATGCAGTCATAGACTAGTCATAGTTTATAGCTTACTCTGAGATGACAGGCTATTATGTAGTTCAGATGCAACTTTTGGTCCCTATATCTAATGACCTCTTCCCTTCATTGATTGAGATCACCAGCAATTTCTATGTTCTAGTAATTACTTGTAGTAAAGTATCTTATAGCAAAAGAGACAATAACCACTTAGGTATTTTAACTTTTATCCCTAAATCTTTTTTAGTTTAAAGAGTTTAAAGAAATTAAATATCTATTTCAAAAGAGTAGAGGATAGAAATGTGGGAAAATTAGCACATGTGTTGATACTTTCCCCTTGATAGGAACATTTATTTAGTATTTTTACAAAATTACTATGAGGACCCCCGAGGTCATGTGCTATGCTCAGAACTACCTATTATCAATTCATGGATGTTATTAGCCTGCCATATTTATTTAACCCAGACAGATTCTCGGTCACACATTAACACTGTGGGGCCAGGTATGGTAGCACACCCTTTATTCCCAGTACTTGTGAAGCAGAAGCAAGTTCAAAACCAGTCTGCTTGTCATAGAGCACTACCACCCAGCCAGCGCTACTTAGAGAAACAGAGGGCGGGGAGGGAGAGAGAAATTAAAATTGAACATGATACATAAATTAATATTTTTAGGGTTTAAAAGCTTTTGAAGGGGCTGGAGAGATGGCTCAGCAGTTAAGAGCACTGACTGCTCTTCCAAAGGTCCTGAGTTCAATTCCCAGCAGCCTCATGGTGGCTCACAACCATCCTTACTTAATGAGATCTGATGCCTTCTTCTGGGGTGTCTGAAGACAGCTACAGTGTATTTACATATAATAAATAAATAAATCTTTAAAAAAAGAAAAGCTTTTGAAATTTTGCTAAAATTGTTTATAAAGTACTATAGGTCTGGCTCACTAGATTGTCATCAGGCTGTCTAATGTGTTTGTAGTTGTGATTTAAGCACTTCCTGCAAAGCAAGAAACAAGCCAGTTTTGTCTTGCTTAGTTTTTGTTTTGTTTTGGGTTTTTTTTTGAGACAAAGTTTGGCACTATAGCTCAGGCTGGTTTTTAATTGAGTTCTGGGATTATAGCCACTGTGTGCCACTGTGTCCTGAAAGACAAGACTATATAAATATCCAAATTAAAGGGTAATCTGCCTCACATTAAAAAAATTAAAAGATTTGGGATTTCTTGTTTTACTAAAAAAATTAATGTTAATTAAATTTAATTAATAATGTCATTATTTTGTTAATGATTTTGAGTCTGAAACCATTTAATACCATGTTTATTAATATTGGTCCTTTTGATTTGGCAGTTAGGTCAAAATTACAAATGTTCATATAGCAGTTTGTAGAAGAAGGGGTAAAGAAAGACTTCAGTTTGTATAGATTACTCCAGCTACCATCTGATAGTGCTGTATTTCAAGCATGAAGAAAATACTTCAAGGTGGTAGGATGGTATTTTATACATTATGAAATAAGTACATAAACTATTTATTTCAGTTTCCCTTCAAGAAAATTGATTACTGCATGAAGGAAAGGGAAGTTTTCAGGTTCTTTCAAATATATTTTAGCAATGCTGCTTTTTCAGTTTTGCTTGCACATATTTTGTTTATTTTTGGGTCTGGCAATTTAAAAACAAAATCAAAATCAAATCATATCCATCCATTACTATCTTCGTGACTCAGGTGCTTGAAATTCCCAAGCGTCCGTCTGTATAAGTCTCTATCTGTTTGGCCTCCTTTTGGTATACCTGCAGACTTCATTTTGTTTTCTTTCTCTTACTTCTGTTAATTTATTTAATCTCATGGGAGAGAAAACACGGCCATTCTTCTCTCTCTGGTACTTCATTCTTCCATCCGGTTCATCCCCTTAGCTGCTTTGGATTCGGAGCTTTGTTTTCGTTAGTGGAGTGGCCGCTACTGAGCTGCCACGCTGGTGCGCTAGTGTAATGGACGGAAGCAAGTTATTTCTCCAGTAGACCTTCATTCCTCGGACTTTTGCTTTGTGTCCACTATGCAATCTTAAATCTTTACCAGCAATGCTGTACTGTCAAGAATAGCATATTTTTTACATTTTAAAATTATATATACTACTAAAAAGTGAGGTAAACTTAATTTCTGTAAATGTTGCTGTTGGAAAAGTTAATAAAAGTTACCTATTTGCTCTCAGTAAACCTTCAAAAAAAAAAAAAGCTTAGCTAAGATGAAAATTACTTTCACCTGTGTCAGAAAACTAATTTCCTAATGGAAAATTACCTTTTCCATATTTTATGTTTTAGTAAAACCGTTTCAGACTTATAGTCAAGGATGTCTGAAAATGAAATTTATTTTCTGTTTTGGTGTTATATGAGTAACACAGTCTTTTTGTTTAAATCATAATTTATCTCGAAACATCTATAATTCATGTAAGCTTTATGAAGTGGATTAGTAGGCCTATTTTTTATTTATATTCTGCAGAATCTGATCTCTATTAGCTTAATCAAAATTAAAATATATATATTTTATTGTTTACTACCATTTATTTTCCTAATATATCTACTACACAAAAGCATTGAACATGCTTGAGAAATAATTTGATTCTGCTAATTCATCTGCGTGTTCTAATAGTTCCCATCCTCTGCATGTCTATGGCTTGCTGCATATGTTTAGAAAGAGGTCTAGATGGTTGCACTTAGAAACTTCTGGTTTTGCATAGCTCTATGTAGCATATAAATGCCATTGACATCAGGTTCTATGGTGACTTTGTATATTTAAGTAGTAGCTAAGAGTTGAAACTATCTTTGGTCACAGAAACAGTTTAATGAAATGTAACAGGATGTTTTCTTTTTCTTTGCCTGAGCTTAGCTATACACATGCTGTTATAGAAAACAAGGCTTTATTCACCATAGTGAAAAATAGGGCTCCTGTATATAAAGGGAAACTATAAAATGAGCAAAATAGGACACATTCTTTCACAATAATAAAATCTTTTAATAATTTATACCTTTAAAAATATTTACATTCAAATATTTTTCCATAGTCAGTTTTTCATGTGCAACCCCTTTATAGAAATTCCACACTAAAATAGTTGGAAATTGATCTGGGAATTTGAAAATTTACCAAGTCCTTTACCTGGAAAAATTACGATAGCTCCAGATGCCTACAAATTTGAAATAATTTCTGGTCCCTTGCAGACAACACATTCTTGGGATAAGAAAACTTACAGGGTGGTAACCATATTTGAACTGGATTATTTGATCCGGAGTCATTCTAAATTGTGATAGCTAGTACTTTTACTTGAAATTATCAAATTAAAGATCCTTTTGAATATGGTATCTATTCAGCTATATTATTCTGAAGATGTGATTTTTAACAGTTGTATTTTTAACATCCTAGTGAGTGGGTGGGAAGGAGGTGGCATCTGCCATAAACTTCATTGTATCAGGTAGATACCAATGAAGAAGCCAATCACAGTTTCAATCTTGCATCAGAAACAGCCTTCATTAAGTCACAGACCCTGAGCTGCCCCACCCTGTCTGGACTTGGCTGTGGAGCGTCCATCATTGCCACCATGTCATTGCCTGAGTGGACCATATCTAGTATTACTACAATTTTACTAATTTTTCTGTTTCCAATCCTAAATTGATAATCCATGGCTTTTATTTTATTGCTTAACAATGTTTGTATCCTTTATTCAGCAAATAGTTTACACTGGCCTATTTTGTATCAGTCAAGATTTTTCTCAGGTAACAACAGCTTTATTGTTATTATTATTTTAATTAAGAGAGGTAGGATTACAGAAGATAAAAACTGAAATTAGAAAAGGGACTTTAAAACTATTGCTTCTCATTTTATGGATATTTTCTTTTCATTTTTATAATTGGTCAAAGGGGAGGGGTTCTTTTTTATTGTTTGTTTTGTGTAAAACAATGCCATTGAACCAAGATGTATTTGTTGGCTTTTGCTTTTTATATATCTGAATTTTTTTAAAAAAAAACAATGAAATCTTATTGGTGTATGTTAAATCTTGACAATGAAGCCTATTAATAAAATTCAAAAGTTATATATATTCATTTTAAGCTTAGTTTTTGTAAAATTATTTGACAAATTATAAATGTTCCTACTAGAGGAAGCCAAGTGTTATGTACTAATGGTGATAACTATAAATTTAAAATTCATTTCTTTACATATACTATTCTTTCTCCAAGTTTGTGTGGTTGAAACTTGACTTGTGTTATTGACTTTACTTCAGATGACAAAGCATGTTTAATCATTAGATTTCTACTAATGACTTGCTCAGGAGAGTCTCCATGTAGTTTCAGCTTTGGCAAAATTGTTCTTTTTAGACTAAGACTTCCCTAAAGGTGCGAGGTTTTTTTTAATTTACTGTATTAGACCTTTCTTAGAAAAATTTGGAAGAACCTCCATAGTATTAAAACCAATTTCATTGTTTTGAAATGTAACGGTAACCCTGAATGAAGAAACTAAATAATTACTATCACTTTTATTTTACAAACATATACTAATGATAATTTCCATTTTAAAATAAAAAATAAATCTTGTCATGACTGATTAGGACATTTTAATAAGGAAACTAATAATAACCATTCTTCAAAACTCATCACTGTTAAAACTGTAGCTAAAAATTTAGGTTTTATGTGGACATTGTGTGTGGTATCTGGATAGCACACATAACTTGTACTTAAGTCTTTCTTTACATTGTTATTGCATGTATTCACTGTATTTTCTAATGTGTCAACTGTTTTCTCTTTATAGATTAGTATTTCAAAGTAACCATCTCATACTTATTCAAACTACCATCTGTTCTCTAAGCTTGTTATGTGAAAACCTTTATCATTGTCTTCCATTGCTAAGTTTGTTTGTAATGAGCTACACCTGAGTTGTACATTTTCTTTTTCTTTTATTTGCTTCCGTATACAGGCTGGCTTAGCGGGAGCTCCAGCCCGTGCTGTATCAGCTGTAAAGAATATGAACCTTCCTGAGATCCCAAGAAATATTAACATTGGTGACATCAGTATAAAAGTGCCAAACCTGCCCTCTTTTAAATAAATATTAACAAGGCCACTCCCAGGTAAAACCCAGAGGGAAAGCCATCTAAGTTTACCATGCAATTGTTTACCAAAAATAGAGGAGGAGAGTCTTAACTGTGCTCTTGGGTTTAAGTCGAGGTACTGTGCAGACCCTGCCTAGAGTCAATATGGAAGTTCAGTGCTGCTTTTCATGCTCAGTGATTTTGAAGAAATTGACTAGTTCCCCTGTGATTTTTTTTGTTTGTTTTCTAAATTGTATTCCTGTGCCCACATAAAGGCATGCCCCTATATATTGGCTATTACAGTCTCTGGAAAATCGAGATGTTTCTTTAATTATGTAAAACCCAAGATGTTGATGTTTTGTATGGATCGCAAGTACAGCATTCTCTAATTCTTTCTGCTGTTTGTCACAGTTGTTATTTAAAGAACCAAGTATGTATTGCATGAAAACATGACCTTTTCTTTAGTTTAAATAAACTCCAAGGTAACTGGACTTCTTAAAGTACCTTTCTGTTTTGCTTGGTATCTACTTTAGCAATAATTTTTTTTACAACCTTCTGATTCAACAAAGTAAATAAAAGTATATTTTACCACTGTTAAACAACTGTCAGTGTTGACTTTTTCAATTCATACTCATGTTTTTACTCCTCAGAGGCTCACCGAATCTTTCAGAAACTGCTATGTCAAAGATGGAGTGGTATATCAGCATGTTTGTGTGATGAGACTTACAGTGGGAGATGGTGTATCTTTCATAAGTGTTAATGAAATGATTTGTTTTTCTGTAAATATCCTTGCCTTAAACTCTTGGCCTCACATTCTTGCCCAGATGACGAACAGTGATGTCAGCAGTTAGCTGTTTGTGAAGGTTCCACATGGTGTTATAAAGTCAGAGCTAAACTAACTGCTGAACCTTGATTGGTTGGTTTTGCCTTTTAAGTTCTGGCATGTGTTCTGATTTCTTGTTGGCTCATATTTTCGCACATGCTCTTCCTTCAGGAACTGGGGGTTTCTCCCTAGCTAGGCCATGGTTTCCATATAGTTATCTTTCCAGACATGTTTTCTTTGAAGTACTTCTTCAGGTTTGTTTTATATATGAATTTTACTCTTAAGAATTCTGTAAGGAGCCGGGCGGTAGTGGTTCACGCCTGTAATCCCAGCACTCTGGGAGGCAGAGGCAGGAGGATTTCTGAGTTTGAGGCCAGCCTGGTCTACAGAGTGAGTTCCAGGACAGCCAGGGTTACACAGAGAAACCCTGTCTCAAAAAAACCAAATCCAAAAAAACCAAAAAAAAAAAAAAAGCTGTAAGGAAAAAAAATCACTTTTTTTCAAGCTTTGTCTCATTTATTTCACCACTTTACGCAATAAGACAAAACAATAATGGAGGTTTTTTCCCTTACACTGAATCATATTTATTTCTATGCAGAATCACAGACTTTATCATATTGAGGTAAAAGAAAATTGAACCTTCAGTTTTTGCAGTTTCCACCAGTTCCGAGATGGTAAAAAGACTTAAGGGAAAGCTTTACAAGTGGGAACTTGTGAAGGAAGGGTGGTCAGGAAGAAATAGTAGTAAACAGCAGAGGCCATATTCAGGGTGTGCTTAGGATGGTGGAGAAACAGCAAGAGCCAATAGCAGACTGAACGAGAGATACAGAAAGGTTCCTGAATCTCCCTGATGTCGGGTTTTTGGAAAATAGCATCCTGAGTGAGGTAACTCAGACCTAAAAGGTATGTACTCACTAATAAGTGATGTTAACAAAAAGTGAGGATGCGCTGGGAGGGAGAGGAAAACAATCACAGTGGGCAGAGGAAGGGAGGGACATGGGTGAGAGAGGGACGGGGAGCGGGAAGGGGGAACAGGATCAGGTATGGGGGGGTGGAAATAGAGTAGCCCTGAGGGCCATGAGAAAGAAAGGGAATATGCAACCTGGTGGTGGGGTAGGAGGTGGGGGAACCCTCTAGAATATACCAGACACTTGAGAGGTGAGAGATTCTCAGGACTCAAAAGGAGGGACCTTAGACCGAATGCTCAACATAGGGGAAAGGGAACTTGTAGAGTCTACCTCAAGTAGACAGGGCATCAAGTGGAGGAATGGAGTTACCATCCCATAGTCAAAAACACTGACCTGTCTAAAAGAACTGCAGAGACAGAAATGGAGAAGAGACTGAGAGAAATGGAGGTCCAGTTACCAGTCCAGCTTGAGATCCATCTCAAGGGGAGGCTTCAAGGCCTATTGCTGATAGTATGGTGTGCGTATAGGCAGGAGCCTAGCATGGCTGTCCTTAGGTCCAACAAGCAGCTGACTGAGACAGACTCAGATACTTGCACCCTAACAATGGACTGAAGTCGGGGACCCCTGTGGTTCAATTAGGGAAAGGCTGGAAGAAGCTGAGGAGGAGGGCAATCCCTTAGGAAAACCAGCAGACTCTACTAACTCAGACCCCTCAGATCCTTAGATGCTGAGGCCCCTGACACATACACAGCAGAGGACTACCTGGGCTGGCCTCAGTGAGAGAAGATGTGCCTAACCCTGAGAGAAAGACTTGAAGCCTGGCAGGATGGAGTGGGGTGGGGTGGGGTGGGAGGGTGGGGACTTTTTTCTTTTGGAGATGGGGAGGGCCGACCAGGAATGGGTAACAACTAAACTGTAAAAAAAAAAAAAAAAAAAAAAAACCTAAAAGTAATTAGAAAAAAAAGTCTTATAGCAACAGCCAACCCTAATACACTTTGTCATACCTATATTTAAAAGATTTGGGGAAGGAAATTATTGAATAAATAGAATTTTTTTTTTTTTTTTTTTTTAGCTCAGTCTGGCCTCAACTCCCTGGTGCTGAGATTGCTGGCTTCACAGACCTAAAAGAACAAAGGTAGCTGTACTATGAGCCAGTTTATCAGAAAGATAATAAAGAAGGAGATGAAGAGATTTAGGGAGTTGTGATCACAGTGCAAGATCCCACCCAGCCAACCTATTGTCTGTGCTTACAAAGGCAGACCTGAATTCAAGGTCAGCCTGGGACAGAGGGAGTTTAGGTCCAGATATTGGATATATTTTTAAATACTATAAAATTGAATATTTAAATGAAAGGATTAGAAGATAAAGTTTAATTTCTAGAAAAATAAAAGACATTTAGAGAGTAAAAGGTAAAATTAAGAGAATCATCCCATAGGTCGAGGAGTCATTAGCTCAGGGAAGAAGTTAGCATGCATCCCCCATCTTCCATTCTTCTTAATATTTACTTGGGTTGTAATAGTTTCGAAGTTTAAGGACCCTTAAAATACATACTGAAAAAGACTCATACTAGTGCCTTAGTTGGCCTGGTGCTATGTAATAAAATATACATTGGATAGATTAAAAATGGCAGAAATGTATTCTTACTGTTTTGGAGACTAAGACATTTCACATCAAGAAATCAGCATGGTTTTTGTTTCTGGTTTTTGTTTTTTGGTTCAGGCAAATACCTCTTAGTTGTGTCTTTTGAGGATTAATGGACTAGCTAGCTCTTTGGGGGCCTCTTTAGGACACTAATCCCATCCGTAAGAGCCTCATCTCATGGTGTAATTACCTCTAAAGGGTTCCTTTATACTTTTGCATTGGTAGTTAGCATTTCTTTCTTTCTTTCCTTTTTTTTTTTTTTTTTTTTTTTTTTTTTAAAAAGACTTCTGCAGAGAACATTATTTACTTTATTTATATGAGCACACTGTTGGCTCTCTTCAGACACACCAGAAGAGAGCATTGGGTCCCATTACAGATGATTGTGAACTACCATGTGCTTGCTGGCAATTGAACTCAGGACCTCTGGAAGAACAGCCAGTGCTCTTAACCACTAAGCCACCTCTCCAGCCAAATGCTCCAGTAGTTAGCATTTCAATATTAGAGTTTTAAGCAGTGTCTTATTCACGTCAAGCTGCTATAAATGCCAAAGTAGCTTATAAACAAGTGACACTTAATAGGTTTGGAAGTTTCCACTTAAGATCAGGCCTTCAGCATATTTGTTGGTAGGGGGCTGGCTTGTAGCTGCAAATGGGAGGAAAGAGCTACAAGATCATAGCAGATATTACCTGTCAACTCTCTAGATCACAGATTCTCAACCTTCCTAATGATGAGACCCTTCAATACAGTTCCGCATGTTGTGGTGACTCCCCAACCATAAAATTAATTTCATTGCTACTTCATAACTGATTTTGCTACTGATATGAATTGCAAATATCTGATATGCTGCATATCTGATATTTGATCCCTGTGAAAGGGTCATTTGACACCCAAGGGGGTCATGATTGACAGGTTGAGAACCACTAAATTAGATGTTATGCCTTCTTGGCAAAAATTAGCAGGGTTGACTTATATCCAGTGGTAGAGATGATTGGGGAGCATGAGAGAGCTCTCATATTGATACCTGGGTTGTGATTTAACATTTAAAAAATAAAATAAAATATCAAGTGCTGTGGGAAATTTTAATGAAAAATAAACATTTATAAACATACCTTGTGACACTTTGTGGTGATTCTGAATTTCTGTGTGTCTCTTGTTTTGATTTTTCAAAAGCAGGATCTGTGTGTCCAGTGCTAGCCTTCATGATCCTCCTGTCTCAGCCTCCTAAGTACTGAGACTACAGGTGTGTCTCATAACTCTTGGATGACATCCTTTACTATAAAGATATTTATTACATTAATTTTATACCAAACAAAGTAGTACATGAAAATAAGTGTTTATCTGTAAGAAAATGGTTTGAGTAAGTACTATGTCAGTTTCAATAGCAAAAGGATAGAAGGACCCAGTGTCTATCCAGGATTAGCCGAAAGGCCGCATCACATCCGTACCGTGCAGTTCTACCACTGACAGATTTACAGGGTCCCTGAAAGTTGCCAAGAAATAGCCCTGAGAATGCACTGCTTAGTGAGTAAAAGAAAGATGGGGCGGTGCATGGCAGGTATGGTATGGTACATGTATGTAAGGGCCTTTCAGGAAAACTATGTAGCAAACTATTGAGAGGTTATTAGGAGGTTATTAGGTTATTAGTTGGATTGCTTGATGTTGAAAAAACTGACAAGTCCAACGTCTGCAGCATCAACTTGATACAGGGCTTAAGAACAGCCAATCAGCCGGGCGGTGGTGGCACACGCTTGTAATCCCAGCACTCGGAGGCAGAGGCAGGCAAATTTCTGAGTTCAAGGCCAGCCTGGTCTACAGAGTGAGCTCCAGGACAGCCAGGGCTAACAGAAACCCTGTCTCGGAAAAAACAAACAAACAAAAAAAAAAAAGCCAGTGTCGTAGTTCAAAAGTAGTGAGACAAGAGGAAATCTCTTTCCCGGGGCCAGACAGGTAAACTATGATGTATCAATTAGAGGAAACAGAAAATTGGGACTACAAGTAAACCTCAAAGAACATTATTTTCAAATAATGTTTTATATAGTTCTTAATCCCTAAAAGTTGAAATTGAAACATGAAAACTGATACTGCCAGAGAAGAAATACTTCACATAACTTTGAAATGCATAACTATAGACAAATAGACCTGTGATCCCTCCCTCCTACTGTTCTTGTAAATCAGTGTTAGTGTTGTTTCTGAAACTGTTTGTGGGGAGGAGGTCCCATGTTCCCATTTAATTGATGGAACTATTTCCTACATCTTGGCTCTGGAAGATGATAGTGAACTAGTGAACTACTACAAATTTCAGGTTGCAGCCCAGTTGTAGCTACTGTGTCAATGTGATATATGTTAGAGGAGATTAATAAAACCATGTTGTGTCCTATACACATACATATATTACATTGGAACACATACATTCGAACGTACTTTCATGTTGAAGTTTGGTCTTTAGTTATGTATTGTAATGCTAATACTGGCCCCCAAGGCCTGGTTGCCCACAGGGATGAAATAATCCACGTGTACAATGTGACCTTGCTCCTTAATTTAAAACTTGGTTAAATAAAGATGCTGACAGCCTATAGCTAGGCAGGAGATAGGTGAGGTTTTGAATCCTGGCTTGGAGAGAGAGAGGAGAGACCATGGAGTAAAATTCTTAAAAATCATTGCTGTGAGGGTTGGCCAGTTGGAGTTAAGAGCAGCCCAGACAGAACATGGCAGGTCCTATCATGGGGTTATTGGCACGGGAGTAGTCTTAATAGCTTAGAGAATAGATATCTGTCCGGCTCTAGTGCATTATAGGCTTAGTATAAATATAAAAGTTGTATGTCTTTTATCTGGGTACTGAATGACCAGAGGCAGGGTAGAAAGACTCCCGATTTCAGATTAAATATCAACTAAAACACATACATACAGTATTGATGTAGTAAATGCATTCTGTGTGAGTATGGTGTACATGTGAGTGTGTAGGGACACATGCATTTAGGGTCCAGAGCAGTGCATCAGGTGTGTATCTTCCTGCCACTCCACTTTAAGAAAAGGCCTCGCACTAAGCTAGAAGTTTGCCATTCTGACCTGTCTTGCTGACAGAGAGCCCCCAGCACCCTTCTGTTCCTCCCACTCCAGTGCTGGCTTTCGAGGCACGTGCAGCCCTGCCTGACTTTGTGTTGTTTTTATTGATTTTTGCTTTAATAATGAATGTTCTGATCACACAAAAGATGTAAGAGGAAGGAGGGATTTAGCTTGCTGATGGGGGGGAAAAAAAGCAGGGATGACATTTCTAGTTTCATAAACAGCCTACAAGTAGAAACTGAGAAGTCACAGGTGAAGCCAAAGAGCAAGCCTGATTTCTAAACTACTGTCTCTAAGGACCTTTAGGTAGCTTTGAAAATAGTGCCCTCTAGTGGACAAGGAAAGATGGTTATTTATTTATTTTGATGATGGATGCCTCCAAGGAAACAGAATCTTCTAGGCACACTAGGACTGTAACACATGAACTCACAGACTGAGAGCTTGTACAAGGCCTACCCAAGTTCAGACAAGGCAGAAATCTCAGCACAGAGGAGAGCGGCAGTGGACACAAAATCTTTATCCAAGAAGTTATCTGTTATTGGCAACTACTGTTAAAAGGAAGATGAGTTTTCTCCAAAGGAGCATCATTTGAGTAGATCAGCCACATTCCAGGCCAGGCCCTGTGCCAGGGCTGTTCAGCAGGCTCAGGCTGCAAGGGGTTCTTCATGTCCCATACTTCCTGAGTGCCCGGTAGTATTAGAGCTGCCAGAGATGGGAGAGGGGAGATACTGTGTGGTATTTATGGGAATGCCCCATTGGGAGAATTCAGCATGGGATTTTACAATCAAATCATGACACTGGCAGGGAAGTTTCGGGCTTGTGGAACACGGTTCTTTGTGCACCTTAGCCCTGGCTGGCAAGTGCTGTGCATCCAGAGCAGCTGGAATGTTGTCAAACTGACAGATCGGAAAGATGGGCAGGGCTGGCAAGAGTTGGTAGTAAGATAGAAATGGTACCCGTGGGAAATGATGGGCAGACGGCACAATAAGCCTGACCAGCACTGACCCCAGTTTTCTTCCTACTGCTGGCCAATACTTTTCCCTTAGTTCCTGAGACTGGGTAAGGAGAAAACCTTCAGATGGCTAGGGCTTTGAGTTATACACATGGACATCAATGGAGGGATTGGGGGTAGAGGTGTGTGTGTGTGTGTGTGTGTGTGTGTGTGTGTGTGTGTGAAGGGATCCCTCAGAAATCAAGAAATCATTACTGGCATAGCTTGTGTGACCAAAGTCACATGGGTAAACTCTGACATATGTAGTCTGGCAAGAGAACATAAGTAGGATTTACTATAGGTGATAGGTTAGACAAGAACTGAGGGAACAGAAAGCTGGGGCTAAGTCACTGCTCAGATGCAGGACCTGGTGCTGACCAGCTGCTGGCTTCATCTCTGAGAGTTGTGTCTAGAAAAAAGCTAATTGACGCCAATTGGGACAAACTACCAAATGCTTGGGTGACAATAGAAAAGCAAGAGGACTACCCCTCCCACCTACCCCCAATCTCAGTATTATGTGTACAGATGGGGAGCTGGCTGCTAAGGGGTTGTTTAAAACACAGTTCATAGAGTCCTGGCTCCAGTATTTACAGAATGGGAAGTGGAATGAGGGATTTGAAACCCGAACTCCACACACAGTTTTGTACAGGCAATGATTAGAGGCAGGGAGCAGTGCGCTGGCCAGTGTCAGGGTTGTAGGTTATCAGGAATAATCACACGTCCAGGGACTCAGTGACGCTGTACCCTATTGTCCAGTGGCATCCTTAAAGATGAGCAAGGTGATAAGACTCAGGAAGGCAAACAGGAATTTTGCTGTAGTCATTTCTAAGAGCTAACATCACAGCAGCCATAAGTTACAATGAGAGAAATGTAACTGAAATCTGCTTGTTGGGAAGGCTCAGATTATTCAGTGCTTAGGCATGACCTACAAAGCAACGGAACCGACTCCCTGACATAAACGCCAGGATATTTTGAATCTCACACTATATCCCTGCTCTTATCTACCCCATTTTTTCTAAATTAATTTTACATGATTGTGCAAACCTTAGAATCTTTTCGTGAGCCTTGTCTGCCTTCAAGGTCCCTTTGTGACTTCCCAGTCTTAGTAAATACATGGAGTTCTCGTGATGCAACTTCAAAGTGCATTCATGACACAGTGATCCAAGCAAACACTGTTACATTTACATCTCCTTAAAATCTGTGACTGGTGTACACAGGATCCATTGCTCGATAAAGAACAACACTGTCAAATGAAAATTAAGTGGTCCATTCCACTCCATGGGATGCTTCTGTGAAGATGAGAAAACCCTCAAAGGAGGATTTATTAACTCTTTGCAAAGAATGCTGGCCACAAGATTAGCACATAGTGTAACAGCACGGGGGATATAAATTTCAGTTCCCTTGGAGGTGCTGGGTTGTAATCCCAGCACTTAGTGGGTGGAGGCAGGAGGATCAGTAGTTCAAGAGTAGCTTTGGCTGCCTGGAAAGTTCAGGGCCAGCCTGGGTTGCTGAGACCTTGTCTCAGAAAAGCAAAATAACAAATCGTTGGGAATTCAGTTTCCATGTACAACCCAGGCAGGAAGCTGTCCTGATCCGCATTGGTTGGATGATCAACAGTTTTCAACCCAGGAATCAGTATTTGCTGTCAAGTAGAAACAATTTGATAGTATCCCATCTAAACAGCTCATTCTCCCTGTAAAGATTTACTTTTAGTGTGTTCCAGTAGGCATGAGTTCAGATGCCCCTGGGGGCTGGAAGAGTCACACCCCCTGGAGCTGGAGCTGCTCCTGCAGGAAGTTGTGAGCTGCCTGCTGGGGATGCTGGGAACTGAACTCAGGTCACCTGGAAGAGCAGAAAGCATTCATAACCACAGAGCCATCTTCCCAGCCTCCATTCCCTTGGTTAAATCACTTTCATCAAGTGAAAAATTATAAAGTATCAGAAAGCAAAGGCACCTACTTCAAGGCTACTCATACATTAGCTTACCTGGATGGAAGAGAGGAAACAGGTGAACTTTTGGGACTGTAGCTACAGGGAAGCAGACATGGCAAAAAATGCTGTAATGCAAACTACACTCCAGAGATGGGCCTCATGTTGGGTCTGTTGACCACACGGACATACTAAAGTTGACTGTTTGATAAATGACATTCATCCAACGTTGGGTTTGTCTGTTTTTGCCAATTTGGAGTAGGGGGCAGGGAGGAAAGACTTAGAAACCCCTTGGCTGTTGCAGCGAAATGTAATTAAACAAAGTATTTTACACCACAGTTCTTAAAACTCACAGAAATCTAAAATAGAGCAGAAACACAAAGAGTCTGCTCTCCCTCCCCCTACCCCCCCAAAACACTGAAATATAAAACAACAAATAACCTTTCCATCTTCTATAACATAAAGTCATGGTCAAAAGTTCAGGCCACCAACTCCAAAGGGCACTTGAAATGCTGTGCAATCAAACTGGGGATAAACAAAAGCTAATCCTGCTTTCTAAAATGTTTGACTGAAGACATTTTCCTGAAATCAACTTACATGATGAAGAGGCCTCTCTAGAAAGATTTCTGCTTATATTGGGCAGACTCAAGAACGTGGCTTGCCCAGGGGAAAAGCAGGGAATGTTTCTAGGCAAAGCTTTCCAACACATAGGGAAGCGAAGCTGTGTGCAGGCTCTGCTGATGTGTCGGTCACAGCCAACACTTCTGCTTGTGGCCTAATGAGGCCATGTGCATTTGAGAACTCTCCACTTAACAAAGAGCACAGGGCTTAAAGCTTAGGCCACTGTGTTACCCTTTGAACACCAGCGACTAATGACCCCCCTCTCGTTTCCTTCATCTTAACCTGAAACAAAGCTGAGGGCTACATTATGAGCTCCCCATCCCTTTTCACCCTTGGCCTCGGCTGACAATAAAGGGCTATTAGGACAGAGTGCAGAGCAGGTAGATACTACCACAGAAGGGAAGAGAGCAGAAAAGAGAAAAATGCACTGGAAGACACTCGGGAGTGAATTCAGAAGCTTGAGAAAAGCATCTGTCATTTCAAAGGGAATTTGGGATATGTTTATTTCTCTAAGAATGTAAAGAATTGACAGGAATATGTCAATAGTAATAAGAAAAGGAGATAAAAAGGACTTGCAGGACGTTAGATGAACAAGAAGAATCATCTGACAGAAGAGTCACAAAAGGGAAGAGAGAAGAAGAGGAAGGAAAGGTAAATGCAATGCTCAGGTAAAGCCAGCCTTGAGAAGAATGCAACATGGAGCAGAAAAAGTGTAGGTCATAAACATTAATTCAAGAGACTATGAGGATAGTGTGGTAAGATTGCTTAGCAGGCAAGGGCATGTACTGCCAAGCCTGAGCACCTGAATTCAAGGCTAGGGATCCTGCAAGTGTCCCCGGACTTCTGTTTGTGTGCCATGGCATGTGTACCAACACAGTAGATGGATGCATGGATGGATGGATAGATGGATGGATAGATGGATGGATGGATGCATGGATGGATGGATAGATGGATGGATAGATGGATGGATGGATGCATGGATGGATGCATGGATGGATGGATGGATGGATGGATAGATGGATGGATGGATGCATGGATGGATGGATGCATGGATGGGTGCATGGATGGATGCATGGATGGATGGATTGAATGATGGATAGAGTAAAGGGCAAGGCAGGGATGAGACTGAGAATCAATGACATAAATGACAGCTATGTTCCTGGAGTTAGGCTCAGCCTCAGCCCCGTCAGGCCCCTTAAGAGCCAGGCTCAGCTACTCTCTTTAATCACACAACAGCGAAAAGCAGGAGAGAAAGTCAATGCCACTTTAGAAGAAGGGATAAAGAAGCCTCGTGGCTGCTCTGATTTTCCCAAGTCTATCTTCAGGGTTCTGACCTGTACTTGAGGTTTAAATAGAAGGCAAGAGGTGAACTAAGCAGTTCCTGGTGGGGCTGTGGCCCTAGCTACAGTCGCCTTGTTGCCAGTCTCTCCTGCAAGGTGAGCTGAGGTTATAAGCCCCTTTCTGCACACAAGCTGTGCCTTTGACCGGCACTAGGCTGAAAAAGACATCTTTCATCTGCACACCAAAGCAGAGAAAATGGACAAATACCCGCTCCTAAATTTAGGTTCTGTGACCTCAGCCTCTTAGTCTTGGATCTTGGATTCTAACCTCTTCATGTAGCAGGTAAGGTGTGGGAGAGGGCTGGCCCACTCAGTCATAAAGAAGCCTGACAAAATTGCAAAATTGATAAACCAGGAAGTACTTATTGTGTAGGATTGATTCCATGCTGCATTCCTTTAAATGTGCTCTCGATGTGTTTTCAAAATTATGATTTAGCATATTAAAATTGAATTCACGTGCAGCTCTTCAGAATTCATCTAAATTTAGCAAATACACATTCCTGAAATATCGGTAAACTCAGCTCTGTGTGGGCACTGTGGGGATTGCAAAAGTGACCCCGAGCTCTTCTGTCCCATAATGACTGTCTCTAAAATGTCACTCATCCTGCAAATTGAAGCTCCTCGGTAAACATGCAAAATAGGGTGCCACAGTTTTTGGGAAGCACAAATTCAATGATAAACAGCAAAGGCCATCGGGAGAGCCTGGTTCCCATCGACAATGCCTTTTTCTCCTTCATTCTTTTTGCTATGAGCCAGTGTAGGAGCCCACAGGCTATAGTACAAATCCAAACTCCAGAACAACCCAAACAAATCAACCAGTGGGCAGAAAATACCCAAACGCTTCTGTCTCCTGTGGATTTCATTTTGGATATCTGTTACGTGGTGGGCACGTGTACTGGTGTTTTAGTTAACCTATGTGGCTAGCCCAAGTTTTCAGGAAATCATGCACTTGGGAATTGAATGAGGCTGCACCGTCTGCCCCCCATCAGAGAAGCATGCTGAGAAGATTGTACAAGTAGGGGCAGTATGAGAGCCCACTGGACACTCTCCACACTGACTGTGGGAAGTTGTTTGCTCCAGATGATCACAAACAGTCAAAACTCTTAGGGACTTAGTAAAGAAAAAATCCATCTCTGACACTAGGAATAAAAGAAGGGAACAAAATGCAGACCTTATTTACAGAAGCAAAGTAGCTATTTGCAGATCAAAGTCTACAGAGTCTGTAAAAGACTATGAAAGGGGTAGGAACTGAGGAGGGGTGATGGGCATCGCTCACACTATCACTGGTACCTTGAGACACTCGTGGTCATGGGAAAATTCAGACTCTGTTATAACCAAGGACTGTAGAAACCAAGTGAAAAGGGATGGCAGTCTCATGTCCATGAAACTCAGGTGTGCCTGAGTGAGGTAGCAGGCTGAGGTGGGACTTCAAAGCCTCCTCCATAGGAGCCAACCTGGGCTCCATAGGAGGTCCAGGGTTGTCTGAGCTCTGAGGTGAGGCTTCCTTTTTAAAATAACCTTCATTTCTCCAAATACAGACACACAGCAAAATAGAACACTGACTCTGAGTATAAATAGCAAGATGACATCCTATTTCTATTCCATGCATTCCCCAGACTGTGGTTACCACGGTCATATCAGACCTACAGTGTCAGCATTTTTTTTTTTAAGTAATTTGGAGAAAAGCCTACGTAGAAGAAAACAAAACTCAGTAAGAAAAACAACTTCCGGAAGGAAGAGAGGATTCAAGGTGAATTTGGATTTGTAGGATTCATATGACTCTGGCTGGGAGAAGAGCATCACTTGCCAGTTGACTTGGCAGAAGCTCACGTTGAGCCCAGACACACATGCAGCAGATGTCGGAGCTGCTTCCCGGAATCGTATGGCCATATTTCCATCCCTCAGGATCTTCCAGCTTAATCAGCTAGGAGACCGGAACTTGTCCTGGCCTCTGAAGCCATGTTTGCTCTCACAAGTGACCGTTTGGAGCATGCTATCTTCTAAGGGGCTCAAAAGTGCATCATGTTCCTGGCAGGCCTCATGTCCTGATGTGTCCCTGGCTGGTTCTGCTCCTTCTGGGAAGACCTGGTATTACTATGTTTTAGCCTCATCCTTCTCTTCTCATTTCCTGTCAGTCAGACATGCTCTCCTCACAAGGCAGAGTTCCCTTTGATTTTGCTAGAAAGGGTCAGTCAGTGAACAGCTAACATTTAAAGGCCTGGTCTGCATCCACACGCCCTCAGCAGGCAGGAATACTCACCAGGCTACAGAGAAGTCAACGAAACCGCCTGACTACCTTAACATTCACAAACTCAGATTTCTAGAAACCAAATGGAAACAGATAAAATGGTCAAGATTGAGATCTTAAGAAGCGTGCAAACACTGACATTGATTGTAGAAAGGGATGGGGCAAAGTTTCAGTTGTTTTTCGAAAGAGTCAGATGCTCACTTCAGTTAGAAAATGGTTTTGAACCTTCAGGCCAGATCCTACAGGTCAAGTCAGTGATAGCTTCTCTGCAACTCTCTGGGACAGACTTAAGAAGCAGGCTGTGCCAAGACTTGAGAGGTTTCAATTTATGATACCTGGATCCTCCAGGCTCTATGTCATGTAAGCCATGTAAATCACTTGACATGAAACTCCCCACAACCCCTACAAGGTTATAAAAGACCTTCTTTTGTGCCTCAGTAGCCCAGTGTAATCTATAAAAAATATTTTACAGACAGAGGCAAGAAATGTCTCCTGGGAAAGTGGAACACCCTGTAAATTCAGAAGCTGAAAATCTCACTTGGCAATTTACTATATTTCTGAAACTCTCCTTCCTAGTGGCGGGAACTAATAAATACCGAGCATATTAAGATGTATAAGAATCCATCTTATAGCCAAAAAAGTTCTACAATGCTTTGCTCCAATTGTTTATGTAATTACGGTAGAAAAAGCATTTTTAGAAGGCTGTAGGGGCTGCTACCAGAGCTGATCGCCTGGGGCCTACGGTGGTCCCGGGCATGGCACAGAGAGGAAGGCAATGGGTGGACTAGGTGGAAGTGCTCTTGGAGGACAGCAGGGACAGGCAGCTTCCCAAGCTCTGCAATGCCACCATCTTCGCCAGGAAGCTAGGCATGGGAACCTTCTGTCCTCAGCTCCCCGACAGAGCCAGCGACAATGGAGCCAAGATGAAGCAGTTTAACCGCATGCGCCAATTGGCCAGCTGGACGATGGGTAAACACCCTGTACTGCCCGAGAAAACTGAAGCTTTGACAGATAAATGTGATGCTTAATTTGAGATGTTAACCTGACTGGACTAGGAGATGTCCAGAAAAATACATTCAGATTCAAACCGCCTGTGTGGTTGTGTCTGTCTGTCTACCTGTTTCCTCTCCTGATATCCAGAATTCTCCTGATATCCAGATTTAGTTCCCAGCTGGGACGGTCCATGGCATTTTGTTGTCATCATGGGTCAGAGGCTCCTGAGATGGGCTTGCTGGATACTGCTCTGTGGGTCATTAAAGAGATTTTTCTACATCCTCCACTATCATAGAGACTCTCATTCTCACATTTCTTTTTCTTTTTTCTTTTCTATATTCTTTGTTTACATTCCAAATGATTTCCCCTTTCCCGGATCCCCCCTCCCCATATGTCCCATAAGCCTTCTTCTCTCCATCCCTTCTCCAATCACCTCCCTCCTTTTTCTCTGTCCGTATATTACCCTCCAATGCTAGATCAATCCTTTCCAGGATCAGGACCCTCCTCATACTTCTTCATGGGAGTCATTTGTTATGCAATTTGTGCCTTGGGTATTCAGGGCTTCTGGGCTAATTAATATCCACTTATCAGAGATTGCATTCCATGTGTATTCTTTTGTGATTGGGTTACCTCACTTAGGATGATATTTTCCAGATCAAACCATTTGCCTAAAAATTTTGTGAATTCATTGTTTCTAATTGCTGAGTGGTATTCCATTGTGTAAATATACCACATTTTCTGTATCCATTCCTCCTTTGAGGGGCATCTGGGTTCTTTCCAGCTTCTGGCTATTATAAATAAGGCTGCTATGAACATAATGGAGCATGTGTCTTTATTGCATGCCGGGGAATCCTTTGGGTATATGCCCAGGAGAGGTATAGCAGGGTCCTCATTCTCACATTTCTAACCTTCAAATTGACATTTACTAAGATAGTCAGCTATGTCTGTAGTTCTACGTCCACGATTGCTGCTAAGAATAAAAATCATATCCCGTGTTAGCGATATCAAACACTTGTGGGCCAAGCCTATTATAAAAATAGATGATCCATTTCTTTTCATATCAAAATTTCCATGAAAATGACATTCCTTTTGAATTATACCTGTAGTGATGATGGGTGCAAACATTTAAATATGATATAACTTAGTCAAAGAAAATGTGCAAAGTCTACTAACAGGGTTTTTTTGTTGTTTGTTTGTTTGTTTGTTTTTGTTTTTGTTTTTGTTTTAGTGTTTTTCAAGACAGGGTTTCTCTGTGTAGCCCTGGCTGTCCTGGACCTCACTCTATAGACCATGTTGGCCTGGAACTCAGAAATCTGCCTGCCTCTGCCTCCCGAGTGCTGGGATAAAAGGCGTGCGCCGCCACCACCACCCGGCAGTTTTTTTTTTTTTTTTTTTAAGATTTATTTATTTTATGAATACACTGTAGCTGACTTCAGACACCCCAGAAGAGGGCATCGGATCCCATTACAGATGGTTGTGAGTCACCATGCAGTTTCTGGGAACTGAACTCAGGACCTCTGAGAGAGCAGTTGGTGCTCCTAACTGCTGAGCCATCTCTGCAGCCCTACTAACAGCTTTAAAAGTGGCATTTACCAAGTGGGATCACACAGATAGCTAATCATTCCCTAAGTGAAAACATTCCTATAATTTAATACTGCTTTTGATTCATTTTTTCACAAATTAAACTTTACACAGGATTGAAAAGTATACCCAGGGCCTTCCTTTACCCGAGTCCCAAAGCCCCTCCCGTTCAGTCTGCTTCTAATGTTAATGGGGACCTGGAAGTGTTCATTGGAGTTTGAATTTACTTCACACAGTCAACAAAGTATACATTAACAGAAGCTCCATATACAACCAAATAAAGAAGACTGCATCATAAAGTCCAAGGGTCCCAGGTGACCCACAAGTCCCTGCCTTTACCACCCACTTCTCTGAAACATGACATATGTGTGCTTCAATCTTGGAAAACAGTCAAATGCTTCTACATCTTTGATTTCACTGTGGTTCTGTAGAAAACTCCACTGTGTGGTGGTAAACCATGCATAGGCAGCCTGGTTCCCGGTGGAGCTCAGGCTTAGAACCCCGGAGACCCGGCAGGTGCCCGGCAGGTGCCTGTCGCCTGCAAACGGTTGTCAGGTGTTCGGCCACGCCCCTTGGACCACTGGCTCCTGTCGCGACTACAGCCTCCCACAACACCCACCCCCACCCAGAGAAGTCTGTGGCCATCAGTCACGTAGGAGCAGCATCAAGCCCTCCCACGTGCAAATAAGGTTTCCCCAAGCTCTCAGACCAAGCCAATGAGAAGTACCTGACCCACCCAAAACTGTATATAAGAATCCTGTCCAGGAGGAATAAAGGTGTGCAAGATCTACTCTGACAGCTTCTGTCCTAAGAGCTGTAATCTTGGGAAGAGGTCGGCTCTCTAGAAGCGCTGCCCAAAGCTCCGCCACACTCCTCACTGGCTAGCCGGCCTGGGCCAGACTCAGTGCAGGGCAACACAGAGCAACTGAGATGGCAAAGCAGAGACAGGTGTGCCAACTGCAGAGGCAGAAGCGAATTCCCCTCTCTGCTTGCACTCACTCCCCTTTGCCGGAAGTCTCGAAAGTGGCCAGGCCAGAGATCGCGTGGAAAGGCTCTGGTACACAGGCCCTCACGCCATCACCTGACAGTTCCAACCAACTGAGGGAAAGAGGGCAGGCACAAGGGCTGGTTGCTACTCAGACTAAAAAAACAGAATGACCCCATCCCTGAGAAAGGGAAAAGTCACTTCCTCTTCTGCCTGCTGCGTTCATTCTTTATGACATTCCCATGCAGATTTTCAAAAGGCGCCCCTCCCTCCCTTTAAAGCCTCATTGAGTTTCTCTCCATTTACTGCATTACTTCTATCTGCTCCTCCCCCACCCACCCCAAGGCCCCAAGATGCCTGAGGCCCTTCCATACTAATACACCTCATGTCGGAGACATACTTTCAGGTCACTTCCTTTGCAGACTACTGCTGTGTATTTATTATATTTAACAACTTCCAAACACTCTGAGCAGCTAGCACATGGGGCCACAAGTTGAAGAGGTGACAGGAGCTGTTAGTCCCAGAATCTTAGGACTGTGTGTCTTACAGCAGAAACCCTGTGCTGTCGACAGCCTATTATCTAAGCTGCTACCTAAATTCAATGACAGTAATATTTTATATTAATTCTACCATACCAGAGTTCCAATTGCTTTATCTAATGTGTTTCTCTTCAAGGAACCCAATCTTGTCCCAACAAACAAGATGTTAATTCCTGTAAGCACAGTTTTAGGTTTCTGTTTCCAATGTCATGGTCTAGGCTAGCTAGGCAACTTGTAAGTAATAGGAGTCTACTAAAAAATGGTCCTCAAGTTACAACATATGACCCCAAATACACTTTCTGTCCTCCAATCCCAGTTCAAGGTAGATGGATTCTTCAACTCAACGGGAGATGATTTCTTGTTCCCCCTTATTTAATTTCTTTTTAAGTATGAGGCTATGACTTCCCCAGGACTTACCACCCATACTTAGTATTGCCATTTGTAAGAAGTTGTATTGATGGTAAAATAGATGGATAAAAGTCTGAATAGGTTTATACTCACTGGTAAGTAAGCACTGCTCCAAACCTCTAAGTGTTCTTCCCTGCACCCGGTCTGTCCCTGTGGCCCCAGACCTCGTCCTCTTCTGTTTTAGTTGCTAGAGATGCTGTAATAGAGTACCGTCCATGAGCCTTTTCCAAAAACAGACCGCGTCCTACTGTTCTGGAGAATACCTAGAAGCCCAACATGAAGGCGTTAGTTGGGTCATGCCCGCTGGTCCTGTTCTAGAACTCTCCACAGTGCTTGCAGGTTTGTTGGCAGTTTGTAGTTTTCCTTTACTTATACACTCATTGCTCAATCTGTTTTCAGGTTCCTCTGGTGGTCTAGTCTATGCCACCCTTTTAAAATACTGTATTTTATTATTTTTAAATTAAGTATATAGATCGGAGGGGTATGGGCGTGGGTGGATGGGTTTCTGCACAGGAATGTGGTGCCTACAGAGGCCAGGAGAAGAAACTCTTGAGCTGGAGTTACAGGCAGTTGTGAGCTACTTAAAGTCAGTGCTGGGAGTTGAACTCAGGACCTCTGGAAGCACAGTACATGCTCTTAACTGCTGAGCTATCTCTCCAGCTCCTTTTATCCCCCTTTTAATAAGCACTAGTTATATTGGCTTGGCGGCCTACTTTACCCCAAGATGGCCTCCTTTTAACTGATTCCATCTGTAACAACCTTATTTCCAAATATAATCTAGTTTCTTCTCCTGGCCTCTGTAAGCACCACATTCCTGTGCAGAAACCCATCCACCCACTCCCATACCCTCCCATCCATATACATAATTTAAAAATACTGTGAAGTACTGGGGTTTGGGACTTCAAGGTTTTAGACAGACAAAGGGCAGCTCATGCTACCACCTCACAGTTAGAAATGAGCGATTCCTACAATGGGGCTCACACACGTTCTGATGTGCCAGCATGGATGACGGAGCTGTTGGTAAGTAGTCTACCATCTTGTTCCCAATAAGTTCATTCAGTGACAGTGCACTGACTGACTTCACAAGAGCATGTAGACATCTTTGTGTTCCATATTTGGATAATACCAGGAATGTAGCAACTTAGCATATTAGAGGCTCTGAGCCAGTGACATTCTCAAAATTCCACTTTAATATTTTACCAGATAATGAATCCCAGAATGCCGAAGGAGTCTCACTATTATCCTTCCCAGAGGATAAAGAACACCAGGACAATGGGAGCTAATGGTAGTATGCTAGAAACCTTGGAACTCTTGTTCTGTCGTGGCAAGCTGAAGGAGATTGAAAGTGACCTTATTGTCCCTTGTGGCCTTACTCTAAGACCAGCATTCCGGATTCCACACCACTCGGTTTCTAACCCAGCCATTGATATTTAGTTCAGATGGAGCTAGTTTTCTTGATTCTTTCCTGGTTAAGAAGAGACATCCTTTCAAAGAAAGGACCCTGTTCACAGAATCCTGAAAGGAGTTATGGCTTCAGGAAGAGAAGGAATATAATAAAGGAGACCTTGGGGTGCAAACATCTGGACAGCTGTTTAGAACCTGTGCCTTGGCACACTAACATCCTGGTGTTTTGATCTCTTACTACTTCCTCTGAGCTTTGTGCTGAATTCGTTAGTAATTTCTGTAATGTGGGAGGGGGGAGGGAAGGAGAAGGAGAAAAGAAAGAAACATCTGTCAGCCCTGGGAAGTCCTACCTGCCCCTTGGGTCTTGTTTCATACATCACGTGTGGGCTCCGTACCTACTGGATGAGGACAGTGGGTGATGCTAAACAAATCCCAGAGAGCAGTGACTCACGGCTAATGATACTCCAGGGTGTCCGGGAAGAGCAACAAGAGTGGACATCAAAGAGTGGGCCTGTTTTCCTTTTAAAATATGAGGGCCTAGTTCTATTTCATGGACAACCCCAGAACCTTCTTCTTCAGATGGAAGCAAAGTACTCACTCAGCCTTTGGCAGGCACTCTAGCTGCAGAATGTGTCTGGGACAAAGCAATTGCAGTACTGAGGGTGTCATTTGAACATAGGCTTCATTGTAAAAGGCTCTGTGTGGGTGCATGGCATTGGTCTGGTAACAATCTACTTGTAAGCTGTCCCACTTACTATAATAGATCCACTTCGGTTTCCTCTTGGCTCAGTTCCACTCTGCCCCCAGAATGCCCCCCAAAGTACTACTCATAAAGACACATCTGAAAGTGCTCTGGGAGGTGTTCAGAGGCCGGATGCTTGACTGAACAAATGTTTCCATAGCAGACACCAATACCAGATGAGGGTTAAGGACTTTGAAGCATTCCTTGCTCTCAATCTTATGAGCAAAGGAAAAAAACCACACACACACACACACACACACACACACACACAAACACACTCAACAGTTCCAACATTCTGAGTGCTCCCGGGCACTTCCCTGTGCTCCGAGTTTCTTGATTTGAGTAAAAGGCAAGCGATAAATCCACATGCATCAAAGCTCACCTTAAACGGGGAAGTGGAAGTTACAAGAGCGCGCCAGATTCTTGCCTTAAAGGGAGAGGATGGACTGAGCAGATCGTGTCCACACAGCAGAAGCCCCTGAGGTCTAGCTCCTCCACTACAGCGCTTGACTATGACAGCTTTCTTTGTTCGTTGGGAAGTTTGCCCTCACCTAAGAAACAAACCTTTAGTCTGGATTTCCCAGAGTGGGCTCTCAGGAAGGAGTCGGGGGAAGGCTTTACCAGACAGGGTAATCATGTTGTGAGACACTGTTCACCCCAGATAGAGAACCGATGACAGACCAAAGCATGAAAACTACCAAAGTCCTATTTAGTGAACCAATAAATTTTATTGAGGTTACTTACAGAAATTTGGGTGAGAAACTACAGGATCAGAAATAATTCAAAAGACAGCTGTGTCTCCAAAATCCCACCCCAGTATGGGTGACAGCTCACAAAGCTGGGAACCCAGTGCCTGCAGGCAGCTCGGTGGGCTACAGAGTGTCCCTTACAGGTGGCTCAGCTGGTCAGAGCTTCTTCCAGTCAGCTGGACTGGGCTCTGCTTCCTTCAGTCAGCTTGGCTGCCCTCTGTTTCTTTCAGATGGCTTGGCTGGTCTAAGCCCCTTTCTAGGCAGGAACCAGGCCAGGGCAAAGTCCCTCGGCAAATCTGGGAGACATGGTGTCCTTGGAGTTCAGTGTCCTTGTTGTGGGGTCAGCCATGGTAGTGCAGCTGGAGGGATAAAGCAGACGTCGTGAGGGAATTCAAAAGTGGAAACAGAGCTGGCCCTTAAGCCACATTCTGTGTCCAGCTGAATATCTGCAGCTGGACCTGAGGGTTTTTTTCCCTCAAATGTCACACGTAGAGCATTCTACTTCCAGGTGTGGCAAAAAAATCTCAGTCTGGGCTACAGGTAAAAGAATATAGAAAGCTGACTTTCCACGGTTGAAGAATCCTGCTTTGGTGAGGATTGTTGTGTCATCTTATTCTGTGATCATTTTGACCTCGATTTAGAAAGGACCGAGTATTTTCTCATTTGTCACAGACATCTCAACGTAAAAATAAATTTTTATTAGTTTGAAATCAAATGAATAAATTATCGTTAACATTTTTGAAACATAAATATTTCCCACTATGAGTTGTAGGTAGTAGAGAAGATAAGGACAGTGTGTATGAGATGCAGCCAAGCAGACATTCCCTGGGAGAATAGTTACAATTACATGAATCTTGTATTCATCATTGTGTCTTATTTCTGTGACAGAATGCATGGAGGGAGCACCTGAAGAGACGAAGAATTTACGATGTTTTTCAGGTTAAAGGGAACAGTCTATCTCTGCAGGGAAATCATAGTAACATGGCCTAACAGAAATCAAAGAGACCTTGAGCCAGAGCTGGGTTGGACTATGACTTTCAAACCTACCCTAGCCACTTACTTCCTCAGCTAGGTACTACCTCTAAAGAGCTCACTATCTCTTCACTCTCCCCTCCCCCAAGCCAGAATCCGGGGATCAACTGTTTAAAGACTCGGACCTGTGAGGAACATTTCACACGCAAAACATAACAGCTCTAATTAAAGACATTACATTGAAATTAAATGAGTTGCAGAAGTAACAATAACAACTACAAAAAGCATATTGGATTTCCCCTATGACATCATGGACAGCAGAAGAGAAACAAACTTCTCAAAGTAAAAATAAAATAAACATAGGTGAGCATGAAATCACTGTCCCATTGCAAAATTCCGTGACAGCTGGGACAGCATGAAACCACTGTTTCATTGAACAAGTCCGTGATGGTTGGTATGTCTTATTTGAAACTCATATCTCCATTGAATGCTTCTCCTAGCCTCTTTCCTGGGAGTGTTCACATAAGCCGTTACCCTTTCCTCTTATTCCATCTCTACCAACCTTCTCCAGATGGTCACTTATCAGCGCTTGCCAATTTCTATTATTGCTTTTTGGAGGCCTTTATAATAAGGAGTAGACAAGTGTGTCATTTAAATCAGATGCATTTGAATTTTTCAAGTTGTGAACTTGAGCCATTTAGTGATAGTTCTCTTCCAAATGTAGCTTCCTTCCTTCTTTGGAAGGCAGAGACTCAGACGGCTGGTGATGGTCCAGCAGCTAAAGATGTGTGATTTAGTGGCTGCTAAGCCTGTGAGTAGAGTTCAATCCCTGGGTATCCAAACAGTAGAAGGAGAAAACCAGCCGGGCAGTGGTGGTGAATGCCTTTAATCCCAGCACAATTTGAAAGAAGGAAATTCCAGAAAAATACCCACAAAAGTGTAATGTTGATACACAAATATAAATATTTTAGAATCAAAAAGGACAGTGTTACAAAGTATTTGGAATCCCAGAAAGGCAGCCTGCATGGGGAGATGTAGGAAGATGTTGACTAGGCTGCATTTGGTTGGGTCCATGATGTGAGTTCTTGGTATTTCAAATACTTGAAGTTAGTAAAGGGAACATAGGACTTTGAGACGTATCAGGCAGCCCTGACATACAGGACAGTGGGTTTGAGTGGGGATTGTAGACATCGTCAAGAACCAGCCAGGACCACAGACAGAATTCCCAGTGTGGGGTGGGGGGGCAGGGCTGTGGTTACAGCATCAAGTCATGAATGAACTAACCATCTAGCCCTCGAAGGAAACCGAAAAGCTTTCTTCTGCTCTAAAGGTAGGTGGGATTGGCATGTGTTTGATTTGGTCCCAAAGTGGTTTTCTGTCGCTCACAAACAAACCCAGGTCCACAGTTGGCGACCTCTGAGAAGAGAAGGGTAGTCTCACATTCTTTGTTACCTGGTCACTTCATTAATCCACAGGGATCTTTCAGTGACAGCAGAGTCCACACGTGTGGCAGCTGCTGCAGAATTTAAACCAGCATCCTTTGCCTGTCTTCCCTCTCTGCCATTCCACTGCCTTTCCTTCAGCAGGTGGCCTGGGGCACAGTGCTGGGCTCTACTCGCCATTACAATAAGCTGACAACAACAATAAAACCACAACTTTATTTAGATCCCACATATGTACTGTACACATATATACTGTACAATTCACCCACTTAAGACATACAGTTCGAGGACTGGAGACATGGCTCAGTGGTTAATCGTCCTGGGGACCCGAGTTCAGTTCCTAGCACCCATGTTGGGCAGCTCACAACTATCTATAACTTGAGCTCTATGGGATCTGACACCCTCTTCTGGTCTCCTTGTTCTTGTACCCCCACCCTCATATATAAATAATTATAAATAAAATAAATGTTTACAAAGCAGAATTTGATGTTTTTTCATATAAAATGACCAATACATGAAACAATCTGTACAGAGCCATATTGGGGCAGTCTTGCACTTGGTCAGAGTTTGACTTTGGTCAAGGTTAACTTCTCCCAGTTAGCCAGGATCCTGCTCCACCTAGGGTGGAGCGCTCGTAGTAAAGGTTAAGTTCATTGTTCCTCCAGGTATAGGGATTCCTGAATTAAACAGGTGACCCACCCAGCTGCCGGAGCAGTCAAGACGAAGACCTCCAAGAGAAGCTAGACAACTTCCACCGGAACTCAGCCTGGAGTCTGGGGGGGAAGGGTTTGCCCAAACTGTTAAAAGGTCCGGCGCCATTAAAGTTTACGGCTTTGATCAGTGAACATTGACTTAGCCGCGCTTTCTTTTCGCCCCTCTTCCCTATAACCCCAAGATTCTCTCAACAGGTAACCCGGTTTACATGTGGCTGCAGGCAGCTACATAAACAATCAGCACTGTCAATTTAAAAATATTTTTGTCATCCCAAGGATAAACTCTGTACCCTTTAGTTCCATATTCTGCCGTCTCCCCTACTCTACTTATCCCTAAGCAACTATTGCTCTATGTTCTGGCTCTATATATTTGGTTATTATACATTTTCATATGAGCATAATTATTTCATATGTGGCCTTTGTGATTGGTTCATTAGCTGAATGTTTCCAAGATTCCTCCTTGTTGTAATGTGTAACAATACATTATTCCTTTTTATGGCCAAGTAATATTTCATGATACGGATACACCAGATTCAAAAATGCATGCATCAACTGATGGATCTCTGATAACTTTTTATAAGTGATGTCATATAATTTATAATGTTACATAAACATTAACTTATTCTGATTTTTCTTACACATATATCTAGCTCATATGAAAACTGAGTCTAATCATTTTAAGGATGCCAAACTGTTTCCTAAACCAGCAGCATGACCCTGAGGGCTTCAAGTTCCCCAAATCTTGTCCAGCATCTGTTGTCTGACATTCTGATTCTACCTGACTGGCATGTGAAGCACTATGTTCCCCTAGCAGCTACTACACCCTTTATTAGACATTTTGTTCTTTCCCATTTAGGTGCCCTGGTCTAGTATTTCACCTCACACAGAAATCTGGGTCCTAACCTGCTTTTTACATCCCATCCACTTACCTTTCTGCCACTTCTGGTGGACTAAGGTTGTAATGGAGAAAGAATTCCAGGGCTTTAAGAGGAAATTGGAAGCTGGGCGGTGGTGGTGCACGCCTGTAATCCCAGCATTCTGGGAGGCAGAGGCAGGCAGATTTCTGAGTTTGAGGCCAGCCTGGTCTACAGAGCGAGTTCCAGGACAACCAGGGATATACAGAGAAACCCTGTCTCGAAAAAACCAAATCCAAAACAACAAACAAACAAACAAACAAACAAACAAACAAAAGGAAATTGGATGAATCAATGAGGTAGGACGGGTAAGATTAATTTTATGTAGATTGCTATATTAGTAGGTCCTGTCTGCGGTGCTATAGGACAGTCATTGTTTTTCTGTCAGCAGCTGTCTGCCAGGGGCAAGTGCCTTTGTTTGCCTCTGAAGCTCCCTTAAAGATCATTTGCTGATGGATTAATCCCCAGCAGGTACCTACTGAGAAGCAGGGCCCATCTTAAGAGGTGGGACCTAGTGGGAGCCTTTAGGTCACTGGGCTTATTCATTAGAAGGAGTTGGTAAAGAACTCTTCCTGTCTTCCAGTTCCTGGCTAGGGGAGCTAGTGGTTTTGCTCAGTTGTGTGGTGGCACATACAATATATTACTACCCATGACATGCCACCATAGGCCCAAGGCAATGGGACAAATCATCCATGGGCTCAAACTATGTGACCTAGTGTACTGGCTGGTTTTGTGTGTCAACTTGACACAGGCTGGAGTTATCACAGAGAAAGGAGCTTCAGTTGGGGAAATGCCTCCATGAGATCCAGCTGTGGGGCATTTTCTCAATTAGTGAACAAGTGGGGAGGGCCCCTTGTGGGTGGTACCATCTCTGGGCTGGTAGTCTTGGGTTCTATAAGAGAGCAGGCTGAGCAAGCCAGGGGAAGCAAGCCAGTAAGGAGCATCTCTCCATGGCCTCTGCATCAGCTCCTGCTTCCTGACCTGCTTGAGTTCCAGTCCTGACTTCCTTTAGTGATGAACAGCAGCAAGGAAGTATAAGCTCTACAAACCCTTTCCTCCCCAACTTGCTTCTTGGTCATGATGCTTGTGCAGGAATAGAAACCCTGACTAAGACACCCAGATAACTCTTTTCTTTGTAAGCTTACTATCTCAGGTGTTCATGGTGACAGAAAAGTTGACTACACAGAAAGGCACATAATTTCCCTATTAGCATTCCCTTCTCTGCCCCAAAGTCTTTTTTATTAATGTATACTGCCTTAGTATACAAATTCATTCAGTAATTTGTGTCTTTTGTGGTGCTGAGGGCAGAACCCAGGGCCTCACGTAAGCTTGCCTCATCATTTGGGAAGATGAAGTTTGGAGAAGCTTTTTTTTTTTTTTTTAAGATTTATTGATTTTTTTGTATATGAGTATACTGTACATGTTTTCAGACACACCAGAAGAGGGCATCAGATCTCATTACAGATGGTTGTGAGCCACCATGTGGAATTGAACTTGGGACTTCTGGAAGAGCAGTCAGTGCTCTTAACCATTGAGCATCTCTCCCTCCCCTACCCCAAGGTCTTAATGATGTCTACCCATAACGACTATGATACAGGTAGAATGTGTGGCACTTCCTGGCATGTTTCTTTGCTCTTGGATTTGGGGTCGAGGCAATGATATGCTTGTTTGAGATGATAGACTAGTTGATTTGAATTAGAAAAAAAAATCTGTGTTCCTTGATTTTTTTCGTGAAAGATTTATGGTAGGCATGGGCCATGAAGTGGGATGGGTGGCACAAGTGGGAGTAGTTACCGTAAATGAAGTGCCAGCTAGGACAGTCCTTATCCTTACAGTCGTAAAGAGCCCAGTACATAAGGCCAGGCTTGAACAACTAACCTCATATCAGAAGATCCAAGATCTAAGACTCTGGGGCAGGGATAATATCAACTTGGCACAAGAATGGGGACGTCAAAGGCACAGAGAACTTAGAGACATGCTGGTAGCCAGGCTGATAAAACTTGGCAATTGATCTAGTGTGTGACAATTGATCTAATTGATCTAACAGTGACAAGAAGGGAGGGAAAAGGGAAGGCTAAATCTTCACGATGGGGTTTTAACATTTGGGCGGGAATGGAGATGCCTTTTTCCCAAGACAGGGAATTCCTGAAGAGCAGCAGATCCTAGCATAAGGTAAGAAGTCAGGAGAGAGAGAGAGAGAGAGAGAGAGAGAGAGAGAGAGAGAGAGAGAGAACAGCAGATACATAGGGTAAGCAGTCAGGAGAGAGAATGCGTGCAGCTGAGGCCAAAGGGCCTGGGAGACAGTTAGGATGCTGAGGTGTGGGGTTACATACAGTGTGTGTGTGTGTGTGTGTGTGTGTGTGTTGTTTTTAACCTGGAAATAGCACTTTTTTAATCAGAAAGAGACAGCACAAAATGAGACCAGGACCAAGGCTAATCCCTGAGCAACTCCAGACTTAGTGTTTGGCTAGAAGGCCAAGTACAGACCCCTGCAAAGAAACACCAGAGAGGAACAGAGGAGCTAAAGAGTGCCAGGTCCAGAGCTTAAACAGGAGCGAGCGGTCCACGGTGGGGCGTGCCAAAGAGACAACAACAAGTTGAGTAAGGTTGGTCTCAGCAGCACTCTGCCCTTGGGCTCCGTCAAGATGGGAGCTCTCAGCTCCTGCTCCAGTGCCACGTCTGCCTTCCTGCTGCCTCACTCTCCACTGTGATGGTCTCCAACCCTCTGACGCTGTGAGCCCTGAATTAAACCCTTTATTTGATAAAGTTGCCTTGGTCCTGGGGTTTTGTTAAAGCAATTGAAAAGTAACTATGTGGAAACTACTATGTGGCTGATTTGGGAGAAAGTTCTGTGGACTGTTGAGAACAGTGTTTGAGTGGGGTGCTCCAAAGGTATCTGCTGAGGCTATTTGATCTATATCATCTGACTCTGAAGTTTCTCTGGGTTTTTTGTTTGTTTGTTACTGTATGGCCTGTCTGTGGATAAAGGAAGGGTGTTCAAATCACCTCTATCTTTATACCGTGCTTAATCTGTGGCTTTCATCCATGAGTGTTTAGAAGGCTCTTTCATTAAGAGACTGAGCTCTGGAGTGGAGTTTGAAAACAATGGGAGGCATAGTTAAGAAGGCAGCTGCTACATGAAGTTCTGAGAGCCCGTTGTTCAGAGGTGCTAAGGGAACCTGAAATCCTCACGTGTATTCTGTTCCTGTAAAAGGAAGCTAACTAGTATTCCTGAGGTTTGGGGCATAATGAATGAGGCATTGAAAACCAAATATCTTCCTGTTTTCTTATTTCCTTGTCCCCTGTTTATTAAATTATTATGAAAATATGTCTGTGCAATACTTATGGCTTTTCTGTTTCTCCCTTAGGGTGTATTACTTAATTTCCCTGGCCAGCTAATACAAATATCGCTCAGTTCCATCCACAAAGAATTTATTCTGAGCACTTTGGAAGATTGCATGTTTTCTCCTAGTTTGCCAAAGTAAACAGCATCTCTAGTTTCTCTAGAATGATTCAATCTACCCAAAAAGTAGTCATATTGTCATGTGACAGCAAATTCTTGTTTTTTCAAGCAAACCTACCTTCTACTTTTGTGTTTTCTCAGTTGGAGGAGGGTGGCATATTTAAAAGTAATTAAGTTTGTTCTTTGACACTTATAGCATACGTGTGTGTGTGTGTGTGTGTGTGTGTGTGTGTGTGTATCTTCCTGTTTTCTTATTCCCATGCAATATATAGATATAGATAGATATAGATTTAGATATATGTATGCATATATGTGTGTATACATATATATCATTCTAATTATTTGCACCCTCCATCTTCCCTTATCTCCCTCCTACCCCTGTCTTCTTCCCACAAACTATTTTCTCACAGTCATATCTTGTTTGTTTACCTTTGTGACCTATGGGTTTGGAACTATACACTAGAATCTGGTGGACTCACCAATGGGTACACAGTAGAAAACAATGGCTTCCCCTCCAGTAGAACCTGCCAGTAATGAGTGGTGGGGGAGGGGTGGGGAATATGGCTTCATAAGCCTCTCTCCCATCCATGATCGTTCATAGGGTGGGGCCACTGCAGGTAACTGCTGCTGCTGTGAGTTCATGATTACAATGGCCATGTTATGCCCAGAAACGTGGGCATGTAAAACCCTAGCTAAGACACCTATATTCTGTTATCACATCTCTCAGACTCTTAATAAAAGAACCTTCTAAATACTCATGGGTCGAAAGCCAAAGATTAAGCACAATGCAAAGATAGAGGTGATTTCAATACCATACTTTTAACAACAGACAGGCCATCCAGAAAACAAAACTAAACAAAGAAACTTTAGAGTCAAATGATATAATTCAAATAGACTTAAACGTAAATCAAATAGACACAACGGGAAAGGAAAACAGCCCCTTTCCTGGAATAAGTTCCTGTTCCTACATTCTTTCAGCTCCTCCATCTGTGATGCTCCTTGTCTTAGTCAGGGTTTCTATTCCTGCATAAACATCATGACCAAGAAGCAAGTTAGGGAGGAAAGGGTTTATTCAGCTTACACTTCTCCATTGCTGTTCATCACTAAAGGAAATCAGGACTGGAACTCAAGCAGGTTAGGAAGCAGGAGCTGATGCAGAGGCCATGGAGAGATGTTCCTTACTGGCTTGCTTCCCCTGGCTTGCTCAGCCTGCTCTCTTATAGAACCCAAGAATACAGCCCAGAGATGGTACCACCCACAAGGGGCCCTCCCCCCTTGATCACTAATTGAGAAAATGCCCCACAGCTGGATCTCATGGAGGCACTTCCCCAACTGAAACTCCTTTCTCTATGATAACTCCAGCCTGTGTCAAGTTAACACACAAAACCAGCCAGTGCACTCCCTGAGTCTTCCAAGGATACTATGTATCTTGTTTAGGGATCAGCATTCAACATCCACTTATTCCTAGCACCTTGAGCACCCAGAGTCTGCATCCATTGCCATTCACTACATAGAGGGGCTTCTCTGGTTGAAACTGATTATAAGATAACTGTTTATAAGATAATTTGATGCTGTGTCCATTTAACTAAACAGCAGTGCTGAGTTTACCTCAGGGCCTGTGACTTCCATACACATGCATTTTTAGTTGGAGTGACAGTATCAGGAATGGGGGAGGGGGTCTTCCAAGAAGCAGACTCAAATGCATAGAGTGGTTGGTTATCCCCCAAATAGGCATACCACTATTGTACAAGTGGGCTCATCGCGCCTGCCAGGTTGCTATTGAAGTTCTTATAATTCACAGCTGGTTAGGAATGGTGGTGTACTTTCTTCTTCAGGAGACTGTGTAGTCCCTTTTGGCAATATGATAGTAAGTTGGGCAGGAAGACATTTTCAGGTCAGTTTCTCTAAATCTTAGAAACAAGGTATGTGTTATCTTCAGTAATAAGGTCTTACTATATAGTTCTGGTAAGCAACCAAGAAGAACCATAAGAGCCCCTATTGTGCCTATTGTGGGTTATGTGTGTGTGTGTGTGTGTGTGTGTGGCTTCCCTTACTGGCAACACAAAGGAAGGTATTCAAAGCTGGTACTGGGATACGTATTTAGTGACTTCTAGAATCAGCGTTATCTAGCCTTGTAGAGTGTCATCCTTCTAAGTAACTTTTCTTAATGCATTTTTACTTGGGTTATAAGACAGTAGGTTTCCATTTGGCTTTTTCATATACATCATGTTTTGGCTAACCCTCTATCCCATTCCCTTATCTCCCCCATCCCCTTTCTCCATTCCCTGATTTAGCTTTCCATCCATAGTATTCACCCTCAATACTTTCAATTTACCTGTTGTGGTGGTTTGAATATGCTTGGCCCAGGGAGTGGCACTATGAGGAAGTGCCGCCTTCTTGGAGTAGGTGTGGCCTTGTTGGAGGAGGTAGGTGTGTCACTGTGGGAGTGACCAGTGAGACCCTCATCCTAACTGCCTGTGAAACAGTCTTCTCCAAGCAGCCTTCAGATCAGGTTGTAGAATTCACAGCTCCTCTTATGCCATGCCTACCTGGACATTACCATGTTCCCACCTCGATGATACTGGACTCAATCTCTGAACCTGTAAGCCAGCCCCAATTAATGTTGTCCTTTATAAGAGTTGCCTTGGTCATGGTATCCACAGCATAAAACCCTAACTAAGACATCTATGTTCTATTATCACATCCCCTCAAGACAGTTCTAACCCCACAAGGTCTCTTATAATCTAGGCTAGCCTACAACTCAAGATGTAGCTGAGAATGATTATGGTGGTTTTTAATAGGTATGACCCCCATAGACTTATATGTTTGAATGCTTGACCCATAGGGAGTGGCACTACTAGGAGGTAAGGCCTTGTTGGAGTAAGTATGGCTTTGTTAAAAGAAGTATGTTACTGGGAGTGGGTTTTCAGGTTTCAGATGCTCAAGCCAGGCCCAGTGTCACTCTCTGTCTTCCTGCTGCCTTTGGATATAGATATAGAAATGTCAGCTCTTCCAGTACCATGTCTGCTTGCCCAGCTCCATGTCCCACCATGATGATAATGGACTAAACCTCTGAAACTGTAAATTAGTCCTAATTGAATGTTTCTTTTTATAAGAGTTGTCATAGTCATGGTGAATCTTCACAGCAATAAAACCCTAACCAAGGTACCAGGGACTGCAGTATTACTGTGATAGGCCTGGCCATGCCTTTGTTTAGAGGAATGTGGATTTTGGGACTTTGGATTAGGAAAGCAGTGAAATGCTTTATTTAAGCAGGCCACCCATAAGTATGAACATGGGAGAAAGTAGTATTGAGGGTGATTTGAGCTGTGGGAATCTGGCTTAAGAGATTTCAGAAGAGAATTTCAGTATATAGACTGTTCTTGTGACATTTTGGCTAAGAGTGTGGCCACTTTTTGCCTTTGCCCAAAATGTTTGCTAAAGTGAAGAGTTGGAATGAATAAAGGAAGTCTGAAAACCATCTAGTATAGACTCTGTCAAGTCATTCACTCTTATGAAGAATGTCTTAATGAAAAAGAGCAAGCTGAGCAAGGAAAGATACAAAATGTATAGTTCAAGAAAAAAGGGACAACAGGAAGTGGAATGGACCTACATTCTGTGATTAAGGAGATACACAGATTGAAGATATTAACTGGAATAAAGGCAGGGTAAGATTCCACCCAGCTAAGCTTCCATTTTGTGAAAAGGATTAAAGACCTAAAACATTTTAGGTCCAGGTATGTGTTGGTACCACCCCTTTAATAACACAGGAGGTAGAGTCATGTATATCTCTGAGTTCAAGATCAGCCTGATCTACAGAACAAATTCTAGGACAGTCAACTTTAGACAGTGAAAGAAACTATTGAAAACAGAAAACTAGTGAAGATGGAATTGAACAGAGGGCCATGTTCCAGCCCCAGCAAGCAGAACTTGACAGCTTTGGCCACATGGTTCTGGCTTCAGAGTCAAGGGTGGAAGAAAGGGGCTATGGAATCTCACCCCACTACTAAGGGAAGCTGCCGAGGCCGTCCCTTCACAGAGGCTCAGAGAGGCTCTGTGTGAAGCTGTGAAGATGAAGCCATCGAAGAAAGGGGCTATGGAATCTCACCCCACTACTAAGGGAAGCTGCCGAGGCCGTCCCTTCACAGAGGTTCAGAGAGGCTCTGTTACAGTCAACAAAGATGAAAGAGGTTGGAGATCTGAAGAGCGTTCTGACATCAGATGTGGAGATATAGAGTTTGGAGTTTGTCTAGCTGGTTTTGGTCTTGCTTTGATTCAGTCATTCCCCACTATGCTCCCTTCCCCATGTTTTGGAATGTTAATGTATGTCCTGTGCATTAGATGTTAGAAGTATATGATCTGTTTTTTATTTTTAATTTTTATTTTGTAGGGGATTCCCATTAAGATGCATGACCCTCAGAAGATACTTTGAGCTTTGGACTTCTATACATTGTTGAGACTGTGATAGACAACGGTACTTTGCATCTTGCATTATGTTATGGCTACAAGCCTATGGGGGCCAGGGAGTGGAATGTGGTGGTTTGAATAGGGATGGCCCCATAGTCTCATGTGTTTGAATGCTTAACCCATAGGGAGTGTCACTATTAAAAGGAGTGGCCTTGTTGGAATAGGTGTGGCCTCACTGGAAGAAGTATGTCACTTTGGGGACAGACTTTGAGATCTCCTGTGCTCAAGCTATGCCCAGTGTGGCACACAGTCTCCTTTTGTTGCCTGAGGATCTCAGCTCCTTCTTCAGTGCCATGTCTGCTTGCCCACCTCCATGTCCCACCATGATAATGATGGACTAAACCAAGCCATCCCCAATTAAATATTTTACTTTATAAGAGTTGTTATGGTCATGGTGTCTCCTTGCAGTTATAAAACCCCAACTAAGACAATGATCTTACACTTCTTACCCTCCTGCCTTTAGTTTCTGGATGCCGGGATTGCAGGAGTACAACACCAAGCTCAGTTTATACGGTACTGGAGTTCAAACCCAGGGCTTTATGTATTGTAGGCAAGTATTCTACCAACACTGCCACATTCCAGTTCAGCATTCTGTAGTTTAATACCACAATGAAAAACCTTTGCTCTCTCTTTTTCCTGTTAAGTGTTTTCTCAAATATCTGCTGGCCCTTAGCCTGAGCTTACCATATGGTATTTTTCACAGATGGAGAACAGGAGAAGATGAAGTGCCCTTCTTGATGACAGAGTCTCCCAGACTCACTGCTGGAGGCTTGTTCCCAATAGCCATTTGGTCTTAGAGAAATTTCCTTTCATTTTTCTATATGAGACAAACACACCTTAAAAAATAGCCTAAACTTTCAGCTGTGACCAGCCTGTGGCTCATGGGCTGCATGCAGCCCAGGATAGTTATAAATGCAGTCCAACAAAAAATAATAAGCTTACTTAAAACATTATGAAATTTCTTTTCCCCCAAAAAATTATTTTGATAACTCGATTGCATGACAACATAGTTTTGCAACACAGAAGGGCTTGTGTACTTTATTTTGCAGTCTGAGTTTGCTTAACGGTGGTGGGAGGTAGGCATGGAGGAAGGCAGATGGACAGAGGACCAAACACAGGACAGGTGGAATGGAGTCACCGTCTCTCTGAATACCTATGTGTGTTGGCCTAACTCCTAATCAGTTCTACCGACTGAGCCCTCAGCTTCACTCTTTCTATTTTCTTCCAAAAAGAACAACCAGCTTATTTAGTGCCCACACCCTAGATACCTAGCTTCCTGCACATCGAAGATAGAGCTAGCATCTGTTATTTGCTGTGCACTACTGTTAAGGCCTCTCTAGGGTTGTCTCATGATTGTATTTTTAAAGACTCATGAATGTATTTTTAATGTTTCTATAGACAATTCCTCAGAAGCCCTGAGACATGGGGTTGTTTGCACACTTAGCTAGAAAACTCTTTACCTGAGGATTGGAGTCCTGGTTGCTCGATTTCAGATTCTCCTTCATTACCTTGCAATACAGCCTCTTTGCTATCTAAATAAAGCCAGGGATTCTTAGGAATAAGTTGCAAAGAAGTGGAAATAAAGTTGCAGAAGAATTTGGTGGGTATAAAAAAAAATCTTAATTCTATACAGATAAGGTTAAACATTACATAATAAAACACTACAAATAAACTCCCCGGGGCCTCCAGTCTCTTGAATCTCTGAATGAACACAAACCTGGCAGTTCTCTACTCTATGTGTGTTGGGGCCTCATATCAGCTGGTGCATGCTGCCTGTTTGGTGGTCCAGCATTTGAGAGATCCTGGGGGTCCAGATTAATTGAGACTGCTGGTCCTCCTACAGGGTCACCCTCAGCTTTGTACAGCCTTCCCTAATTCAACAGCAGGGGTCAGCTGCTTCTGTCCATTGGTTGGGTGCAAATACCTGCATCTGACTCTTTCAGCTGCTTGTTGGGTCTTCCGGAGTGCAGTCATGCTAGGTCCCTTTTTGTGAGCTCTCCATAGCCTCAGTAATAGTGTCAGGCCTTGGGACTTCTTCTTGTGCTGAGGTTTCGCCTCTTTTTGTTTTTGTTTTTGTTTTTGTTTTTGTTTTTGTTTTTGTTTTGTTTTGTTTTGTTGAGACAGGGTTTCTCTGTGTAGCCTTGGCTGTCCTGGAACTCACTCTGTAGACCAAGCTGGCCTCAAACTCAGAAATCCACCTGCCTCTGCCTCCCAAGTGCTGGGATTAAAGGAGTGTGCTACCACTGCCTGGCAGGTTTCTCCTCTTTCAATTAGAGTAATTTACTATTTTTCAATAGTAATGCTCAGTACTGTTATGGGTATAAATTGTTAGCCCAGTAACTTAGTGTGAATGGGGAGATATTCAGCTGATGTGTCCTTTTGCTGACTGTTGACCGCAGACATCAGCTCTCACTGCCTGGTTTATAGGATGCATTGGACATTTAAAATTCCACCCTATTGGTCGGATGCTTGCTGAGTATGCTTAAGGTCTTTGGTTGGATCCCCAATACCACAGTACATTTTAAAAATATATCTTTTTTCTTCACATTAGAATTATTTATATTGTTGTTTGGACTTTTTCCCAATGGATAGCTAGAAATGATAGTTCAAAGGGACTCCCCAGTGCTCACAATTCCTTACATTAATGTATTAGTCAGGGTTTTCTAAAGTAACAGCACTTAATAGAATGAACTATAGAAAGGGGATTTATTAGAATGACTTACAGGCTGTGCTCCAGCAAATCCAGTGATGGTGCTTTTCAATGGAAAGCAAAAGAATCTAGTAGCTGTTCAGCCCAATGAGGCTGTATGTCTCAGATGGTCTACAGTATATGTTGGAATCCCAAAGAAGTAGAAGTGTGAAGGCTCTAGAGAAGTGTGAAGGAAGCACATGTAGTGAAGGCACAGGCTTGCTAGTGAGGTGAAAACAGACAGGCGAAGAGTAAAAGCTTCCTTCTTCCATAACCTTATAAAGCAGTGACTAATGTGTTTAGGACTGACCACTTAGGATTGAGTAACTGTTTAGCAAGCTCATTCCTGCTATTCTTCGTCTGTCTCTGTCTCTGTCTCTGTCTCTGTCTCTGTCTCTGTCTCTGTCTCTGTCTCTCTCTCTCTCTCTCTCTCAACAGTATTTAATGGTCTATATCTCTTCCTCTAAGGGCAAGCACCTTCCTACACACCAGTGCAACTTTTTTTATCTACTTTGGGATGCCAACTAGTGCTGGCACTGTTCAGATCTTCTTTAAGCATACATATTGTTGTGATTTTATGGGTGTGGGTTTCCAGTCATGTCTAGAAGCACAATCTTGCAGCAGATTTCTTAGCCATTAGGCTCTTATAATCATTATTTTACTTATTTTATATGTATCAGTATCTTCACTGCATGTATGTAAATACACTGCATGCGTACCTGGTTCCAGTGGAGACCAGAAGAGCACACTTACTGCTCTTGCAATGGACCTGGATTTGCTTTTCATCACCCACATGGCAAACCACACAGTTGTAATCCCAGTTCCAGGGGATCCAACACACACTTCTGGCCTCTGAGGGCACACAGGCATCCGTGTGGGCAAAACACTCACACAGAAATAAAATAAAGAATTTAGAGACGTCATGGGAGAGATAATATGCACAAGAACTACTCAAAGGTCCGTATAACAGTGTCAGAGATAATAACATGACTTTCTATTTATGCTCAGAATGTAGTCTCCTCAGTTATCTTCCTTTATTTCCAATTTCCATAAAAACTGGCTGGAGGTAGGATCATTTGAATCAGAATTTTAGAAACTAAGGTTAGTTTTGACTGGATAAATTCCAGCAGAATTATGTTCTTTAGAGATGGGAGAGAGTTTGAGAATGCCAGATAGAAGAAAGATTTATTGCAGAGACAGGGGAAGGCCTCTGTCTTCAGACAGGCCTTACCTAGAAGAGGCTCCAGCCCGACTGTGAACATTGGACACATTTTTATACCGTGTCCTTCCATTCATTCCTGTCCTGACAGGAAATAGAATTGTTTGGGAGAAGGTGCTTCCTTGCTGTCTTTCCACACTGTGAGCTCCCTAGCTGCTTTCAGAGCTGAGGTCATTCAAAGAGAATAGTTTAAAAAGGCTTAACAGCATGAGCTTTCCCTTGCATGAGAATCTCATTAATTTATGAGGATGTATTGCTGCTGCCTTGAAGAGCAATCATCTAACTCGGCGGAGTGGGAGAATCAGACTGGTTAATACCAAGACTGAAAGGTCAGATGTTTCAAAGAAAATCAAGCTGTGGGCAAATGGTTTAATCAGTAAGAGTTTGGCCTGTTGTAATATTTGAAGGCTTTCTTGACTTCTCAGAAAAGTCTATCGGTGGCATAGAATTGAGCTACCTAAACATCACATGCAAACACTGCTCACTGCTTCACAGCGTGAAGAACTGACTGCCAGGGCCGAGGGCAGTACTGATTTTCTAATAGAAATATTCAAATTCCTGACTTCTGAGGGAGGTTAGCCCATTGGCTTTAGCATTTAAGCAAATTCTGAAAGCCTCTTCCATAAAAACCCCTGTCATAATATCTGCTTGATCTTCTAGTCTTGGATATGTCAAGATTTACAAATGGTTGCTGCTGCTCCCAATGATCTGTAGTTAACGATTGAGGTCTTTTAATTTAGGAATAATGAAAATATGTAAATTTAGCCCGTGGGGATACAAATAGAAAAGAAAGAAGCGGAAGTATCATTATTTAAAGATAATATGATTCTATATTTTAAAAAAACTTAAAAAAGTCCACCAGAAACCTCATACAGCTGATAAACACATTCAGCAAAATGGCAGGATACAAAATTAATACCCCCACCCCCCCACTCCCACCCCCACTAATCAGTAGCGTCTGATATACGAACAATAAACATACTGAAAAAGAAATCAGGGAGATAGTAGCCTCAAAAAAAAAAATCTTGGCATAAATCAAACCAAGGAAGTGAGGGACTTGGAAAATAAAAACTAAAAGACATTTTAAAAAGAAACTGAAGAATATGTCAGAAAATGGAAAGATGCCCCATACTCATGGATTAATAGGATTGCTATTGTGGAGGTGACTATCATACCAAAAGCAATTTACAGTTTCAATGCAATCCCTATCGAAACTGCAACACAGTTCTTCACAGAAATTGAAAAATAATCTTGAATTTCACAAGAAAACACAGAAAACCCAGGATAGCTAGAGCACACTGAACAATAAAAACAAAACACAAATACACTGGTACCGGCATAGGCAACAGGTGTGGTGATCAGTCGGATAGAACTGAGGAACCCAGAAAAAGTCCACTCGCTAGTATCCATGGTGCTAGAAGATACTTTGCACATGGCTAAGAGAGAAACAGAGCCATCAATATCATCTGGATATGAATCCTATAAGCTGCATTAGCTGCCTGACTACAAGATATACTGGTGCAATAGTGGTACAAATGTTATGGAAGCCATTTTTTAAAAATTGAATTTAAGGCCCATTCCCGTATCTGATATGGCTAATGTGGCCAAGGACCTAAGACTAGATAGGCAAGGGCCCTAGGGAAACCCTTGTTACTATTATTCTGCCGAAAGAACACAAAAATAAATGACTCCTAATGACATATTGTTGTACCTGTAGATCTGCACATCCTTTAGCTATCATTAAAGACGTTTCTTCTTGCAATAAACGGTAATCAACACAGAGATTCACAACTGGACAATGTGCAGAGAGTGAGAGACTTTAGAACACTGATCCTTAAATGGTATGCCCCTATATCATACCCCCTCCCCCATGGCTCTGGGATCTACATGGAAGAAGAGATGGAAAAATGAGAAGGGTCAGAGGTCGTGGATGACTGTAAGGAAATAGAGTCTTCCAGATACAACAGGATGCATACATATATAATAAATTAAACTAGACAGAACTGGGACAGCATGCTTAGGACCTGCCCAAGTTCAACCCAGACAAAACCCTAACACAGAGAATGGGAAATAGATGCCAAGTCCCATGTCTAACAAGAAGGTGTTTGCAATTATTCCCACTGGGAAAGGAAAAGTCAGTTTTCTCCAATGGAGTGTCACTGGGTATATCAACCACACTCCAAGTTAGGCCCCACGACCAGTAGAGTGGCCACCACAAAACAGACTCCATGGTTGCTTTTGGGGTGTGTGTGTGTGTGTGTGTGTGTGTGTGTGAGTGTGTGTGTGTGTTTTGTCTTACTTGTTTTTACTTGGGTTTGGGTTTGTTTTGATGATGTTGTTGCTTTGTTTTAACTTTTTGTTTTTGAGAGAAAGAACATGAAGTTTGGTGAGGAGAGAGATGGGGAGGATCTTGGAGGAGTTGGGGAAAGGAAAGAAAAATGATACAAAATATATTGTATGAAAAAATTTAAATCCACTTACTTACAGCCACATGGTTTTGCCAAAGAGGCCAGTAACAGAAAACATAATAACAAAACAATCCGGGCGTGGTGGCGCATGCCTTTAATCCCAGCACTTGGGAGGCAGAGGCAGAGGCAGAGGCAGGCAGATTTCTGAGTTCGAGGCCAGCTTGGTCTACAAAGTGAGTTCCAGGACAGCCAGAGCTACACAGAGAAACCCTGTCTCAAAATAAATAAATAAATAAATAAAAACCACACACACACAAAACCCAAAAAACCAAAACCAACCAACCAAACAAACAAATAAAACAATACAGAAAGAACATCTTTGACAAATGGTGCCAGCCAAACTGGAAAGGCACATGCAGGCTAATAAAAACAGACACCTATTTCTCACTCTGGACAAAACTCTTCTCAAAAGGAACTCAATGTGCCACTTAATATCCTGAGTGTGATGAGGAAGTGCACAGCATTCTCTCACAGGAGAGGACAGTTTGAACATAGCCCCAGTCGCATAGGCAAGGCCAAAACCTGTCAAACGGAATCACATACAACTAGAAGGCTTCTGTATAGCAAAAGATACCATCATTTGAGTGAAGAGGCCGCTCACAGAATGTGAAAAATATTTATCAGCTGCGTTATGTGACAAAAAGTTGGTATATAGACTATAGAAAGAAGAAAAACAATAACAAAATCCCCCGAAACCTATGCCAAGAAACACAGTGGATTTTAAAATGAGATGAGAAAGTAAACAAATGTAAATGGTTGAGAAATGTTTTTAAAAATGTTCCACCCTCTTAGTCTAAAGGGAAATGCTAATCAAAACTACTTTGAGTTTTCATTTTACTCCCATCAAATGACCAAGATAATAAATTCTGTTGTGGATGTGGAGGTCGGGGAAATACTTATTAACTACTGGTGGGGGTAGAAACTGGTACAGCCACCATGAAAGTCGGTGTGAATGTTTTCCAGTAGCTGGAAACAGAGCTTTCACACAAAGATTCAGCTCTACCATCTCTGAGCATACAACCAAAGGACTCCGTGGGAACAGAGATACTTGCGTACATGTGTGCATTACTACTCCACCCACAGTAGCCAGGAAATGGAAACCACCCTAGATGTCCTTCAGCTGACGAGTGGAAGATGACGATGTGTTCGTTATACTATTGAATATTACTTAGGGGTTAAGAGAAATGGAATTGTGAACTTTACAAAGAGGTAGATGGAAAGAATCATCCTGGGTGAGGTAACCCAGATCCAGAAAGACGAATGTTGCATCCTTTATCTCATTTGAAGATGCTAGCTTTGACCTTCAGATGTGTTTGTTTCATTTGGGGCACACATAGAAGTCAGGAAATTATTATGAGGCTATGGAGGGGGAAATTTCAGTGGAAGGAAGATAAAATGTAGGGATAAAAATGGGAAATAGAAACAGAAAGGGAGTTGAATAAGGGGGGAATGAGAAGGCAGAGTAGAGGAACAAGTGCAGGGAGGGATAACCAACACTCAAGACCTTTTGAAAAAGTCATCTGGAAATGTACTACCATAGAATCTTGCTAAACCATATGCATGAACATGTAGAAAAAGAGTTTAAATGGAGTTACCCAATAGCAGGAGAATAGACCCCTTGTAGAAAGCACAGGCTAGCAAATAAAAAGGCCAGTGCTAGTCAAATAAGACATCAGTTGATCATTCTCACAAGCATTGTGTCATCACGGCACAAGCATATCTTGGAGGCAGAACTCCATTGCAGATCAAATGGTTGATAGCTGTGTTTACGTTTCTCCTTTGGTAGCGTGCAAAGCACCTTTCTTTACCAGAGTCACTAACATAACCTTTCCATGTTCAATGGGTCGTGTAGGTGTTTCTTTGCAAAGGACCATCACTTTGTGGAGAGCAGCCTATAGTCTTAGCAATAGTCTGGGTTTTGGGGGGGACATCCCAATATCTGATTTCACTTAAGGACTACTCGACGAGATGGTACCCACACTGGACAATGTTTGAATGGTCAAGAACCTGAGAAGTGTGCACAAGCCCCCATCCCTAACCCAGAAGCTGTCTCCTTTTGATAATCATTTGCAAATAGAAATTAGGTTGCCCCAAGGGAGTCTCACTGGGGAAACGCACCACTCCTGGGGGCAGGCCACGTGCCCGGAGGTGCATGCCAGCAGAAACCACACTCAGTGGCAGAGCCTTCCCGCTTCTTTACATGTTACCTAATTTTAACTTATTTAATTTTTTCTTCTCATTTTACCCTCCTTTGCATGTGTATTATGGCTTCCAGTTTAGTGTTTTATAGGATTCCCGAGTGTGCAAACAAGTGGGTCTCTGCATCTATATCTGTTTTCGTGCCTTTTCTTGGGCTCCTTTCCTTCTTTTTGTTTGTTTTGTCCCATTCTGATGTGTTCATTTTTGTTTTATCTTGTTTTATCTTGTAAAAACATATTTGCTGTCTAATGAGAGATAGAAAGTAGCTGGGTCCAAGTGGGAGGAGAGGCAGGGCGGGCAGGCGGGGCAGGGCGGGACAGGGTGGGGCGGGATGAAGCTGTGCATATTTCTCTGAGGGCTCTGCTCATCTCTGAAGCTGCTCCACATTCTGTGTAAACTCCAGGCACCTGTCTCCTCACACTCTAATCCAGAAAGTCCCTTTAGGGAAGACACCAAGGTGATCGAAGAAACTTCATTTAATTTCAGTCTAATGATGATCCTGTATTGATTATTGTTTAATATCTGACAACAATTGCTGTATACATTTATTTCTGGTCATGTGGTTGTTTACCATAGGGTGGCAAGTTTGGCTCTACTTGCTTTTTTTTTTTTAAGATTTATTTATTATATGTAAGTACACTGTAGCTGTCTTCAGACACCAAAAGAGGGCCTGTTTGGTGATATTTAATTGTAGTATTAAAAGTGACACTGCACTGTGATTCTTTTATTACTTTTTTTCAAAAGATTCATTTATCCATTATATGTAAGTACACTGTAGCTGTCTCCAGAACACTCTAGAAGAGGGCGTCAGATCTCATTACAGATGGCTGTGAGCCACCATGTGGTTGCTGAGATTTGAACTCAGGACCTTCGGAAGAGTAGTCAGTGCTCTTAACTGCAGAGTTTAGGTTTCAACTCATTCCGATCTCAGACCTTCAGGCCAACATGTAAATATGGAATCTATCAATTTTGTCCAAGATAGTCATATTTTGGCCTATTCCCTTAAATGCCCATATATGTTCTTCAGATCTGTAAAGAAATCTTTCAGAAATGTAAAGGATCTAGGTATGTGCAGTCTCTTCTTGGGAAATAATCTTATGGGGAGATTTTGTGATACCATTTTGATCTCAGAAGCAGCAAGAATTGGTGTGGAGAAAGCGTGAGAACCGATATTTCCTTCTAAGGCAACTAACTCCAGGTAAGGCAAAAAATTTTTTCTATAAAATAGGGCTGTCATAGATGGATCAGAAAGCTGTTTCCGTTGGTAAAGGATGTTCAGGAGAATCTGGTGGTTGAACGTTCTCATGTTTGTCTATGTGAAATATTCCCCGGCTCATTCCCCGGCCCTTCTGCAGCATCCTTGCCTTAGCGCCAAAGGCCTGTCAGAGCTGGGCATTTACCTTGCCCCACAGCTCTAGGCCTAACCTACTCTGCCTCAACCTCGGAGCTTCTGTAAGGTGGTCATGGGGATTCCCTGACTGTTCACTTGTACTCTGAGATGAGAGCTGAAATCCTTGAGTTTGCCATTGTCTTTCTAGACTGTCTCCATGGTAATCAAAAGTCACGATCCTATACAGTCTTATAGTCACCGTTTTCTCCATGACAGACAAATTATACAGCCACTCAAGCTTCCGCTGCTTTCTTTATGTCCGTCGCTTATCCCCTCACCATTGGTGAGAATGTGAGCAGGCACTGCTTGAGAGGAGGGCATTTATAAACTCTTAAAATAGTTGAGCTCCTAAGTGTGGTTGAGACAAAAAGTTTTATTGTATTTATGAGGAAGAGAACAGCCAGAGGCCTCTGGAAGAGTCCAGACTGAACATGGCCAAGAGACTGATGAGAGGGTGTCTTAGTTAGGGTTGTACTGCTATGAGCAGACACCATGACCAAGACAACTCTTATAAGGATAACATTTCATTGGGGCTGGCTTACAGGTTCAGAAGTTCAGTCTATTATCACCAAGATGGGAACATGGCAGCGTCCAGGCAGGCATGGTGCAGGAGGAGCTGAGAGTTCTACATCTTCATCTGAAGGCTGCTAGCAGAAGACTGGCTTCCAGGCAGCTAAAACTAGCCCAGGTCAAAGTGACACATCTACTCCAACAAGGCCACACCTAGTAGTGCCACTCCCCGGGCCAAGCATGTACAAACCTACAAACCAGCACAGAGCCGGAGAGTGAGAAAGGGAGAGGGAGACAAAAGATCAAGGGGGCAAAGAGAGTCTGGAGAAGACCAAGAACCAAGACAGCAAGTGGCCAACATGGCTGGACTTTTTTTTTTTTTTTTAGGAAAAGAAAAGCTGGGGAAAGAGAAGCAGAAAGCAGAGTTCAGGGGTTGGAGAGGTGCAGGGCGGGAGAGGGGGAGCTGGAGAGGTGCGGGGTGGGAGGGGGGCTGGGGAACGGGTGAGAGGAGCCTGAGCGGTGGCCAGAGTCTACTTTTATATCTTAGACAGGCCCCTCAGCTAGCCATTTGTCCCCGGGTTTCTTTGACTACACCCAAACTCTATCTGAGAATCTATTTCCTGGAACAATTGCTGATGAAATTACTGCATCAGGTCCCAGCAAAAAACGAACCGGCAGAGCCATGCCTTAATTGAAGAAAATTTAATAAGTGGACTAATCCTGGAAGTATGGCCAGAATTGAGGGAATGAACAACAAAACATTACCCAAGCAAGGACGAGCATTGAGAACAGTTCCCACACTCAGGCCCGGAGGATGGGGCCTTTGCCAGAGCCCGGAGGAGACTGTGGACGGCAGCGGCTCAGCCTGAGCTGCGGCCACGCGGGGGCGCTGCGTTCACAGACTCTCTTAGTGGGCGGCCAGGGAGAGTGCTCACTGGCTTTTTGGTTCATTGCCTTCTCACCATGGTGCCTCCTGATAGTCAAATCCAACTGGAGGCAAGGGTTCTAAGAGGCCAGGAAGAGCATTTTGTATTTCATATCAGTTACGATTCCAGGGTGGAGAGGGAGAGTGGGAGTTGGGGAAGTTTGGTGGGATGCTCAAGGGAATGATTGGATTAGGTAGAGGTTAGGGCGGGGACTGGAATAATTAACAACTCCCCCCAAAGTTGCTTGAAGACGCTGTAAAACCCACTCGACCCTGTTTATCTTTGCCTTGCCACCTATGAATCTACCTGTGGCAGCGGGGGGATGGGGGGGGGATGCCTGCGATTATGAGAATTGAAACAAACTCCAGGACGACCCCTTTCGTATTATCCTTGACCTTGTTTTGTTCTGTTACAGAAAAGCTCATTAATGAAAAAAATAATAAAGGCAGGAAGAATCCCGTTCCCTCCTTGGCCACGGTTTCTGCTTTCTACTTGGCTGCCAGAACCTTCCCCGTTTGCTTTTGCATTCCTGTCTTGATTTACAATTCTGAAACCTCCCTTGATGCTCACTAGCGGCAGTTGCCAACTATAGCACCTCCCCAAACCCTTGGGGGTAACCTCAGAGCAGGAGCGGAAGGCTTACCCAGCAAGACTGACACCCTGGCTGAACTTCTTCGGTTTCCTGAGGTCTATATAACTGTGACAAATGAGAGTGGCCCAGAGTGCTTTCATTCAACCATTCAACACAAGAGCATGTTCTCTGAGGTCTACAGGTCTACCTCTCTCTCTCTCTCTCTCTCTCTCTCTCTCTCTCTCTCTCTCTCTCCCTCTCTCTCTCTCTCTCTCCCTCCCTCCCTCCATATATGTGTGTGTGTGTGTGTGTGTGTGTGTGTGTGTGTATTTCACATTTTGAGATGAGAATAATGGTATTAATATTCCTTTAAGTATGGCAAAGAGGTCTAACCTCTTCTGGTGCCCACTATTTCCTTCTTTCCTTCACTATATGTCTGTCACACAGCACTGGAGATAGGTAGACAGGCAGCTTTCCCTAGGGTTTCTTTAGAGATATAATTCTTTACAACTGGAATAGCAGCAGGAGAGACTTGTACACTAATGTCACTTCCTTAATGGAAAACACCCACCACACACCTTCTTTCTCTTCCTTTTCTGGGCCCAAGTTACAGGTGTGATGCTCATGGGTCTGTGTTGAATGTGATTGATTGATGATAGTTATGGAAGAACCTGCCTGCTCATCGTAGACATTCAATCTACCACTGGATTATTGTTTTGAAAAGTAATCGGTCGGGGCTGGAGAGATAGCTCAGCGGGTAAGACTGCTGCTCTTCTGAAGGTCATGAGTTCAAATTCCCAGCACCCATATGGTGGCTCACAACCATCCAAAAAGAGATCTCAAGCCCTCTTCTGGTGTTGGAAGACAGCTACAGTGTACTTAATATAATAAATAAATAAATAAATAAATAATAAATCTTAAAAAAAAAGTAATTGGTCTAGTTTGAATCATTGTTTGCTGGGATTCCTATATGTCTAAATCTTAACCAACAAGTCAAGATTAACTTGGCAGCAACTTAGGACGACAGTAGATCAAGCAGCTTTGTCTGAGATGTTCTGCTGCCTCAGTCTCACATCTGTATACACAAATGGTTAAACAAGATATTTAACTGGAAATAAAATTTTGCTTGAATTTATGTAGTAACATGGAGAGCTGGAAGGAATGAGTGCATATTTAATATATGACATTACTATTGTTCCTAAGATGTTTACTTTTTCATGTGTTTTTCTTTTTCTGGTTTTAGAGGGTTTTTCATATTTGTGGTTTTCATACCAGATTGTGTGCAAGATATTACAGAGAATAAAACAATCATGATTATATCCTTTTTTAAAAAAATAGTCTTATTTTAATTGTGTGTGACCTGCCAAAGCTGCAGATTACGTATTTCCCAGTTTAGTGAAGAGTACAGATTTAGACAGAGTTTATGTTCATTTTAAGTACATTAATCCAGTGTTATTAACTAAGATAGTTATAACTAAGATGTCGATGTTATGTTGCAGCATACATAAACTCTTTGGTCACTTGAATGCCATTGTTCAGATGCCATTGCTGTGGTGTTATGTGTAATGCTGCATTGATGGTGTTATGTGTAATGCTGCATTGATGGTGTTATGTGTAATGCTGCATTGATGGTGTTAGGTGTGATGCTGCACTGACACCCTGGCCATGGTTTCTGTCTGTGCCAAATGCCTATAGATATGGAAGAGGAGAGGCACTATATGCATGTGTTATAAAACGCGATAACTTCATGTACAATGAATTTCCTTCAGCTCATTGCTAAAATATCAAATCAGCTTAGGAAAGAATAAAAATGATAATACTGGGAGCCAGGGAAGATGGATCTGTGAGTAAATTCATTTTCTGTAAAAGCCTGACGGTCTGAGTTCAGATCCCTGGAACAGCCAGATGTGGTAGCATACATCTGTAATCCCAACACTGCTACAGTGAGATGCTGTCTTAGTTAGGGTTTTACTGCTGTGAACAGACACCATGACCAAAGCAAGTCTTATAAAGGACACATTTAATTGGGATGGCTTACAGGTTCAGAAGTTCAGTCCATCATCATCAGGGCAGAAGCAGGGCAGCATCTAGACAGGCATGATTCAGGCAGAACTGAGAGTTCTACATCTTCATCTGAAGATGGCTACTGGAAGACTGACTTCCAGGCAGCTAGGATGAGTATCTTAAACCTATGCCCATAGTGGCACACCTACTCCAACAAGGCCACACCTCCTAAATGTGCCACTCCTTGGGCCAAGCATATGCAAACCATCACAGATGGGAAGAGGAGACAGGAGAGTCACCCAGGAGCTAGCAGACTAGTCAGAGTGGAATATGAAACAAGCAGATAGAATAAGAGAAACCCTACCTCAAATTAGTAAAAGTTGAGAATCAACTCCCCAAATCTGTCATCTGACCTCCACACACATACCATAACATGCATGCACCCACACATACATATCACACACACACAGTATTCCTCCCTCCCTCCCTCCCTCCCTATCTCTCTTCCTTCCTTAACAGAATTCAGGAGTAACACCTGTTAGCAGCATTTCAGAGTGCTTTGTAGTTATTGTTTGATATATATAGTTATACATAGAAAATCTTCCTACTTAGAGATAAGAAGCCATCACTCCGTCTTTGCCACAACTAACTACTTCCTGGGTCAGTAACAGGACGGTTAATAAGAAAGACTTACAGGTGTGTGAATGGGTTTATGGGAAGACAGTAGTCAAAAGATGAATACCCAGTAAACACAAGGAAAAATGCTTGTCTTGGTCATCAGAGAAATAAAGATTAAAACTATATTACTACCTAGTCAAAATGACTATCATTAAGAAAACAAACAGCGGGTCCCAGAGATGCTGCCCCCCACCAATTTCCAATCTCACTCCCATCCCTCTCCTGCCCTCTCCCCACACACACCTGATCACCATCCCCATACCCCTCCTCACCCCGTCTCCCGCCCAGTTCCCTCTCTCCATCTGCCTCTGATGACTGTTTTGTTTCCTCTTCTGAGTGTGATTCACGCTTCCTCCCTTGGGCCCTCCTTATGACCCAGTTTCTCTGTGTCTGTGGATTATAGCATGTTTATCCTGCACTTTATGGCTAATGTCCAATGACCAGTGAGCACATACCATGCATGTCTTTCTCGGTCTGTCTTATCTCATTCAGGATGATATCTCAAGTTTCACCCAGTTGCCTGCAAATTTCATGATGTCCTTGGTTTTCTATGGCTGAATTGTATTCACAGAATAGAGATGTACCACATTTTCGTTATCCCTTTTTCCACTGAGCGACATCTACATTGTTTCCTGTTTCTGGCTATTACAGATTAAGCTGCTGTGAACATAGCTGAGCAAGTTAGGCCTCAGGGGAAGAGGAGGTGCTTAGTCCTGCTGTGACTAGAAATCCTAGGGGGAGGTGGTACCCAAGGGGCTTCCTCTTTTCTGAGGAATAGGGGAAGGGGTAATGGCGGGGAAGGACTTGTCAGGGTGAGACTGTGAGGTGACGAGAGGGGGCTGTGATTGGGATGTAATGTAAATAAAAAAAATCAATTATAGGAAAAAATATAAACTTAAAAATCACAACAAATAACTATTATTTCTAGAAAGGAAAATAAGTAAATACAGCTGGAATTATAAAAAAAGAAAGGAGACAGCAACAAATGCTGGTGAAGATAGGGGATAAAAGGTATACACATAATGAGAACACAAACTGATCCAATCACTATGAAAATAAGTCTGAAAGCTGGTCAAAGGTTTAAGACTAGGACGGCTGTGTGACTCAGCTACGCACTAAACACCAGCATATTCACGTTTATGGAAACACCACTTACTCTTCGCGAGAGACCAGGAAGGCTACACACTTGTTATGTACTAGGCTAGATTTTAAGCTCTGATTCCTCCTCTCTCTACCTTTCATGTGCTGGGACTACAGGCCCACGACACCAAGCAATAGTGAATTGCTTATTGAAGCACTATTCACAATAGTTAAGTCATGGAATAAGCCTCCATCAATAGATGAATGGATAAAGAATATGTATATCTACACAATGGAGTTGTACTCAGCCATAAAGAAGAATTGAATTATTTTGTTTGATGGAAAATGTATGTAACTTGGTTAAGCAAAATAAGTCAGACGTCATCCACCTTTAAAACATTCGTTTTGGGCAGGCTCTCTCACTGCCCTGTAACTCACCACGTCAGCTCTGCTGACTGCTCAGTGCGCTCCAGGGAGCTGCGGATTCCTTATCCCCACACCGTCCACACAGCACCAGGCCCCGCTGTTTAGCTGTATCCTTTTCTCGGTCTAGGATGCTCAATCCATGGAATTAGGTAACCGACATTTAGTGTGAGTCTCCCAATTGGTAAGTCCAATCTAAATTATTTCCTAGAGGTAGGCAGATTTCTGAGTTCGAGGCCAGCCTGGTCTACAGAGTGAGTTCCAGGACAGCCAGGGCTACACAGAGAAACCCTGTCTGGAAAAAAAAAACAAACAAAAAATTATTTCCTCATAGATACAGTTAGACGTCTGTCTCTAACACGGTTCTAGGTTCTACCAAGTTGAAGATCAGTATTACTATCACACGTGTATATCCATCTATAATAGAATAGAAATTGCTAAATATGATTAGAGAACTATGAAGGGGCAAAAATAAATCCAAACCTGAACACACCATCATGCATGAATCTTACTAATGTAACATTGGGCTAAAGGAATCAGACATCACAGAGTAGACCTTGAAGTTCTATTTTAATTAAAGTTTAAAAAGAGCAAAAGCACCGTAAATGCCCAGGAAAAGAGTTGGTGATTGTGATCACATTAAAGAATTGTATTTAGGGGAAGACTGCTTATAATTCAGAAGTGGATACTAGGGAGTTTCTGCAGCACTAAGCACCCACATTGAAAGATAACAAATAAACAACCTGATGATGCACATTAAGACCTTGGAAAAACAAGGAACAAACAACACCCCCTGAAAGTAGATACAAAGAGATAATAAAAATCAGGGCTAAATTTAATTAAATAAGAATAAAACAATACAAAGATTCAATAAAACATCTTTGAAAAGACTAACAAATCTTTAGCAAAACTAACCAAAAATAAGAAAGGTGCTCAAAATTAAAAACATTGGAGATGACAAGCAAAAAATAACAGCAAACATTTAGACAGTTCAGGGAATCTTAAAGACGTGCATTAAAAATCCATGGTCTGTTAAACTGGAAAGTCTAAAAGAAATGAATAAATTTCTAGGTATGTGTGACTGGTCGAGGTTAATTCAAGTTGAAGTAAGTAATTTTAGCAGACACATAATATCCAGTGAGATAGGAAAGCTATGAGTTTTTTTTTTTTTTTTTTTGCATGTATGTGTCTTAATTTTGTATCTTTCTATTTGCTGGATCACTGTAGAGGATTTCTAGTGGAGTCTCCGTGGTCTTTTATGTATAGAATCATCTCATCAGCAAACCTGAATAGTTGGACTTATTCCTCTCCTATTTGCATGTCTGCCATCTTCTCCAGTTGTCACATTGCATGTTGTTAGTGAAGACTCTCCTTCTTCACGTGTGCTTTCACGTGCTTGTTTTAGCAGAGCAGCCTTTCACCTTATGTCTACTTCAGGGAATGTTCCTTCACGTGTCTGCCTTAGCCTTTCACCCGTGTCCACTTCAGGAAAACATTACTTCACGTGTTTGCCACAGCAAAACACCCCCTAGCACAACTGACTCTCCAAAGAACCCTTTAAGTTTCTCCTTCATCCCTCCTCTCAGATGACTTTAGCTTGTGTCAAGTTGACATAAAACTATCCAGATATATCCAATATATCTAATGAACATGGGTACAAAAATTACAAATAAAATGCTATCACAGTTATCTACTACAATTAAGTGGTAGATTTATTCCAGAATTTCAGAGATGGTTTAACATACATGATCATCTCATTGGATGTAGAAAAGGATTTGACAAAAATTTAACAGCCTTCTATGATAAAAGGGTCTGAAGAAAAAAGGGATACAGGAGCCATATTTCAGTATAGTATAGGCAACATACAGCAAGCTTTAATATTAACACCTTGTAAAATGGAGAAAAATCAAAGCATTTGCAATGAAACCAGCAATAAGACAAGGATGTCTACTCAATATAGTGTTCAATAGAGTGTGTGAAGTCTTACCTAGAGCAATAAGACAACTGAAAATAGCAGACATGCAAATAGGAGAGGAACAAGTTTAACTATCCTCATTTGCTGATGAGATGATTCTATACATAAAAGACCACAGAGATTCCACTAGAAATCCTCTACAGTGATCCAGCAAAAAGAAAAATACAAAATTAAGACACACTTACACACAAAAACCTCATAGCTTTCCAATGACAAACATACTGAGAAAGAAATGGAACAACCAACCAATTCACCATAATCTCAAAAAAAAAAAAAATCTTGGAATACGTCAAACCAACAAGGTGAAATACTTGTATAATGAAAAATTTAAGACACTTAAAAAAGAAATTAAAGATGATACAAGATGGAAAGACATCTCCTGCATTAATAATGTTACTACTGTGAAAATGGACATCTTAACAAGAGAAATCTACAGATTCAGTGCCATCCCAACACAAATTTCCAACACAATTTTCAGGGAAATTAAAAAATGAGTTTAAGTTTTATGAGGAAACACCACAAAACTAGGATAACTAAGACAAGAACAAGTAAAACAAAACAAAACAACAAAAAAACCTGACTGAGGTAGGCCTGTGCCAGATTTCAAGTGTTGCTACGGAGCTATCATAATCAAAACAGCATGGCACTGGCGTAAAAACAGACACACTGAGAAATGGAAATAACTGGGGACCCCCTGCAGCCACCTGCTGTTTTTCAAACAATACAAATGGGGGGAAAAGTTATCATACAAAGAACAAGCAAAAGAGCATCAAGAAAACAACCCAATTTCAAACGGGGCATGAAATTAGAATCCTCAAAAGATGAATGGTTGAAATACAAATGGCTGAAAACATTTTTAGATGTTTTAAAAGTTTCTTCTAGTCTTTTATTCCAATATATTTCCTTCAAAGAGGTCATTGTTTTTCCTTAGCATTTCAAATGTTATTTTTCAAAGCCCTAGATACGGTTACCCACAGACATTCACTGGACTAAACAGTGTGAGTCTAATGTAAATTGAAGCCAGTGTGTCCATATAGCTTTGGGCCTTAGTAACTAATAGTTTACAGTACCTTTGTGGGAAAGCGAGAATCTATTAGTTTAATCATTGCTAGGTGAACAATTCAGTACCACATCAAATACATCCATGGTGCTGTGAAAGCATCACTAAAATCTGCACCTAAAGCCTTTCATGATCTTCATCAAAACGTCTGTATCTGTCAAACAGCAGAGTTCCCTTTCCACTCCTTCAAGTCCCTGGTGGTTTCTGTTCTACTCTTTGTGTGAGAGCACCTTTTCAGATCTAGCCATTATAAACCTATATTATGTAGCCTGTGCCTGGCCTTTCTTACGTCTGGTTGCCTTATAGTGGAATACAGAACAGGAATCTTCTTTTACTCTCACCACCTCTCTCACTGTTTCTTGACTCCTTTTCTTTGTGACTCCGAGCTTAGGGTCACTTGCATGAGTGTGGATGGGAGTTTTGGGAGCATGTTCAATTTGCCAGTGGCTGCATCACTGAAGAAAGATGACTCCTTCCTCAGTAGCCATTAACTGCCCATAGCTGCGCCGAGATGGGTGGGGCCTCGTGAGTCATTCTTGGGAGGCTTTGTACAGGTAAACACCGCTACTCTGAATTCAGGAGGGCAATGGCTGCGCCATGTGTAAAAGATAGCATTTATAGTGCTCTTTCCAATCCTGTGGCTCTTGTATTTTTCCTGTCCCTCATCTTCTGCAATACTCTCTTAGCTGGTGTGTGTGTGTGTGTGTGTGTGTGTGTGTGTGTGTGTGTGTGTGTGTGTTTGAAGGAGGGAGGGAAAAAGGGAGGGAGAGAGGGGGGGGATAATAATGGACTGAACCTCTGAACCTGTAAGCCAGCCTCAATAATGTTGTCCTCCATAAGAGTTACGTTGGTCATGGATTATACTTAAATATTTAGAATATTTAGAATATACTTTGACAACATGTCCATTTAGCAAACAACAGTAGTAAATTCCTCTCTAGGACTTATGAACTCCCCACCCATGGGCTTTGGACTGGGTTTACAGTCCTGGGAATGGATTCCGTCCTGAGGACTAAGTCTCAGATCCAACCATAGAGCATAGGTTACCTATGTAACAGCAAGGAACAATCAGAGTCCTGTTGGAAAGTCCTTAGTTATGCTAGTGTGTTGAAATGTGCTCTCTTCACTTTTACCTAAAATGGTTCCAATTTTTCAGATCCTATACTGAGATTCTTCATCTGTTTTGAGTTGATTTCTTTGCAGCATGAGACATAAGGGTAGAGCCCCACTCCTCTACATGTAGATATTCAGTTTTCCCAAACCATCTGTTGCTTTGGCTATCTCCTCTCCTCCCATCTTAGTCAGGGTTTTACTGCTGTGAAGAGACACCATGAGGTTCAGTCCATTGTCGTCAAGGCAGAAGCATGGCAGTGTCCAGGCAGGCATGGTGCAGGAGGAGCTGTGAGTGCTACATCTTCATCCAAACAGTGCTACACTGTTTCCCATATGGCTAGGAGGAGGGTCTCAAAGCCCACTCCCACAGTGATACATCTTCTCCAACAAGGTCATACTTCTTAACGGTGCCACTCCCTGGGTTAAACACCTATTCAAAACACCACCTTTCCCAGGGTGTACTTTTGGCATCTGTAAAAATATCAGATGGCTTTAGGTACACGGCTCCATGTCCACATCTTCTCTTTAAAGCCATTGATCCGTGTGTCTATTTTTGTCCCAGTACAATGCTGTTTCTACTGCTATGCCGAGCAGTAGAACTTGAACTCGGGTGTGGTGAGTCTCCACCAGTTTTCTTTTTGCTCGAGATTGCTTTATTGATCCAGTTTGTTTTATTTCTGCATTAATTCTGAGTTTTGTCTATTTTTTTCAAAAATTTTGTTTCTAATCCCATTGAATCTGTATCTTGAGTCCACTTAGATAATTTGTAACATTTTCCGATGTTACATACTGAATTTTCCTGAGCCACTCATGGTGAATGGAGTTTCCATGTGTCCTGGACTTCCGGCTGTGGCTATTCCAGCTGTGGCTATTCCAGCTGTGGCTATTCCAGCTGTGGCTATTCCTCGAGAGCTGCTGCATCCACGTTGATCTGGCTGCACTCTTGTTCTCTTTTGCCCTTGTGCTCCTGTCTGGTTTTGGTATCGGGATAATACTGACTTCATAAAATATATCAGGAATGTCCTTCCCATTCTTAATTCATAGAATATTTTGAGGCACTCTACTGTCAGTTCTTCTTTGAGATTCTGGTCAAATCCTCCAGTGAATCCATATGGACTAGAACTCTTTTTAGTTGGGAGATTTTAAACCGTTGCTTCAATATCACTCCTTTTCATAAAGTTTTATTATTTTATACACATGAAGGTGTAATCTATTAAATTAATAGAAGAGATGGTTAACTCTGAATAGGACCAGAATCTTTGTATTCTCTGAATTAAGTTGGTATAAATTGAACTAATATCACTTAGAGATTTATTTATTTATTTTATGTATGTGAGGACACTGTAGTTGTCTTCAGACACATCAGAAGAGGGCATCGGATCCCATTACAGATGGTTGTGAGCCACCATGTGGTTGCTGGGAATTGAACTCAGGACTTCTGGAAGAGCAGTCAGTGCTCTTAACCACTGAGCCATCTCTCCAGCCCCCAAAGATTTATTTATTTATTTATTATGTATACTGCATGTATGCCTTCAGACCAGAAGATTTTTATAGATGTTATTACTTATCTCATTATCGATGGTTATGAGCCACCATGTGGTTTCTGGGAATTGATCTCAGAACTCTTATAAAAGAATGGCCAGTGCTCTTAACCTCTGAGCCATCTCTCTAGCTCTAATATCACTTAGAAACACCAAATATAATGTCCATAATATTCTCAAAGAAAATATCTATAGAATGTGCACATACAAATTAGAAGGAATTGGCTATTGTGTCTATGCCTGTAATCCTAGGAGTCTCTCTTTCTCTTTCTGTCTCCCTGTCTCTGTCTTCTTCCTGTGTGTCTCTGTCTTTTTATCTCGGTCTCTGCCCATCTCTGCATCTCTCTGTCTGTATGTCTGTGTCTGTCTCTCTGTCTTTCTGTCTCTATTTCTATATATCTGTCTCTCTCTGACTCTGTGTCTCTCTGCCTATTTCTCTGTCTCTCGATGTCTCTGTCTATCTGACTCTTAGTTTCTGTCTGTCTGCCTCTGTTTCTATTCTGTCTCTGTCTGTTTCTCTGTCTGCCTCTCTCTGTCTCTTCTATGTCTCTCTCTCTCTCTTTGTGTGTGTGTCTGTGTGTGTCTGTGTATGTGTGTGTGTGTGTGTATTACTATTAAAACATCCCCCCTAATTGTACCCAGGTGTTTGGTAGTTCTACTTTAGCAATCACATTAAGCTGCAGTAGTGCCTCAAGATTAAGGCTTATCCAGCCGGAGAGAGTGAGGGTGGGAGGGAGAAATGGGGAGGGTAGAAATCAATGTGGTTAATGAATTTATTAGCTCATCAATTAACTAGCTCAGTCACAATTTCCATCTGATGACTTAAATCCTGTGACCTTAGATCACAATCCCAGCAGTGTGGCTGTGACGGGAGAGAGGGAGCCTGCTTCTCATGTCCACCCAGGATCTTCTGAGAATCAGACACATGGTCACAATTAATTTTAAACACGATTTTTTCTCTTTTCTGAAGAAGCAAGGCCAACCAAGGAGCAGAAGACTGGCCCACAGATGACAGGGTGTCTTTACAAGTTTACTGGCAAACTGACTTCTACCTCCGCGTTTTAGTGGTGTTGAGTTGATAGATTTCCGTTGGAGGAAGGAGGAAGCACAGCTGAAAGGATTTCATCCTAAGGGCAAAACAGGAATGCTCGACTACAGCTGCCAGGCCGAAGCTTTTCCACCAACAACTCTGGAGGGGGAAAGATGTTTAAGGACTGGATACTCTAAAATGCATCTTCAGTCTTCAACAGATCCTAATCGTGGCTTTTCTAACTCGCCCAGCAGCTTGTACTCCCGGTGGTGCCTGCAGAGCTGAGACTCTGCGCACAGGCAGAGAACCCGCCCAGACACTCAGGCTAAATAGCAAACAGATGCCTGGCGTGCCAAAGAACTCTTTAGTTAGGGCACTGCCAGAAAACAGTTCAGCCGCTGGAGAGATAGCTTTATCTTCTTTGCTTGAGATGATCTGATCGGCTTTTATAAGCAGGAGTCCCTTTTGCCTTGTGAGGAACAGAGACTCAAATCCTGCTCCAGGCAAAGTCACGGACCTAAGCGGAGGGCGTCCGTCCGTCCACTCGCTTCGCTCCTTTCCTCTCACTAGGTATCGCTCCCTGCTCCCCGCTTTTGTTTGCTTTTGTTTGTTTAATTGATTGATTGATTTTAGTCCCCCAGATCCAGCAAAACCCCAAACTCACGCTTGCTGTCTGAGCAGCGTGCGTATCCAGTTTAATCTGGACGCGACTTGGGGGACACCAACTTTGGTTCAGATGTTTGGTACTAAGGGTCTTGGTCGCTCTTTGCAGACTCAGTTTGGAGAGCATCTACAAAACCACAGCCCACCCCCACCCCCTCCCTCAGGAACCTGACCTTTTTTCACTCAGTCAGTACCACTAATCCAAAGCAACAACGACCAAACAAATAAACAAATAAAAAAAAAAGTCGATGACGTCCAGATGGGAGCTTGGTTGGACGGTGCCTCCCCGCAAGGACCAAAGGGGAATGCTCCCTGGTGAGGGGTCCGCCCTTCCTCCCAGTGTCTGGTGGGGCGCGGGTAGGTAGGCAGGGATCTGGATCTGGTTAGGGGAGGGGAAAACCATGGTCCCAGGCGCTTTCTTCAGTCCTAGTCTTCCCAGGCTCCTAGAGGAGGAGGGACAGAACAAGAGAGGAGGGACTGGGAAGGGGTCCCATCGTTGTACGTCCCGTCCTGGGTTTAACCCGCTGTCTCTGTCTCTAGTCTCCGATCTGATCTCTCTTACCCCAGTCTCCGGCCATGAGCCCCCCTTCCAGCTCTGGCGTCTACGTGAGCCGCGGGGTGGCCCTGCTGCTGGCCGGGCTGACAGCGGTGCTCCTGCTGGTGCTAGTGGCTCTGGCTGCCTTATACGGCAGCTGCGCGCACGTCCAGCCTTCGGAGCAGGATAGCCCCCGGGTGAAGGACACTGTACTGTCGCCTCCCGGCGGCCAGGAGCGGGCGCAACCAACCCCTGCACATGAGGCCACGGTGGGGACCTCCCAAGACTGGCGACCTCCGTCGGGGCCCTGGGATCATCTGCGCCTGCCTCCCTGGCTTGTCCCACTTCACTATGATCTGGAGCTGTGGCCCCGGCTGCGGCCGGACAACCTGTCCACACCGAGTTTGACCTTCACGGGTCGCGTAAACATCACCGTACGCTGCACAGTGGCCACCTCGAGATTGTTGCTACACAGCTTCCTTCTGAATTACAAGCAAGTGGAAGTGTGGGGTCCTCTGGCCCGGGACACTAGGAACGCCACTGTAGGCCGCGTGCTGGTGGAGAATGTGTGGTTTGCGCAGGAGATGCAGTACGTGGTGCTGGATCTGGGCCAATCCTTGGAACCGGGTAGCAGTTATGAGCTGAATTTGGACTTCTCTGGCCAGGTGCTTGAGGTGGGCTCAGAAGGGCTCTTTCTGAACCTCTACACTGATGAGGATGAGCTCAGGTAAGGGCTTACGGCCCAGTCCTGCATGCAACCCCACCCTTCCACAATGATCATTCACGCGATGCATCTTCTACTCTGAGAAATCCATTTTCTCCTCTCCTAGAGGTGAAGGCTTCCTTCTTTCCCCTCCTCTGAAACTCTGCTAGGAATGAAGAGATTGAGACCCAGGTCTCTCCTCCGGTTAACTTTCAGTCCTACTTCTGCCCATCCAATTTGCCCACACTGGGGTTGTTTTTAATCTTGGAGTTTTACGGTTTTGTGGTTGTTTTAAGAAAGCCTTTCTCTATCCAGAACATTTTAGCCCTCTGAACAAATGAGTCTGTTTTTAAAGACTGGTACTTGGATCAAGAACTGCTAATGACCAAGAGATCTCAGAAACACACCTGTTGGAATCTACTCCCCACCAAAGGGATCAGAACCATCCAGTGCTTCTGGCCTTAAAGTTGGGGGAAGCTAGAAGCATCTTTCCCTGCTCTAAGATTCTCTGCTAGGGAGCCCTGAGCTCTCCGCTTCGCTCTGCTCTGCCCTGCTCCACCCAACCAGGGTAGCTCCAGCTCTGCAAACAGACCCACAGCAGGGTTGTCTGTTCCCGTATCCTTTGGGCATTTTGCTTTACTAAACTTCAGAATAGCAATTCAAGTATCTGTCCCACCCCCATCAGGGCTCTCGCCTCCTTTTGCTGACAATCCGTGGCATGTGGCGCCTTCTACCAAGCTTCTGAGCCCGACCTTTCTAGGATTCCTCTGGTGGGATTTGAGCCCACATAACTGTACACATGTTCTTCTTACACTCGCTTTCGGTAATTTCTCTGACAAGGGGTGTTTCCAGCCACTGCTCAAGAATCTTCTCTTGCAGTGCTCTGAGGTCACACTACTGAAAACCTGCCAATATTGTGAAAGTTGGATAATAAGTTCCTTCACTCATTCATTGGAGGAACATTTGTAGTCTCTGCACAGAATCATATATACTGCCCATTATTAGAGGAAATGTTTTTGGATGCAGTGGGGCAGGAACCACACTGAAGTACATGCTAAACCACCTCTATCAAGGTTTTTTTTCAAGGTTTAAAAGGTCTTAACAAAGTTTAATGAGCCCCTTTAGTGGATTCACCATCTTAACTTTTAAAGGGCAAGGTGGTCATTTTTCCTCTGTCAATGCATTGCTTCTTGATAAACAACTTGAATTTTTCTCTTAAGAATGATGTGAGACCCAAGTTAGACTACACTGAGAACAGTTCGACATCACTGAGCCTCAGTCTTGTAGACGAAAGAGCAGGGGACACCTGGCAGAGCTTTGCATTGTCCACGCATCTTGGCTTACTTGCTGGACCCCGCCTTCCCTCTCTCTGTCCTCCTGGGAAAGCCAACCTGTCCTGTCTCTCTGTTCTGTCCAGGTAAGCTGACACAGGAGAGGAGAGCGCCACTCCATTTTCCTATTGTACCAGTCAAAACGAACCAGATTTTCAGAACGTCAAAGCCGAGAGAGAGAGATCTAGATAGGAGTTTCTGAAGAGCTATTGCCAACACGTTGTTCTGCCTCTGCTTCTAGACACAAAACAAAAATATGCTTGAAGCTGGGGTCAAAAGAGCCTGTACGGAATGATGGCTGCTGGTCCAGTACCCTGTGATTGCTGGCAGGGCCTGGGCTTGTCTGCTCAGCCTGTCTCTGCACTTCCCTGAGTCTGTGCCTCCATCCCTGGAATAGATACAAATAGCACACTGTGACAATGAGAGAGACAGAAGCCTGTTAGCGAGCAGTGGCGCTGGCCAGAGGTGGGTCAGCTTAACCCAGGCTCCTTGTTATCCAAGCATGAAAAGTGCCAAGCTCTGCTATACAAAAGTCTAAGAAGGTTGTCAGGTAGGAAAATGCAAGCGCCTGGGGCGTGGGGGTGGGGGAAGGGTTTCAAATAATAGGTGCAAAGTTTTAGTTTCATAAGATGATGTAGATGTTTATGTAAGTTACCTTTCCTTCCTTCCTTCCTTCCTTCCTTCCTTCCTTCCTTCCTTCCTTCCTTCCTTCCTTCCTTCCTTCCTTCCTTTCTTTTTAAAGATGTATTTATTTTATGTATATGAGTACACTGTCACTGTCTTCAGACACACCAGAAGAGGGCAGCAGATCTTATTACAGATGGTTGTGAGCCACCACGTGGTTTCTGGGAATTGAACTCAGGACCTCTGGAAAAGCAGTCAGTGGTCTCTCTCCAGCCTTGTTCTTTTCTTTCTTAGTCTTCTCTCATATATGACATCCAGACCACAGTTTCCCCTCCCACCTCTCCACCCAGTCCCCTTCTGTATCTCTCTTTGTCCCCATATCCACTTCCTTCCAAAGGGCTGCTCTGCCAGGGATATCAACCAACCATGGGACATCAGATCACAATAAGACTAGGCACATCCTCTAATATTAAGGTTTGGCAAGGCAACTTAGGAGGGAAAGGGTCCCAAAAGCAGGCAGAAGAGTCAGAGACAGCCCCTGCTCCCATGGGCACACCAAGCTACACAACCATAACATGTGCAGAGGGCCTGGGTCAGACCCACTCATACTCCATGATTGTCAGTTCAGTCTCGGTGAGCTCCTCTGAGCCTGGGATAGTTGATTCTGCGGGGCATGCTTTTGTGGTGTCCTTGACCGCTCTGGTTCCTACCATCCTTCCTTCCTATCTTACAAAGGATCCCTCAAGTTCAGACTAACGTTTGGCTGTGTGTCTCCGCATCTGCTCCCAACAGTTGCTGGATGAAGCCTCTCTCATGATGATGCTAGGCTTCTGTCTCCCACTAGGCATCATTTCATCATTTTTTTTGTTTGTTTGTTTGTTTTAGGCAGTCATATTTGGTTCTTTCCTAAGTCTTTGAGCTATCCAATATCTGGTTCCTGGCCCCCAGGCACTGCCAGGCATGGGCTCACTCTCAGGACATGGATCTCAAGCGGAACAAGTTATTGGTGCCAACGCCTGCAAATTCTATATCACCGTTACCCCAGGACAAATTGTAGGTTGAAGGGTTTGTGACTGGCTTGGTGCCACAGGATGCCTTGCCCAGTTGTAGGAGATGGAGGTCTCAGGCTCCACATTCCCCCATCATTGGGAGTCTTTGCTGGGGTCCCCCTCATAGAGTCCATGGGGCTCCCATTGCACTAGGTTTTAACTTCACCCCCAAAATGCCCTCCATGTCCAGTTGTGTCCCCTCTATGTTCTTCCTCCATTCCTCCAGTCTCATCTCTCCTGTTCCCACCCCCATCTGCCCCCAGTCCACCTGACAGATCTATCCTATTTCCCCTTCCCAGGGAGATCCATGTGCCATCTCTTGAGCCCTTCTTGTTACTTAGCCTCTGTGGGTCTGTGGATTGTAGCATGATTAGTCTTTACAGCAACTATCCACTTAGCAGTGAGTGCATATGATGTTTGTCTTTCTGGGCCTGGGTTACCTCACTCAGTTCTAGTGATCCATCCATTTGCCTAAAATTTCATGATGTCATTGTTTGTAACAGCTGAGTATCCATTGTGTAATGAACCACATTTTCTGTATCCATTCTTCTGTTGAGGGACATCGAGGTTGTTTCCAGTTTCTATTTTGAATAAAGCTTCTGTGAACATAGTGGAGCAAGTGTCCTTGTGGTAGGATGGAGTGTCCTTTGAGGACGGGCCCAGGAGTGGTATAACTGTGTCTTGGCGTAGATCAATTCCCAGTTTTCTGAAAAACCATCATATTTATTTCTAAAGTTATACATATTTGCACTCTCACCAGCAATGGAGGTGTGTCACCTTGCTCCACATCCTCTCCAGCAAAACTTGTGTTTTTGATCTCAGCCATTCTGACAGGTATAAGATGGACTCCCAGAGTCATTGTGATTTACATTTCCCTGATGGCTAAGGATGTTGAACATTGTTTCTTTTTTCCTATTTATTTATTTATTTATTTATGCTTTTATTTATTTGTGTTTTAATTTATTCACTTTATATCCCGATCGCAGCCTCCTCCCCACTCCCAGCCCTTCCACCTACCCTCCTCTCTTCCTCTGAGAATTCTGAGGCCTCCCTGAGCATCAGTCCACCCAGGCATATCCAGTCACTGAAGGACTGGGGGCATTCTCTCCCTCTGAGGCCAGGCAAGGCAGCCCAGTTAGGGGGACGAGATCTGGCGGCAGACACCAGAGTCAGGGACAGCCTCCACTCCAGTTGTTGGGGGACCCACATGAAGACTCCATATCTACTACATATGTATGTGGGGCCATATATGCTCTTTGGTTGGTGGTTCAGTCTCTGGGAGCCCCCAATGGTCCAGGCCAGTTGACTCTTAGCCTTCCTGTGGAGTTCCTATCTCCTCGGGGTCCATCAATCCTGTTGCACATTTTGCTGTTGGTTTTTTATTTTTATTTTTTATTTTTTATTTTTTTTGGCCATTTGAGATTCCTCTCCTGAGAATTCTCTATTTAGATCTGCATCCCAGTTTTTAATTGGATTATTTAGTTTGTTGAGTTCCTTGAGTTCTTTATGTATTTTGTATGATAACTTGTTTATATAAACAATTGTTGGATTTTATGAAATACTTTTTCCACATAATTTTTGTGACAATATGATTTTTCTTCTTTAACTTTTTCACATACTATATTGGTTGGTTTTGAGTGTATTGGTACAGCCTTAATTTTCTACTCTTTGGGTTAAAAGGTTACTGAACGATGAGGTTGGAAGGCTTAGAGGAGAGAGAAAAAAATGGAGAGAACAAGTATGTTTGACAAAGGTATAAACTCAAATCTTCCTGGGAAATTAATTTATTTTTATGTTATTTTATGTGTATGCATGTTTTGCCTGCACATATGTTTGTGGCTGTGAGCTTTCCTGGTATCTACAGAAGCCAAAAGAGGCCATCTGATCTCCTAGGACTGGAGTTAGAGCTAGCCAACCATCTCAGTGCTGGGAATCAAACCCAAGTCCTCTGGAAAAGCAGCCTGCAAGTCATCTCTCCTGTACCCTGAAAGCAATGTTTTGGAAAGTGTTCTTGGAAAGAAGAGATACAGACTGGTGTGATCTGACTAGGGAAAAGTCAACATAGAATGTAAGATCAGATGAAGCAAGAAAAGTTCCCAAGACTTTATTCCTACCATAAACAAGGGAGGAGTGTTTGTAGTCTCCATATTGCCTGCAGATTGACCCTGAGGTCAGATTAATCCAGGAACTATGTAGGAGCACAGGCAAAGCAGTTCTGTGGAAGCCTTGTCAGCCTGATACTACAAAGAGTGTGGTTTCTAATTCACAGAATATAAATGTCTTAGTTCATGGACCTTAAACACTGCAAGTGGTTCTTGTGATCCATTGGCGGTCTGAGGGAGTCTAGAGGATGGAGGGTATTGGCTGGATAGCTGCACCATGCCAAGAATAAAAATAAATATTGTGGTGGACACTATAGATGTGACTGTCCAAGATAGCAACAAAGGGAGTTCAGCCAGGCTCTGGTGAGGGACTGAACATGTAGGAGCTCAAAAGAGGATCTTTGCATCATTGAAAACCACTGATCCTTGGCTATTGTGGGTTATTGTGACTCACATCACACCAGTCCAGAAAACGCACTCACATGACTCCAGCTGGGACTTTTGAGAATTCTCCTCTTTCTTTTCCTTTTTCACTGTGACATCTGGGAGTAGAAAGATGCATCTTAGATTTCTTATCCTAAAGAACTAGTAAGTCTTGAAAAGAAGTTTGGGTTTTGAACTGACTTTCCCCTGGCACAAGATTGATTCACACAGTAACGATGACAACCCTCTAATTGATGAGCGTGCTTTGTGTGTATGTGTGTGTGTGTGTGTTTTATGAGTGAAAATGTAGATCTCAGAGTGTGAAGAAATTGGGTTAAGACAGTTTGTTTTACACATCTGAGTTCTGGAAGGTAAATTTTGGTGATAGCCTACCAGTAGCTCATCATCCAGCCCAAACAACTGAGTTATAGCATTGTTTCATTGTGGCTGTTAAGCCATTGAGAACTCCGTAAGACATTGTACTACCAACTCTGCTTGTTCAAGTGTGGCTGACCTTTAGAATCCATCGCAGAGGATTTATATTATGTTCTTATATGGAAGCACAATTGTTCAGTTGGTGATGGTTGCTTCATTATTAAAGCCGGTGGGGTTTTGTTTTGTTTTGTTTTGTTTTTGTATGTACCACATGAGTCAATCCAACATTCTAAATCCCTACAAGTTGACTCTGGCCTTTTTAAAGAACTAAAGAAACACTTTATGAAATACTGTCCTGAGGGTTGTCGCTCAAGTCCAAGAGTACTGGGCATCATCATGTTCTGTTGTTGCTCCTTGAAGATGAGTATACAGATGCAAGAAAAGGCAGTGTCTAACTTTGTGAATTTTTTTTAAATTTTGTTTTTTTTTGTTTTTTTTATTTTGTTTTTGTTTTGTTTTGTTTTCTAAGACAGGGTTTCTCTGCGTAGCCCTGGCTGTCCTGGAACTCACTCTGTAGAACAGGCTGGCCTCAAACTCAGAAATCCACCTGCCTCTGCTTCCCAAGTACTGGGATTAAAGGCATGGGCAACCACCGCCTGGCCTAATTTTGTTTTTGAAATAGGTTCTTGCTATTCAGTCTAAACTGGTACCCAAGTCACTATCCTCCTGCCTCAACTTACCAAGTGCTGTAATTGCAGACATGCACTGAGGAAAACAATATTTAAAACAATACCAGCTGCTATGGTCACTTCCATCTGTTATAGCATAAATAGACTTTTGAAGAGAGATCTCTTTTCTTTAAAAAATACTTACTTATTTTCATTGCATGTTCAAATGTTTTACATGTATTAAATCTGTGCACCATGAATGAGTGATACCCATGGAGGCCAGAAGAGGATGCCAGATCCCCTGGAACTGGAGTTACTGGTGATGGCAGACCACTGTGTGGGTGTTAGGGATCGAACACAGTAGTAAGTGCTCTTTAACTACTGAGCCATCTCTCTGGGTCCCAGAGAGAGATCTTCAGCCTTAACCCTCAGGCAATGAACTGAAATAAAGTTAGAAATTCTAGATCCTAGGTGTCTGTCTGTAAGCATAGCAGAGTATCGTTAATAGTCTCCAGGTTGACTCCCTCCCATGAGATGGGTCTCAAGTTGGACAGTCATTGGTTAGTCATTCCGTCAGTCTCAGCGCCATCTTTATCCCTGCACATCTTGCAGGCAGGACAACTTCTGGGTGGAGGGTTTTGGGGGTTGATGTTCCTCTCCTTCCACTGGCTACAGGAGATGGCCACATCAGTTTCCATTCTCACTCCCAGTCCTCTCCCACCCCTCCTCCCACACCTGATCCCCATCTTTCTTCTCTCCCCCTCTCTCACCTACTTCCCTCCCTCCATCCATCTCTGATGGCTATTTTGTTTTTTCTCCTGAGTAAGATTCAAGCATGCTCCCTTGGGCCTTGCTTGTTACTTAGTTTCTTTGGGTCTATGGATTGTAGCACAAGTATCCAGTACTTCACGGCTAATATAAGTGAGCGCATATCATAGGTGTCTTTCTTTGTTACCTCACTTGGGATGACATTCTCAAGTTCCATCCATGTGTCTGCAAAATTCATGTTGTCTTTGTTTTTAATAGGTGAGTAGCATTCCATTGTGTTATTGTACCATATTTTCTTTATCCGTTCTTCAGTTGAGGGACATCTAGGTTGTTTCCAGTTTCTTACTATTACGAATAAAGTTGTTATGAACCTAGTTGGGCAAGTGTCCTTGTGGCATGGTGGGGCATCTTTTGGGTATATGTCCAGGAGTTGAATAGCTGGGTCTTGGAGTAGAACTATTCTCAAATTTCTGAGAAGGGTCAAATTGATTGCATAACTGGCTCCTGAGAGGCTTCATTCAGCAGCATATGAAAACAGACGCAGAGACCCACAGCCAAACTGCAAGCAGAGGTTAGGAAGTCTTGTCAAAGTGTGAGGGATGGAAGGGTCAAGAACACTCCAAGAACACCTAGAGAATCAACTAGCCTGGGCCCATGGGGGCCCACAGAGACTGAACCATCAACCAAAGACCACGTAGTGGTTGAACCTAGCCCCTACACATTTGTAGCAGATGTATAGCTTGGTCTTCATGTGGGTCCTCTAACAGTTGGAGCAGGGGTTGTTTCTGGCTGTGTTTCCTGCCACTGGATCCCTTCCCCTAAGCAGACTGTAAGGCTTGGCCTCTGTGAGAGGATGGGCTTAGTCCTGCTAAGACTGGATGTCTCAGGGTGGGTGGTACCCAGGGGGGCGGGGCTTCCCCTTCTCTGAGTAAGAGAAGGGGAAGAGTTGTGCTAATGAGGGGAGGGATTTGTAAGGATGGGATTGGGAGGAAAGGAGGAAGGGGACTGTGCATTGCATGTGAAGTGAATAAAAAATTAATAAATGGAACAAAAAGAAATTCCAGATTCTTTTTGAAGTGCCCACATCAGTTTTTGAAAGATTGTTCAGAGAAGGGTCCAGTCCACACCAGACTTTTCCAGTCTTCCTACTCCAGCTTTAGAAAACCTGAGTTTCCACAATGTATGTTTTACTGTCCATTTGTTTTTGACCTACATATCATAATATTAAAAATGAGTTTCCATTTGTTCTCAAACACATCTATAAGATATTTAGATTATTTCTGTATTGCAAAGAAATCTACTACAAAAAGTTCTATTACAAAGAAACCTTCCAGAAATATCCACAGAGACCTTTATGTAAGTTTGCTTCTTTTGATACTATGGTGAGGGTGGAATGGCTGTATGACATGGTAGGTGGAAGTTTGAAAAATGCAGAAAATTATTTTCCAAGGCATTTGACCACTTGCAATTTTCGTCAATAGTATCAGAGAATTCTAGTTTCTCTATTTCTTTGCCAACACTTGGAATTGTCAAGTTTTTCTCTTTTAGCCATTTAAATAGGGTTTTTTTTAAGCCATTAAATAGTTTTTATTTATTGCTTAGGTAGACACTGGAATTACTTGATAATCCCTTGCGACTTCTTGAGCCTTCTTTGTAAGCAGAGAGCAACTCTATAGCTGTGCTTTCACTAGAGTCTTGATAGTTCATTTAGACATTATCTTCATGTACCGGCTGGTTTTGTGTGTCAACTTGACACAAGCTGGAGTTATCACAGAGAAAGGAGCTTCAGTTGAGAAAATGCCTCCATGAGATCCAACTATGGGACATTTTCTCAATAAGTGATCAAGGGTGGGATGGCCCCTCTAGGGTGGTGCCATTCCTGGGTTGGTAGTCTTGGGATCTATAGAAAAGCAAGCTGAGCAAGCCAGGGGAAGCAAGCCAGTAAGAAACATCCCTCATGATCTCTGCATCAGCTCCTGCTTCCTGACTTGCTTGAGTTCCAGTCCTGACTTCCTTTGGTGATGAACAGCTGTGTGGAAGTGTAAGCGGAATAAACCCTTTCCTCCCCAACTTGCTTCATGGTCATGATGTTTGTGCAGGAATAGAAACCCTGACTAAGACACTTCCCAACTGTTCCACTTATATAAGTCTTCTTTAATTAGCTTTTAGAGCTAGGTGTGGTAGTAATGCTCTATTAATCCCAGCACTCAGAAGACAGGTGGGCAGATCTCTGTGAGTTCAAGGCCAGTCAGGGCTATATAGCAAGACCCTGTCTTAAAAATTTTTGATTACCTTTAGAAAGCTTTTATTCCTAAGGGTGCTTCACTGCATTTCATCCCAATTATTTCGTACCTTTAGAATACAGAAGTGGGAGTGCTGATTCTATGTCCCCAGGGAATGAGGGCTCACATCTGTAAATTAAGATGGCAGGCTCTCACAAGTCCCCTTTTTATGTTTAAGTTATTTGAAGTTTCTTCTTTTAAAAATTACATTTATTTTCTCTGTGCATGCGTTTGTGTGTATGAAGCTCAGGTGATGAGTTTTTGGGAGTTGTATTTCTCCTTCCAGCTATGGGTCCTGGGGATCTGACTAAAATCAGCTGGCTTGGCAGCTAGCATCTTAACCTACTAACCCACCTGCCTGGCCCCTACTTCTTAACTTAATTAGAACAAATATATAACCATATTCTTGAATTCCTGGGACTATTCTTGCATTTTGATCATGGTATTCGCCTGATAAAAGATGAGATGTAGCCGGGAGGAATTTAGAAAAAGGAAATGAGAAAGCTCCTGGGAAGGAATTTACAGAAGAGCTGTAAAAAAAATCCAGATCTTTATTACGGTCAGATAAAGGAGACAGTAACACCATCAAGATCAGCCAGAGTGAACTTGGGTTTTAAAAGACTTCCTTGAAGTTGCATCTTATGCTAAGAAATCTGACACAATGCCTAGAGTATGAGACACTTTCAAAACAGAAAATTGAGCAGTACTGGGCAGGAATGTGCATGTCTCAAAACAAGGAGGGTGAACTCTAGTACCAGGCGCACAATGTGGGCGGAGAGGGAAGAAGGAGGCGGTTTCATTGCTGGGGTAGGTTTTGAACTTGTACTTTGTGTGACCAATGGTTTTTCTGGGAGGCGATTTTGCTACCATCCCCATACCTTTTGAAAACAAATGTGATTAGCATGTCATGAATGCATTCATATCATGAATGCACATCAGTAAAAACAGCTTTGATTCTCCCACTGTTGGCTACAGTTTAGTGGGTAGAGGTACTTTTCTAACTTATATTTCCAGGTTTATTTTTTTTAAGCGGCAGACAATTGATAATCACTAAGTCATAAATACGTTCAGAGGCAAAATCCGGGAGGACCTGGCTCTGATTACTACAACAATACATGTATTTGCTGTGGTTGCTTCCCTCTGGCCCTGCAAACTTCCTCCCAGCTCCTGACTCGTGGCTGACACCTGTAGTAGTTAGGACACGCACCGTCATCTACCTCTTAACCTTAGGCTCCCGCTCCTTGTCCTTCTTAATTGGTGCTGTCCAACATCGCAGGTGTCTGGGCGGACATAAGTAGAGTCACATAGTACGTGCTTTTTACTCAAGCTAGTCTTCCTGCCATTTGCACATCACTCTAGTTGGTGCCTTATTTTCCTGACACTCGTATCTCTTTCGACATTTCCTAGCTTTCTTTGCCATTGGCCTTCTACGCATCCCTTGACTTAGTCGGAGATTATCGTGTTGCTCTGCTAACGTGGTTACTTCCTTCCCTGCTTCCTCAGTCCAGCCATCAGGGAATGGGTCCTTAAGCTGCTGGATCCTCTTCTAGGTGGCTCTATGGGATAAGACCCAAGAAAGTACCTGCTACGGTTCACAGTGTCCTGGTCCCTAAAGTTCCACTGCGGGACATTCGTCCTGCCTTGCCTGGCACTGCCTTGCATCTGGAGGCAGCAGCCCGCTTCTGGCTCCGCCTCCAAATCGTGCAGCTGTTCAGTGTCCTCTGAGGTCCTCAGTGGGCAGGAGCAGAGTCCTGACTCTGGGTTAGTTTCAGTTACTTTCAGGGTAAACACCAGCCTTAATTCTATCAGCTTTAAGAAATATTCTGGGCATATACCCAGAGGATTCCCCAGCATGTAATAAGGACACATGCTCCACTATGTTCATAGCAGCCCTATTTATAATATCCAGAACCTGGAAAGAACCCAGATGTCCCTCAATGGAAGAATGGATACAGAAAATGTGGTATCTATACACAATGGAGTACTATTCAGTCATTAGAAACAATGAATTCATGAAAGTCTTAGGCAAATGGATGGAGCTGGAGAACATCATACTAAGTGAGGTAACCCAGTCTCAAAAGATCAATCATGGTATGCCCTCACTAATAAGTGGATATTAACCTAGAAAACTGGAATACCCAAAACACAATGCACATATCAAATGGTGTCCAAGAAGAAGGAAGGAGTGGCCCCTGGTCCTGGAAAGGCTCAATGCAGCAGTGTCAGGGAATACCAAGACAGGGAAGTGAGAAGGGGTGGATTGGGGAACAGAGGGAGGGAAGAGGGCTTATGGGACTTTTGGGGAGGGGGGAATCCAGGAAAGGGAAAATCAATCACTTGAAATGTAAATAAAGAATATATCAAATAATAATAATAATAAAGAACTATTAACTAGCAAGAAAAAAAGTAAAAAAAAAAAAAAAGAAATATTCATGCTGCTTTCTGAGAGTCTCCTCTCCACGAGCTCGAGGTTAGAGCTGGGTGCCTTACTCCAACTCTCTGACAGCATTTGAGGCTTGGCAAACACCACCTACTGCTTGCTAAAAGTTCTATTCCCTTGGCTCATGTTCTCTCCCTGGCCCTTCTGTGTCTTCCTATATTTGAGCTGCTCAAAGAGGGATCTCCTAATCTCAAGGCCATTTACTTTGAAGTAATTTGGTATCTAGCCTAATTTGATATCATTTTGTCAGAGTGGGTTTTGCAGTTATTATATTTTGTTGCCTGGTGAAAAACTATAGTTTTCAGATTCTCTTACACACTGCAATAAACAAACATAATTCATGGGACAATGGTTGAACATGTGGCTCTACTAAACATTTTGATTTCTGGGTGTGTGTTGTATGAAAATATTTAAGAATTTGGGGCATTATAACTATTGAAGAATTTTACTTAATCTCTGACCAGCTCTGCTATTTTTCAGTTGTTGACGGGAGATGTAGCCATATGGAGTTCATAAAATAATTTGGAATAAAATGTTTTACTGAGTGCAACACAATTGATATCTTTCCTATGGAAATAGACTTACTACCCCAAGTGCGTGGATCTTGGCCACAAGGACCTCCTTCAGTCCCAGAGTGTGGTGAAGCCATGATTCTAGAGGAAGACAAGAGGAAGTAGAAGATATTCTACAGTGCTAAACCACTAGGAGGCAAATTCCCCTACTATAATTCCCAGGTCAGCTGACCATGCTAAACACAGACTTAAAGGACACCATCATAGAATGGTTTCATAACATTTGAAGGGAAGAAAGAATGGCACATTTTCTTGTGTTCTGAAGACTAGATAGCCTCTTTCTCCATGGGCAGAGGGAGAAGGCAAAGACACGCACTGTGTGATTCTCAGATGTGGTCTAGCAAGATCATATTGCTGCTGCTTGCCTCCGGCCTTTGCAGTTAAGGTTGAGAGCCAAATAGCTGTGACTTGTATGAAATTTTATCAAGCTGTTTGCATAAAACCAGGCAGGGAAATAGTTGCAGAAAACTCATGAGGACTTCTTTTCTTTCATTTCTCAAGGAGTCTTAAATCATGGACGTGAAAGCAACTGCTCTAGGTTTGGTTTGCTACATACAGGGTCAGCCCTCTAAGTTGCTATTCACCACTCATAACCAAACTCATCCTGTTTCCGCTAAGCGGCTAAGGGTCTTCCTATTCCTGACTTGCAACCTCCTTGAGATTCATAACTTCTCTTTCTGTGGTTTGTGCTTAGGGTCTTGCTCTCTGGGCACCCAGATGTGTTCTCTATAGTGAGACGACATGCCCTTTCCCTTCATTTTATTCTCCTTGGTACTAATATGTTACCATCTCTTCAGAGTGTTCTAGTTTCAACGGATGTGGACTTCCCAAGGGGCATGGATGAACTCTTGAGAGAGTCCATCCTACCAACTCCAGGTGGCATGATCAGGGACACCTGCAGGCTTTATCTGCATCCTGTTAGATGTGTCTAGTCCTCTTTTTCAACACCATCCCCCAGAATCATGGTTTTAGAGACCTAATAGGTCATTGAGATCAATAGCCCTATTCACACATTCTATGGGAGAAAGTGTCTAGAGGCTTTAAACACATTTCTTAAAGTTACATGGCTTTTAAAAATGTATTTCATTCTGCTCATCTCAGTGGAGAACTCGGGTGACTAAGTTCTCTGTTCAATGTTGTATCTCCTTTCAAACACAGCAACTCAAATCACAGAACAGGCAATTTTGCCATTCAATGCAACACTGCAGAGCTACTCAAAGGACTTTGGTAGGTTTTTTATTTATTTATTTATTTTTGGTTTTTTGGATTTGGTTTTTTGGAGACAAGGTTTCTCGGTATAGCCCTGGCTGTCCTGGAACTCACTCTGTAGACCAGGCTGGCCTCGAATTTAGAAATCTGCCTGCCTCTGCCTCCCCGAGTGCTGGGATTACAGGTGTGTACCACCACCGCCCAGCTTCTCAAAGGTCTTTTGTATATATCAATAAAGCTGCCTATATTTCAGAGCAACCCCAAAGCTGTGAAGTTGGTCATCTATTGTAAATGACACAAGTTTAAAGAAAAAAAAAAGACAGAAACCCCTAGCTTCTGGTAGTTTTTAATTAGAGAGCAAACAATGGCTTGTATTCAGTTCGTGATCAGGTGTAATTCTGGCAACTTTAGAATTGAGTTCACTAGTAATGATTACCAACCTACCTGTAACATAAATGCCACCAATATTGAGTATAACTTGCCAGGCTGGAATATGTAGGGAGCACGAGTGATTTGTTGTCATGTTGCTCACTAATAATACATGACATTATATGTGAGCTCAAGTAGCAATGCAGAGTGCCAGATTTTCCACAGAGATCTGAGGCACAAGCGCCGTTATGTGACTTGCCCAGAACTGTTCAGTTAGTAGCAGAATGACCAGGCTACTGTGAAACCACAGGCTTCCTTAAGCCTGCACAAGCAAGGCTATAATAAAATGAGGGAAACACACAGGACAAATAGGCTGGTTACTAATTATAGCTTTGTCGGTAAAGTTTGGACGCCCACAATAGACTGTCTGTGAGATGGTTCTCTCTTATTTTTTTCATGAGAGTTTTCTGAATGTCTCAACTACTTGTGTGTCACTCCTAGAGCTGTGTAATTTTTTATGTAAGCAAAGAGGCTCTTTTGCAGTGGAGGAGAGATTTGCAGAGGGGAAGAATGAATGGAGCCCGCTCTGTCAGGATGGTTGTATTGGTTTACTTTTATTTATCTAGGAATGGTGCCTGAAGCAAGAGTCAACATAAGACAGATGGTAAGGACCTGGGTTGAAAGGGAAGTTCACATTCACTATTATCCTCTACGGCCAGGTCTCCAGGTCACTAAGTCTTGGCAAATAAAATAACAAGACTGAAGAGAAAGCTGTTTGCTGAGACCCATGGTCTTCAGACAGGCAGGATGTGACTGAGGTGATCCTGACCTCATGGGGTTTGGTCCCCTAAGCTTTCTGCCATAAATCTCCAGTGACCACAGCAGTATGCTCTTCTTTGTATTTTTCCACGGAAATAGGAGAAAGCCACAGTAGGGCTGTGGCCAATTTATCTGTAACTGAAGGACATAATGTTCAGTTGGCATGTACCCACATGGTTTACCCCCAGAGGTGTCCAAAATAGAACTGTACGTTTTCAATTAGAAAGAAGAGGAAACATTTGAGAAAAGAAAAAAACAAGGTCATTCTTCAGACTGGCTCACCCTTTGGTGACGGATGAAAGCAACAGACTCTTCTCAAAGAAATCATCCTGGCTTTCCAGACTAACATTCCCTGTTTGTGTTTGTTCCTGTTTTGCTTATAAGAGGTTTATGATGCAATGTGACAAAAATTATTTTGAGGTTGAAAGCTACAGAGATCGTTTTTTTTTTTTTTTTGTTTTAGGTCTTACAAGAACCCTAAGATGTAGCAGGAAGCGAGTGGAGCCTGTGTGTGCGTGTATATTTGCTTCTATTGATCTAAGACAAAAAAATGAGTAATTTTCCCCCAAAATGTATTTCAGAGCCCTGATAGCAACTCAAATGGAACCAACATTCGCCAGGCATGTTTTCCCCTGTTTTGATGAGCCAGCTCTAAAGGCAACTTTTAATATTACAATTATCCATCATCCTGGGTATGTGGCTCTTTCCAATATGCCCCAACTAGGTAAGTAATGCTTCCTGTCATTGTATAAACACGAAAACGGTAGCCTTCATGTCAGTTTCTCGAGACAGCGTGTCAGTAGCCTCCATGTATTGTGACTGTGGAAGGCAGTCACATGAGACAAGTATTGACCCTTACACTTAGAGAAGATCAACACCTATTCCTTCTGTATGGGGATCTGGGGACATGATACCATCTCTACACACTGACAGTCTACCTGTCCATTAATTAGTGCTCCTACTATGGGTTTTTATTGATAAGGGGCTGGTGCCCTTGTCTGAACTGAGGCATAGATGAGTTTTAGTTACCTCGGGTGACTTTCTTGTATTGACTGTACTGGTTTCTAACTTTTGAAGATCCAGAGGTATTATATAAAAATCTAGCTCTATGTAACTCTCACACTCATTTAGCACTGCACTTTCAGCATTTATGTGACTTTAAGAAATGAAGGCTGGGAAGGGGTAGCTACGTGCAGACTGGAGCTGAGCCACCATGAACTGCCTCAGTCTTCTTGGTACTACGTACTATCCTATAATACATCAGCCAGCTAGCTCACACCAACATCTGAGTTTGTGATTTCATCTTCAGGCTCCAGACTACTGCTGACCCCTCTGAAATGTGATAAAGGTGGAATTGCAGTTTCTGATTAACTTTAGTCTCAGATAGCTCTAGATTAATATTCTCTGAGACGTGTTCGCCCCTAGAAAATAGAAGTAGGTGGAAAGAAGTTATAGGCTGGGGATGACAGTTGCAATGCTCATGGGTTGGACATTTGGTTAAGCTCTCGACACTCAGAACACTGATTCCAGCCTAAGATCTCACCCTTGTGTCTGTCAAATGTACTCTTTATTTAAAAATTATTGTAACAATTCTGCACATCTATGGGATAAAGTGTGGCCACTTGGTTCATATGTGTAGTAGGTAATTCTAATACTGGAGTAGTTATCACTATAATAGAAACTACTTGAAAATAATTCTGGGGACTCGAGAGATGGCCCAGTGAGTAAATGCTTGCTTTGCAAGCATGAGGATCTGAGTTTGATCTTTGGAAGCCATGTTAAAAAACCTGGCATGGAAGAATACAACTGTAATCTCATTGTGGGGGAGTCAGAGATAGGGAGTTCCCTGAGGCATTGCTGAACTGGGGAACTCCAGGTTTAGTGAATGTCTCAGGATTTTCCCTGTTCCATTACATTAGTACAGAGGACGCCTGTGATTGGATAGGGAAAATGGAGGCAGAGCTAAGAGTTGCAGAGACAGGAGCATCTCAGAGAGGAAAGAAACCAAAATGGAAGTGGATGGACAGGAAGAAGATCCTGATCCCGCATGGTTTTAAACAGCCACAAGTAGCTATGATTTCACAAGATTAGAAATATTGGGATGAAGCTTTTATCATTATCAATTGGCTCAAAAATTACTGTATTGGCATCTTGTAAATTGTGATTTTTTTGATATATAAATTGTTTGGTTAATTAAGCTTTAAGGGTCTTGATTCTACTGGGTTATTAGGTATTGTGTTATGCAACCTCAGGATTGGTGGTTCTATTTGATTACTGGAGTGTGGTACCACTGGTTACAGGGGATTGTGACAGAGAGGGAACTAGTGGCTAGTAGGACTAGTGAGTCAGATGCTGCGGGTGCTAGCTCCAGAGAGTTGGTGGTGGCAGGACCACGGAGAGGTGGTGGGTTCTTTTCTTTTAATATTTCCCCACAAGTGAAAGTCCCTGTCTCAAAAGAAAAGATGAAGAACAACTGAGCACAATGCTCAGTGCTGACCTCTGTAAATGTGCACACACACACACACATACACACACACGCTCAACATGTACATAAATAAATGCTTTTGGATTGCATAAGAATTTTTCATATTTTTATGTCATAGCGTGATTATTTCAGAACGATTAACATTTTTATCTCCTTATTGCTAACTTTGTGTTTGGATCTTGGGATAACAATGGTTCACAGTAACCTGATGGAGTGCTGACAGCTTAGAGAGAGGAAATTCAATCTCCTACACTTCAGGGAATAACTAGGAAGGACTGGCTTGTTGACAACTGTTTTGGTAAATTGTTTCTAGGTTGCATATCATCTAGGTTTGCAGTGATTTGGACTAAAATATCTCTGCCCCCCAGGTCAGTCTGAAAGAATTGATGTCAATGGAAGCAGATGGACTGTCACTACCTTCAGTACCACACCCCTCATGCCAACATACCTCGTTGCACTTGTCGTGTGTGACTTCGGCCATGTCAGCAGAACTGAGAGAGGCAAGGAGGTGAGTAGGGAAGAGCCTGCAGGTAAGGAAGAAGACGCTGGCTGCATGTCGTCAACCTAGTGTACCACATGTCTACAACCTACTGTCAGGTCCCGCATCCCCCTGCCAAGTTCTATGGAAATGTGGCTCTGCAGAATGTGATGTAACAAATTGGGTGTTATAGCATACACTTGTGATCCCAGCACCTGAGAGATAAAAGGTCATAAGTTTGAGGCCAACCTGGGCTACATAGTGAGATTGTTTCCTTCCTTTTCACTAAATTAAAAAAAAAAGTGTGTGTATATGTGTGTGTGTATGTGTGTTCATGTGCGCACACACATGTAAGGGGGCACACTCATGTAAGGGTAAGACATACTTTTTCTTACATAAATGTTTCTATGGAAAGACTGTACCTTAAACCCAGTCTTCAGGGCCGATTCTAAGTACCCACTTCCTGTCCCTGCTGTCTTAGACAGCAGGATTGAATAGAGTGGCTGAACTAGCCCTGGGAGATACATTGTATGCTGGGCCAGATTTGAAATGTTTAGTGACCAGGATGGGCCTGGTCCCTGCGGGTATCCCACAGTTCTGGGTGTATAACACTTCCCCAGAGTCATGTAAAGTGAAGTGAGCAGGCTTTGTCCTGAAGTTCTTAGTTTCTGTCCAGTTGTATTCTCATGACAGTATAGCATTGTGGTTGTGGTGGCAGTGTTTTCCATACTTGCTTACTCCCTGTTATGGAGTCTGGTGCTAAGGCCAATGCCGTATGCCTAGTTCTTTCTGATTTTCTTGGCTTCGCTGGGTGAGAAAGGTCAGGCTGTGCAGCTAACTAAGCATCCCTTGGGCTGGCCTGAGATCTTCCAGGCGCATACCATTGACATATGGAGACAAGACAGCTGGTGGTGGGCCAAGCTCATCATGGGAGGAGAAAAGGCAGAAGCACAACTCCAGCACGCCTAGCCTAATGAGTCACAAAGACAGAACTGGATGCAAACAGCAGCTTATCATCACGCTGAGCGGCTGGCTCCTAGCCCTGTTTCTCTTGCTGAATAATTACCAGAAGATCCTTGACAGTCACAGATGTAACACTAGCCCAGTACCAAATCATAGCATGTATTAGTGGATCTGCGTAGGCATGACCTAGAAGCACAGTTTGAGTCTGGCAAGAAGAAGCAGACCTCTGCTTTCTCACAGCTAATGAGAGACCCAGGGTGGTCCCTCACACCCACACCAAACAGCCTGAAATCCTCTTCTCAACCAGCAGTTCTTGTGAAATGAGAAGATCAGTTTATTCCCGATGTAGAGAATGCTTATTGTAAAGAATTCCGGTTGCCATCGAGACAAAAAGGAACAAGAGAAAGTAAAGCTCTTGGCCTGAAAAATGAGAGTTTGGGTTGAGTTTATCAGTGGAATGCTGTGCTTGGACGTGGCTGAGCACTACAAAGTGAGTCAATCTACTGTGTGTTCTGTGAGGTAAACAAAATGCAAGCCTGGAATAGGGTCCAGCGTATCCCCAAATTACCCATTCTGTCAGAGAGTGTGGTTATATAACACATGAGGATAAACGGAGGATGCACTATAGGATGGAAATGGCTAACTTGGTAGACTTGGGCAACATGGGTACCTGCAAAACAACACTGTCTGTTCTTTAGAACTCCCATGTCCACGAGGGCTATCAGAACACACAGGTGGGCAGGTGTGACTTCCAAGGAACTTTGCTGCTACATCTAAAAATGGTCCTTTTTGGCCTGTGTTTCTTGCTCCCTCCTAGGGGATACCCCCCCCCCCCCCGCCCCAATCCAATACAGAATGTCCATCATTTGTCTTGCTTTGGGCATGCAAAATGGTCATTTGTGGGAGGAGATTCGTAAATTTGAAGCTTTATGAACCCAGAAGGAATCATTGATGGTGCTATTGTTTTGCAAAACACAGCTCTGAAGTACTTCCTCCATCCTGTGGAGCGGCTTTTCCAAGTCTAGCAGGCTTCCCACCTTTGACCTCAGAAGGTATAAGTCTAGTGAAAAGGCAGATTCAAGGCCAGAAGCCATTTTTTTCCTACTAAATGGGGCCTCTGTAGCACAGGGAGGGAGAAATGAGTGAGGGGACCCCGGTTTGTGCCTCAAAAACAGGTGTGGCATTCTGTGAACAAGGAATATCCCCAAACTCTCACATAGTTAAAAATTCACAGAACTCAAGACAAACTTCCCAACAGAAGTAAAAGCATAGTGAGACGAATCTGTTCCTAGATAGCATGTGTCTGGATGGTGGTGGTGGTGATGATGATGATGATGATGATGATGATGATGATGGTGATTGTTATTATCACATCCTTAGCCCTTTTGGATAAGGGTCTACAGAGAGTGCTTTTTTAAGTTTAACAGAGCTCACATAGGGACACACTTTGTAATTCCTATACCTCTAAGTTTTATCCTAAGGACCTTCATTTTCATGCATCTTCCTTGACATCAGCATTGAAAATTCTTAATTCTATTAAAATTTGCTCACAGAGAAAACGTTAGAGCACGTGGTGCTTCTGCAATGTTACAGCTCTGCAGGATGGAACAGGAACTAGGGGGCACCTGTGCCACCAGAGCGGGCTGGCTCACCAGTCAGCTCTGTCACCAGAAGTGGACCAGGCCCCTCCCTCCCCCTCACTGCCTCTTCTCTGTCCTCCCCTTTCCTCTCATACTTGGTGAATGTGGGACATGGGATGTGTGACTCTGTGGCTCTGAGTGCCAGAAGCTGTCTTTATGGGTTGGTCAGTTCGCATCGCACCAGACTGCACCGGACAGAGGCAGTCTGCTGCCAGGTTTTCATCTAATGTAAATAGTTTCTGTTTCCACTGAGGCAGTTGCTGGTACGCCTATGCAATATTGCTTAAAAAAAAAAAAAAACTACAAAAAGAGATTTAACTCAATGTCAATACTGAGAAGGATTTGGGCTGTAGAGGCACCTGGCCTCCGGGAGCCGTTGAGTTGTAGACTGATGCCCATATCCATTTGGTGGTTGGTTTTTAACTCAAATTCAGTGCATGTTTTAAAAAAAATAGTTAAAAACAGAGCCGGGCGGTGGTGGCACACGCCTTTAATCCCAGCACTTGGGAGGCAGAGGCAGGCGGATTTCTGAGTTCGTGGCCAGCCTCGACTACAGAATGAGTTCCAGGACAGCCAGGGCTACACAGAGAAACCCTGTCTTAAAAAAATAAAATAAAATAATAAAAAATAAAATAAATAAATATAAATAAATAAATAAATAGTTAAAAACAAATACGGGACAAGAACACTTGAACACACAGAACAGAGAGTCTGCCTAATATAGGTATTGCAGTTAAGGCCTGAATCTAGTCCTTTAGCTCATCTGTTTGTTACCCAGTGGGAACGGCAGAGACAAACCACCATCTGCTATATGTCACAGTAGAGCCCCGTGATGCCCCTGTCTTTAGGTCACCCGTATTCCATGGCATCCTGCCTGTACCTTGTGCTCACATGGTCAGGGAACATACAGGTGGCGTCCAGGGCCCGGCCTGTGCTTGGTGTGTGACTGTGCCAGATGCAGGCTTGCATACCCAGCTTACTCTTACATGTGCCGGGAGGAGGCCGGGGTTACACCGGCAAGAGCTCATGCAAGCTGGGAAGATCGGGCCAGTCCAGAGCCATGTCCTGGAGCACCCCCACTCCCCACCCCCACCCCTTACCCCTGTCCTCCCTTCCACCTCCGCCCCCCACCCCCCATCCCTTACCCCCTGTCCTCCCCTCCTCCCCCAACCCTCCTACCCCCCTACCCCGCACCCCCCCACCCTCCTACCGCCCTACCCTCCCACCCTCCACCCTCCCACCCTCCACCCTCCCACCCCCTACCCCCCCACTCCCCACTCCCCTACCCCCGCCCCTGTCTCCATGTGTGAAGTAGCTTTCTCCCTCAGCCTCCCTCAGGAAGGGAGATAGTCATCGAAAGATAACCTCTACTTTTTTATTTTGTATTTGGAAGCAGTAAAGAAGTTGGAGCTGTTTAGTTTGTCCTGGGGAAATGTCAGAACTAGCTTATTTGGGGTTCTGGGAGCCTCTTGTCATTTTTAACACTGTTAACAATCAGCTGTATTGTTTTCAGTTTTCATTTCAACAGCACTGTAGTTATAGCTATTATCTAATAGCTTTATTCTAAATAACAACTTTATTCTAAAGTCTCTTAACTATTTAAAAAACATTTCTCAGTCTTTCGGGTCTCATCTTGTCAGAACTCTCAAATTCTAGACCCCCATTTAAAAATTGAGTTATTTGTTTCCTTAATGCTCAGTTTACCAAGTTCTTTGTTTGTTTTAGATACCAGCCCCGTGTCAGATGTATAATTGTCAAATATTTTTTCCTATTCTGTAGGCTGCTGCTTTGCTCAAAAAGAATGATTACGTTCTTTTCTCTACATAGGCTTTTAATCTTCATGAGGTTCCATTTATTAATTGCTGGTCTTAGTATCTATGTTATCAGTGTCCTGTTCAGAAATCTCTCTTCTTGTGCCAATAAGTTCAAGCCAAATGCTTATTTTTCCCCCAATGTGATTCATGGTGTCTTGTCTTAAGTTGATATTCTTGATCCGTCTAAAGTGGAGCTTTGTTGGGGTGGTGGATAGGGGCCTTTTTTCTTTTTCTTTTTCTTTTTTTATTCGATGTATTCTTTATTTACATTTCAAATGATTTCCCCTTTTCTGGGTCCCCACTCCCCGAAAGTCTCATAAGCCCTCTTCCCTCCCCCTGTTCCTCCGTCTACTCCTTCCCACTTCCCTTTCTGGAATTGCCCTATACTGTTGCACTGAGTATTTCCAGAACCAGGCCCACTCCTCCGTTCTTTTTGGACATAATTTAATATGTGGATTATGTCTTGGGTATTCCAAGTTTCTAGGTTAATATCCACTTATCAGTGAGTGCATACCATGACTGATCTTTTGATACTGGGTTACCTCACTTAGCACAATGTTCTCCAGCTCCATCCAGAGAACCAAATAACCCCATTAAAAATTGGGGTACCGAGCTAAACGAAGAATTTTCACATGAAGAACTTCTGAGGGCTGAGAAACAGCTTAAGAAATGTTCAACATCATTAATCATTAGGGAAATGCAAATCAAAACAACCCTGAGATTTCACCTCACACCAGTCAGAATGGCTAAGTTCAAAAACTCAGGAGACAGCAGGTGCTGGCGAGGATGTGGAGAAAGAGGAAAACTCCTCCACTGCTGGTGGGATTACAAGATGGTGCAACCACTTTGGAAATCAGTCTGGAGGTTCCTCAGAAAACTGGGCATGACACTTCCTGAGGACCTTGCTTTACCACTCCTGGGCATATACCCAGAGGATTCCCCAGCATGTAATAAGGATACGTGCTCCACTATGTTCATAGCAGCCCTATTTGTAGTAACCAGAAGCTGGAAAGAACCCAGATGTCCCTCAACGGAGGAATGGATACCAAAAAAATGTGGTATATTTACACAATGGAGTACTATTCGGCCATTAGAAACAATGAATTCATGAAATTCTTAGACAGATGGGGCCTGTTTTCTTTATTCTACATGCAGCTTCCAGTCTGACCAGCAATTACAGACTTTCAAAGTAAAAGTTAATGTTATATACTTCTAGTGGATCAGTTAATGCTTGGCCTTCTGGGATTTTCTCAGCATGTATATGAACTTAAACATTTTTTTTATTTTATTAGATATTTGCTTTATTTACATTTCAAATGGTATCCCCTTTCCTCATTACCCCTTCAAAAATCCCCCTCCCATCCCCCCTCCTCCCGATTACCAACCCTGCCCCACTTTCCTGACCTGGCATTCCCCTACACAGGGGCATTGAGCCTTCATAGGACCAATGGCCTCTCCTCTCATTGATGACTTAAATGGCCATCCTCTGCTACATATGTTGCTGGAGCCATAGTAAAAATGATCATCTTGCCAAAAGCAATCTACAGATTCAATGAAATCCCCATCAAAATTCCAACTCAATTCTTCACAGAGTTAGATGGAGCAATTTCCAAATTTATCTGGAATAACAAAAAACCCAGGATAGGGAAAACTATTCTCAACAATAAAAGAACCTCTGGCAGAATCATCCTCCCTGAACTCAAGCTATACTACAGAACAATTGTGATAAAAACTACATGGTCTTAGTACAATGACAGGTAGGTAGATCAATGGAATAGAACTGAAGACCCAGAAATGAACTCACACAGCTATATGGTCATTTGATCTTTGACAAAGGAACTAAAACCATCCGATGGAAAAAAAGACAGCATTTTCAACAAATAGCACTGGGAACCATTTCAATATGTTCAATATGTTGAACTGGCAGTCAACATGTAGAGTGATGCAAATTGATCCGTTCTTATCTCTCTGTACAAAGTTCAAGTCCACGTGGATCAAGGACCTCCACATAAAACCAGATACACTGAATCTAATAGAAGAGAAAGTGGGGAAGAACCTGGAGCACATGGGAACAGGAAAATTTCCTAAACAGAACACCAATAACTTATGCTCTGAGCTCAAGAATTGACAAATGGGACCTCATAAAACTGCAAGGCTTCTGTAAGGCAAAGGACACTGCCAATAGGACAAAAGGGCAACCAACAGATTGGGGAAAGATCTTTACCAAATGCTACATCTGACAGAAGGCTAATATCCAATATATACAAATAACTCAAGAAGTTAGACTCCAGAGAACCAAATAACCCTATTAAAGATGGGGTACAGAGCTAAACAAAGAATTCTCAACTGAGGAATACTGGGTGGCTGAGAAACACCTAAACAAATGTTCAACATCCTTAATCATCAGGGAAATGCAAATCAAAACAACCCTGTCCACCTCGCACCAGTCAGAATGGCTAAGATGAAAAACTCAGGGGACAGCAGTTGCTGGAGAGGATGTGGAGAAAGAGGAACACTCCTCCATTGCTGGTGGGGTTGCAAGCTGGTAAAACCACTCTGGAAATCAGTTTGACGGTTCCTCAGAAAATTAGACATAGCACTACCTGAGGACCCAGCTATACCACTCCTGGGCATATACCGAGAAGATACTCCAACATGTAATAAGGACACATGCTCCACTATGTTCATAGCAATCCTATTTCTAATAGCCAGAAGCTGGAAAGAACCCAGATGTCCCACAATAGAGGAATGGATACAGAAAATGTGGTACATTTACACAATGGAGTACTACTCAGCTTTTAAAAACAATGAATTTATAAAATTCTTAGGCAAATGGATGGAGCTAGAACATATCATCCTGAGTGAGGTAACCCAATCACAAAAGAACACACATGGTATGCACTCGCTGATAAGTGGATATTAGTCCAAAAGCTCAGAATACCCAAGATACAACTCACAGACCATATGAAGCTCAAGAAGGAAGACCAAAGTGTGGATACTTTGATCCTTCTTAGAAGACTGATCAAAACATCCATGGCTTACAACCAATCAATAGACTGAGGATAGGGTCCCCAGTGGAGAAGCTAGAGAAAGGACCCAAGGAGCTGAAGAGGTTTGCAGCCCAATAGGAGGAATAATAGTATGTACCAACCAGTACTCCCAGAGCTCCCAGGGAGTAAAGCACCAACCAAAGAGTACACATGGAGGGACCCATAGCTCCAGATACATATGTAGCTTAAACATTATAAGTACTGTCTTGGTTGCTTTTCTTTTACTGTGACAAAACACCGTAACTAATAGGAGCACAACTGGGCGTTCACATCTCCATCTGTAAGCTTTTATTTTGGAGTTAACCTCATGAGCATTCACCATGTTGTTTGATACCTTTTAAAACACACAAAAGACAAAACCCTGGGAATGTTGCCAGTCTGTTGAAACATCAAATCCCATCCCATAGTGACATAGCTCCACAAGACACACTTCCTAATCCTTCCTAAACAGTTCTACCAACTGGGGACCAAATATTCAAATATATGAGACTGTTGGGGCCATTCTCCAGTCATCACAAGCACGCATAAGGCTTCAGTTCAGCAGCAGCATGGAGTTGGAATGGACAGGGTGACATTTTTCAAAAGCCCAATATTGCTCTAATTAATTATTGCTTGTTTAACTTAGATACGTATCTGGGCTCCGAAAGACGACATTGCAAATGGATATTTAGACTTTGCTGCAAACATCACCGGTCCCATCTTCTCGTTTCTTGAGGATTTGTTTAATATCAGTTATCCACTTCCAAAAACAGGTGAGGTATTTATGAATCTCAGTGCACTGTATTTCTGTTTTGCAGGTCCCAAGTTGAGATCAAATGATACACTGATGAGCCTTCGAGGGTGTATTGGGGCCATTTAGCTTTTATTTTGGAGGTAGCCTCAGAACCATTCACCATGGTGTTTGATACCTTTTAAAACACACAAAGATCTGTCTGTGCTTTCTCTGTTTGGAGCTATGTATCTTGTGGGTCAAGACCATTTGCACGTCAGTTCCCTTGTGGGTGCCCAGCTGCTCCTTCTCTAGATTGGGCTGAAACTTTCTTACATAGTTCTTTTCTCTGCAATGGTTCTGTGCAATGCTGAGTTCTTAGTCTCCCCCACCCCCACCCCCACCCCCGCTAGTGAACTTGCATGGCTTATTCCAGTGTCCTCCAGTACGATTTTAGGTATTATTTAGCTGTGACTCATTGACCTAATACTTGTTGTCCCATCTATAGATTTCCTCATTAAAATTGGAATCATGTGTGACTATAATATGATCCTTGAGGACTTTTCTAAATACATAATCTCTCCTAGATCTGGATGGTATGTCTGTAAAGGCCTGCGAGCTAGCTAGCTGCTCAGCTCAGAAATTTGTTCAATGTGTTTTTTTTTTCCTTTTCTTTTAATTGTGTGTGTCGTGTAAATTTGTTATTTTCTTCCAACGTGTTTCTGAAATCCTAAGAAGGCTAGGCCCTGCCTCTACAGGCAGATGGCAGAAGAAGGTGGGAAGGAAATATTTAGGCTGTCATGCTCCACAGAGTCTCTGTTGCTTGAGCATTTTAGTTTAGGGGGAAGAAAGAAGGAAGGACTGGCAAACAGCCTAAGCCAGGTCGGAGACCCCAGTTTGCCTGTCACAGAAGGAGCCAGAGACAAGAGGCTTGCAAGTCAGGTTCCCAGCTCTCCCATGCAGTAGGTGCTTAAGGTAGCTTGTTCTTGACCCCACCACCACCATCACCAGCAGCAGCAGCAACAGCCTTTTACGCTCATTAGGTGAGGAGCCAAGAGTCACTGTTGTTCTCACACAGCATCCTGCCCACTCAAGGAGACACTTTATTCCCCTTCCCCCAGCCACTGGCTGCCTCCCCCTCCTCCTCTCCACTGATACAACACCGGCATCCTCAGCAGACAAGTCTTTGTGTGGGGTCACCCTCTAAAATGTCTTCCTCCTGTGTGAAGCCAGAATCCTTGCAGAGAAATAACTGGACATGTTCTCTTTAAAACCTCCCCGGGGCTTCCTAGTACCATGAGAATGTAGTCTGAATACTGACCGTGTCTTTACAATGATGTACCAACCTATGCCAGAGGTGGGCAGTTCCCAGCTAAGATTGGTGCCTGGCACAGTCTCTGTCCTCTCTTCTACCCTCCAGGCTCTTCACACCCAGAAAATATGCAATTTTCACTACTTGGGATGCCTTTAACCTAACTGAATGATTCCGCCTTTCCTACTTCTCAACTCAGACTAAAATGGACTTTGGTAGGAGGATTGATGAATAATATTAGAACAGAAATATATTCACACAATAGAATACTATACAGCAATGAAAATGATGCACCTTTCCTAAAGTTTAAAACACAAATGTGACTTTATACGATGAAACAAAATAGAATAGATACTCTATTGAAAACAAAGGAATAGTAAATACAAAATGTCATGGAAAACAGTGCCATAAAGTTGAAACCCTTCCCAGCCAGTTCTAAAGGGTTAGGGGTTAGACCCTTGGTTACTTCTTTTATTATTTTGAAACAATTAATTAAATATTTGTATAAAATGGTGCAGGATCATGTGGGAATCAATGATGATGATTTGTTTCTTAAAACTCCAATGACTTTGCTTAATTAAATTATAACCATTTGAAGTTTAAAATGTTTAAAAAATCATCATTAGAAGGGGCTAGCAAGGGAGTTCAGTGGATAAATGTCTTGCTGCTTAGCCTGACAACCCAAGTTCAGCCTCTAGGATCCATGGAGCAGGAGAGACCTGACTCCCATGGACTGTCTTCTGATCTCCACATGCTTGATCTCTCTCTCTCTCTCTCTCTCTCTCTCTCTCTCTCTCTCTCACACACACACACACACACAGAGAGAGAGAGAGAGACAGACAGACAGACAGACAGACAGACAGACATACACATATATGGAACACACAACATGTATAAAGATATGATTTCAAGAAAATTTAAAATTAGTGTCTGTAAGACCTGGTTGCTTACAGCTCTCAGGGCCAGACTCCAAGTGTTGATAGAATCTATCTTTAGAGTAGAGGGTTTCCTGAGAGAGTAAACAGGGTCAGTTGGCAGAGGAGTGTATGGGTGAGTGTGGGGTGAGTGTGGGGATTCGCAGTTTAGAGGGGTGTCAGTGTCACCCGAGGCTACTAAGGCTGATGCAGGTCTTGAGGCACACGTCCCACAGATCCAGAGCACAGGGGTGGGGCAACTCCTCAAGGATTTAGCTCATTTTGTCTTCTTTGAGACCTTTCTAGATCTTGAGCCTGAGTCTGTTATCAGAAGTATTTGATCTTTATGTGATTTTCATATAGTGGTAATTACCTATTTTATGGCTTCTATATTCAGTGTTAGGTTTTATTTAAAAAAAAACCACAAACTATTTTCTCTTTATTCAGGCTACACATTTCCTCTTTATTTTTCAGTAACCTATGACTTTACTTGGGCATGATTTATACCTAAAACAACATTGTATTAGACGAGATGATTTAATTTTTTTCCTACTTAAACTCACTTAGATATAATTGCCCTGCCTGCTTTTGTCAACGGTGCAATGGAAAACTGGGGACTGATGGTATTTGACGAATCGTCCTTGCTCCTGGAACCGGAGGATGAGCTGACAGAGAAAAGAGCTATGATCTTGAGCATCGTCTCCCATGAGGTTGGACACCAGGTGTGTGGTGAGATATTCTTAGTCACACAGAGCCATTTTCCAGCTGTTTTCCTCAAAGCAGCAAAACCCAGAAATACCAGCCACACACCACATTTGGGTGACTAGGGGGGCAGCTCTTGAAATGTGTAACTGCAGAAAACAAGGAAGGGTCTGTGTGGTGTCCGTCCAGCTGAGTCCAAGCTGTTGAAGTATCAAGAACTTGTTTAATTTTATTCTGGGAAGAGGTTCGATGGGTGCGGCCAGTGCTTTGGTGAGGAGCACATGAGGGCTCCAGCTGCATCCACAGGAGCTGTAACCAGGGCACACATCGTCTCTGCGTGCGTCATCTTGTGATCATGGAAGTCTAGGCATCTGACTTGATGGAGAGTCTCACACCTACATGTTAGTCTCTGTTCCATTAACACAAATGCATCAAGCAAGAAATAACCTTAAGTATGACAGTGATAGTTTCTTTAATTTGCGTGACTCCACAAGTTTTAGAAAGGACAAACGAACACTCTGATTACACAGTCCACCCAGTCCCATGACTTTGGATCAGTTGTCCCAAGTGCCATTTCTTATTGATACCTAAGTGACATTTTTAAAAACACAAGGGAGCTGTAGAGATGGCTCAGCGGTTAAGAGCACTGACTGCTCTTCCAGAGGTCCTGAGTTCAATTCCCAGCAACCACATGGTGGCTCACAACCATCTGTAATGGGATCTGATGCCCTCTCCTGGTGTGTGTGAAGAGATCAACAGTGTACTCACATACATAAAATAAATAGTCTTTAAAAAAAAAATAAAAACACAAGGTACTAAAAACTGCTGCAAGAATTTAGTTAGATACCAGGTCATGGATTTCTTAGATAGCAAGTAACACAGCTACAACACATTATAGAGCATACCCTTGCTTGACCGATTTATATGTGGTGTCTCAAATCACAAGCTAAAACATGGCATCTCCTTGCAGTAAAGTGAGGGTTAGAGTGTAAGAGGCGTAAGGAGCAGGGCTGAGGACCTAGCACCACCTCAGCTTCCCCGAACTAAGCACAGCTCGAGGGCAAGGCCAGCAGTTTATATGTTCAGCTAGCCAGCCTCGTGCTTAAACGTCAGTTTTAAAGCAAACACTGCCTCCGGCTACCAGACGTGAGGCAGTTGTTTCTGAGAAATAAATAGCTAATTGTATAAAAACAGCAAGGCTATGTTTGGGAGTCCTGTTTTCGAGTTTTGTTGAGGGAAAACAACATGCACATCTTTTTGGCATCACGTCTCCTTAATGTGTATTTGCAATAAAGATAACTTAAATTTCAGAAACATCTTCTTTTCTCTCACATCTCCAAAAGTGGTTTGGAAACCTGGTGACCACGAGTTGGTGGAACAATATCTGGCTCAATGAAGGCTTTGCATCTTATTTCGAAGTCGGACTAACTAACTACTTCTATCCGAAAGTTCCCATGGTGAGTAATTTAAACATTTCCCCTCAATTATAAAAATAATGCATAGTCATTTTTGAGAATCTTTTTTATAAAACACAGACAAATCTAACAACTACTAAACTACTACAATTCTCATCAAAGGTGAGTCACGTTGCCTTTCATGCTTTTATCTTATGAACTATTTACTAATTAATTTTGTTCAAGTGAGATTTATAACAAAACTGCTTTTGGCTTAAAAAAACTCGGTATTTATTTTTATTTATTTATGTATTATTGTGTGGCAGGCTGCAAATACCAAAGTATGCATATGGAGGACAGGGAATGACTAGTGGTTGATCATTCTCTTCTTCCAACATGTGGGTGTGAGGGATCGAACTCAGGTCATTGGCCTTGAGAGCAAGTGTCACTTACCTGCTGAACCATCTCACCAACTGCATAGGGAAATTTCTAATGCCAGTGTGGCAGGTGGCTGGTGTGGCAGGTGGCTGGTGTGGCAGGTGGCTGGTGTGGCAGGTAGCTGGTGTGGCAGGTGGCTGGTATAGCAGGTGGCAGGTGTGGCAGGTGGCTGGTGTGGCAGGTGGCAGGTGTGGCAGGTGGCTGGTATAGCATGTGGCTGGCATGACAGGTGGCAAGTGGTTGGTGTGGCAAGTGGCAGGTAGCTGGTGTGGCAGGTGGCAGGTGTGGCAGGTGGCTGGTGTGGCAGGTGGCTGGTATAGCAGGTGGCAGGTGTGGCAGGTGGCTGGTGTGGCAGGTGGCAGGTGTGGTAGGTGGCAGGTGTGGCAGGTGGCTGGTGTGGCAGGTGGCAGGTGTGGCAGGTGGCTGGTATAGCATGTGGCTGGCATGACAGGTGGCAAGTGGTTGGTGTGGCAAGTGTCAGGTGGCTGGTGTGGCAGGTGGCTAGTGTGTCAGGTGGCTGGTGTGGCAGGTGGCAGGTGTGGCAGGTGGCTGGTGTGGCAGGGGGCTTATGTGGCAGGTGTGGCAGGTGGCTGGTGTGGCAGGTGACTGGTGTAGCAGTTGTGTCAGGTGGCTGGTGTGGCAGGTGGCAGGTGTGTCAGGTGGCTGGTGTGGCAGGTGTGGCAGGTGGCTGGTGTGTCAGGTGACTGGTGTGGCAGGTGGCTAGTGTGGCAGGTGGCTGGTGTGGCAGGTGTGGCAGGTGGCTAGTGTGGCAGGTGGCTGGTGTGGCAGGTAAGGCAGGTGGCTGTTGTAGCATGTGGGTTAGAAGGTAAAGATATTTGCTGTGTGAGCCTGACAACCTGGTTTTGATTTCCAGAAGCCACCACATAAAGGAGGAAGGAAAGACCCATCTCTGTGCTCCCACACTCACCATGCTTAACAGAATAATTTTTAAAGGTTTCTAACAAGTCTGCATTCCGTATGACACCAAGGACACTAGCCCTTCCCTAGCCTGTCACTCCCTCCTTCTTTCTTTCCAGCATAGAGCACAGGTCCTATTTTGCTGGGGGTTTGGATGATGTTCTGTAGACCAGGAGAATGAAGTGTTAAAAGTTCCAGTGACAGCAGGGCGGTGGTGGCGCACGCCTGTAATCCCAGCACTCTGGGAGGCAGAGGCAGGCGGATTTCTGAGTTCGAGACCAGCCTGGTCTACAGAGTGAGTTCCAGCAGCCAGGGCTATACAGAGAAACCCTGTCTCGAAAAAAACAAATACCCCCCCCAACCCCCCCCCCCCAAAAAAAAGTTCCAGTGACTTCTCTGAGATCATTTCCTAAATGGGACACAGTTGGCTTTAAAACCTCATTGTCTGTGCTAGTCTGGTGGCCAGGATTTTCCATTCACCAGCTCAAGACCCAGGGTGTCTCAGCCTCTAGATCTCCAGTAACTTCTATGTCTTTCTTTTTCTGCCTAGTCCGGGAAAGTAGTAGGCTGGGTGATGGGCAGGACAGCAGCTTCCTTATGTGTAAACATGGTCTGACCCTAAACCTTGGGCCTCATGCAGATTAGACAAGGACTCCACCATTGATCCCTGCACCCTTACTCTATCTTTCTTACCACCATAAGCTGAGATTTACAGTTGAGCATCTGAGCTAGGCAGAGTTTCAAGGTATCATTGAACAGGTCACTGAACATCACTACATAACGTGTGACAACTGTTGTTCAATATGAAGTCATGTGCAGATACAGTATTGCATATGTTGTTTGTTCTGTCCTAAGAACACAATAAATGATGATGATAAATAACCTAAAAAGGTTAACGCCTATGGAGCAAGCTTTGTTTACTGGGCATTATGCTAAAGACCAAACCAAACCTAACCAAACCAAACCAAACCAAACCTAACCTAACCTAACTTAACCAAACCAAACCTAACCAAACCTAACCTAACCTAACCAAACCAAACCAAACCAAACCTAACCTAACCTAACCAACCCAAACCAAACCAAACCAAACCAAACCAAACCAAACCAAACCAAACCAAACCAAACCAAACCAAAAACCTGTAAATTAATTGTCTTTAAAACAATGAAGTGAGAATGGTGATGTTCCCCCCCTCCTCAAGATTGGTATGAGTGAAAGAACTGTGGAGAGGTTAAGAAAAAGATGGATGGCCCACTGTCTTGACATCCACTAATTTGTTTATTGTAATAACACTTTGGTTTTCATACAAGTTTTATCTGCTATCCTTGGAAAAGAAGAAACCCATCTGTGACTTGACCAAACTAAGTTCGTTTGTTTTTGCCCATCCAATTTATCTTTTGTTCCATTGTAGTATGACAGTTATCATAAAGAAGAAGTAACAGAAATGCAAAATGATTTGAGGAGGAAAACAGACCATCTTTATCATTATGAGAATAGCTACGTAAGAAATGTTGGGGAGAATTATATTAATGCCAACATTGTAGTAGTGATGATCTTGGGACATGAATTATGGGAGTTTTACAATTTCTCCATCATGGCTCTGACACATTGACCCAAGTGAGACACTCTTAGGGACACTAACAAAAACCGATGCTTTATGTACAGGCTCAGACGTGCAGACTTCTAAATTCTGGAGTATGATTACCTCGTTAGCAACAGGAGAGACTTATCATTTGTCTTAGTTAGGGTTTTACTGCTATGATCAAGGCAGCTTTTGTAAGGACAACATTTAATTGGGGCTGGATTTTGTATTTCTGTAACCCTCGGAAGTTAATGTGGCTCAATCTTTTTCTTTATAGAATATGATCTTTTTTTTTACCGTTTTACATGATATCCTCAGAGAAGATCATGCCCTCGAGTTGAGAGCTGTGTCCACTCCAGGGGGAAATTTCACAGAAACAAGAGAAATAAGCAGACTCTTTGACATATACACTTACAAGAAGGTACAAGCACATTCTTGTGTTCTTCGGTTCTCATTCAGAGAGTTGTGTAGACTGGATTCCAGGTACTATAAAGTACTACATGTTTAAAACTACGGATTAAAGTAACTTTAACTTTGTTGACTATGGATGTCAGAAAATGCCTTAAAGTCAGAGTTCACTTAGCAAATATTATTAACAAGGTCATGTTAGATATTGACCCTTTACCAACTCAGCCATCTCTCCAGATCCAAACTTCTGCTTTGTAGAATTTTATTCTTAAATGCAATATTATAATTTAAAAGCTTTTGTGTACCCCAACTCTTTACGTATAGAACACTTGCTCACTCTTTACTACTTAGTAATAGTCTACTATTTTATTAACACACCTGGGGCTAATTTGAATAGGAAATTCAAGAAAAAAAGTGCAACCAGAAGCCTAGTGTGCCACAGCATTTATAAAAATAAAGTGTGTCATGAAATTCTTAGACAAATGGATGGAGCTGGAGAACATCATACTAAGTAAGATAACCCAGTCTCAAAAGATCAATCATGGTATGCACTCACTAATAAGTGGATATTAGCCTGGAAAACTGGAATACCCAAAACATAATCCACACATCAAATGAGGTACAAGAAGAATGGAGGAGTGGCCCCTGGTTCTGGAAAGACTCAGTGTAGCAGTATAGGGCAAAACCAGAACAGGGAAGTGGGAAGGGGTGGGTGGGAGAACAGGGGGAGGGAAGGGGGCTTATGTGACTTTTGGGGAGCGGGGGGCCAGAAAAGGGGAAATCATTTGAAATGTAAATAAAAAAATATATCGAATAAAAAAACAATAAAAAAACTAGAGTGTGTCTGTGTGTAAATACTGATTTTATTCAGCTCACGACAGCTTTGTGTGTCCTAGGGAGCGTGTATGGCCTGGATGCTTGCTAGTTTCCTAAGCCAGCACTTGTTTATCAACGCACTTAAGGTGAGTTGCTGAGAGAATTACCAGAGAAGCACCAGACATACACTGTGTTGGCTTGCTATCGCTTTAACCTCAATTCCTGTTTTCACAGTCTTATTTGGAGACATTTTCTTACTCAAATGCTGAGCAAGATGATCTGTGGAGACATATTCAAATGGTAATTGTCCTACTTTAAGACACTTTTTTGCTGAGTAATATAGTCTGTCTGATACAGTCCAAGGTCAGGGGGCTGTCAATGAATGACTAAATCACAGGGACACGACTTTTACCTATTTATAAAAACACCCTTAGGTATGAATGGTTTCTTTAGTCTTCATTGAATGTCTAAATAGAGGATGGCTGTTATGTCCATAAATGTGTGCTTAATGAATAAACGGATGACTGAATAAGGAACCATTCATATTGTCAGTGCTCTGTTGTTCCATACCTACATATTCAACCAATCCCAGATTAGAAATAGAAAATGTTCTGTTCGTACTAAACGAATATGGTCTTTTCTGGGGCCATTATTCCTCAAATAATACAATGTAATAAATATATGTTCTCATACCATCTTGTAATGTGTATGACAAGTCATCTATAGATGATCTGTGACTCCTGTACATGGCTTGCATCATATGCACTGATCTATTTTATATAAGGGGCATCCGTGGACTCTTTACGTGTGCTGAAAAAAAAAATCCCTCTCAGATACCAGAGGAAAGCCTGTAGAGATAAACAGGATATCAAACGCTGGGGTTTAGTATATACAGCAGGAAGATGCTGAATATTTCTTATCTTTGGGGGAGACTGCTGCTTCACAAGGTTTTGCTGACAAACCGCGTCTGTTTCGTGATGAATTTTTTTTAACCAGGCTGTAGGTGAGCAGAGTATAATACATTTGCCTGCAACAGTAAAAAGCATAATGGACAGTTGGACACACCAGGGTGGCTTTCCAGTCGTCACGTTAAATGTGTCTACAGGCATCGTTAAACAAGAGCCGTTTTATCTTGAGAAGGTTGAAAATCAGACTCTTGGAAGCCACAAGTAGGTCATTTTGTTCCTCTATTGTCACCGGGCTCGGGGTTGAGTAGCAGTGAAGTGAAAACAGTCAGCAGTGAGGGTGTCCATCACTTCAGGGTGACTCCCTGAAGGCATGGCCCTGCATGTGGGGCAGATGCCTGTAACTAGGGACCAACACCTGCCCCTGCCTTGAGACTCAGTGTCACATGAGTAACCAGAGCATTGGGATTCCATGTGTTCTTCATTGTCTGCCAGACGGACATAATGAATTACTCAAGAGTCTGGGTGAGAGGCAAGAAGATATCACAGTGGCACAAGCTCCCAAGGATGGAGCTGTGCATATGTGTGCACATTGTGTGGTGCACATGCGTGTTTATATATTTACAGTCATACCTACAATTTTAAAATGATGGCCTTTGGGCCTGTTTCAAATACCATTTTCCACAAAAGTCAAACTGCATGTGTGTGAGTCTTACTGAAGTCCTCTGAACTCCAGTTGCATTGTCTGTAACACAGTCAGAGCACATGTTGCAAAACCGCAGCTGTGACTGCTAGGGACCACTGCCGCCACCTTCTCCTCCCCCCTCCTTCTGTTCCCCTCCTTCATTTGTTTTTGTTTTTTGTTTTGTTTTTTGTTTTGTTTTTTCAATACAGGGTTTCTCTGTGTAGCTCTGGCTGTCTTGGAACTCACTCTGTAGACCAGGCTGTCCTCGAACTCAGAAATCCGCCTGCCTCTGCCTCCCAAGTGCTGGGATTAAAGGCGTGTGCCACCACCGCCTTCATTTGTTAATTTGTGCAACTGTTTGAGATAATTTTGACTCTCCTCTCATTGTGGTAGATATCAACATGAATGATGGTTTTCAAACACTACAAAATTTTTCAAGGGACTGGCAAGATGTCACAGAGGACATACAGCCTAGCTTGACGACATGAGCTTGGTTCCTGAAATCCATGTTAAAGGTAGAAAGAGAGAAGGACTAACTCTACAAAGTTGTCCTCTGACCATGACACCTGTGTACTGCCGCCCACATTCTACACACACACACACACACACACACACACCAAACAGTAACAAGAATAAGTCAAATAGTCCTACTCTTTCTTCAAACCCACCAGGGTTTGAAGGCACTATTGCATTCTGAGACTTTGAGAAGTGAGCGGAGTCTTATGTATGCAGATGAGTGCTGACTTAGAGCTAAAGGGGAAATGCCAGATGCGAGAGCTAGAAGATGACGGAAAACAATTGCCTGAATCGTGTGTTTTTGTTGTTGTTGTTGTTAAGATTTTACTTATTTATTTTATGTATAAGAGTACACAGTGGTTGTCTTCAGTCATGCCAGATGAGGGCATCAGATCCCATGACAGATGGTTGAGAGCCACCATGTGGTTGCTGGGAATTGAACTCAGGAAGAGCAGCCAGTGCTCTTAACCACTGAGCCATCTCTCCAGCCTCCCCCCCACCCCCCTCCCCCCGTGTGTTGTTTCTCAAGACTGATGCAGTCCTTACAGTCAACTGATCGTTTCAAGTTCAAGGCTGAGAAGCATTTTTAAAAAGTTGGCAAGCTTTTCCCTTTTGAGTTACCCTTCCCTTCTCTGGGCGCGGACAGATTTGGGTCTGCCTGAAGCACTTGAATGACCCAGAGTGAGGCCAGGGGGCTGTAATTTAGTAAACGTGGTCCTTTATCATCTCAGTCAGAAGGAGTCTCAGTAACTACCTGTGCTCTAAGAAGTCAGCCTGTAAGATACAGCGAGAGGGAGGGGTACGAGTAAAGAGTCAAAGCAAGGTGGGCTAGCAGAAACTCGGCGAGTAACCCCACCAGCAAAGCCCTGAGTGCCCACTGGGATTGACTGTACACGTGCAGGGATGCTATTTCAGCATGTCTTTAATTGAGTGTATACTCTTGTGTGTAAAAATAGCTAATTCTTTTCTATTCTTCCAAAAAAATAGTACATGGATTGTCCCTATTTTTTGGATGAAAAATGGAATCACCCAACCTTTAGTCTGGCTAGATAAAAGCAGCAGTAAGTAAAGATACACATTTTTATTTACAAGTCAATATATTATATGCATATATATCTTCATACATATGTATAAAAACAGAGATAGACATTTTGTTAAAATGTTGAGCTTTTGGAAACCTAATGTTGAATACAGATCTCTAAAGATTCACGTCAAGTTAAAAGTCATTATTCATAAAAATTTAGTTATTTGGCAGACCAATATATACTTAAGAGCTATCTTGATTTTTTATTTTATTGGCTTATTGTTTAGAGGTGTGAATATATTATATAAAAAAATATACTGGAATCTTTTTAAGAACCATTTTGTGCATTTGCTTTTTGGTAGTGATGTTTCCTGGGATGAAGCTTTCAGATTCTGACAGTGACTGGGTGATTTTAAACCTCAATGTGACTGGATATTACAGAGTTAATTATGACGAATTAGGCTGGAAGAAGTTACATCAACAGCTTGAAAAGGATCCTAAGGTATGGGCTGGATTTGGTGTTTTGATCAAGCGTCAACTATCATCCTTTGGAGGATGTGCTTTCTGACAGAAAGCCTGCATCCCATCAGCCCCTTCTCTGCCACCCATGACAGAGACAGTTTTATTCTCATTCTTAGGAAGGGCTGATTTTGGTTGAGTGTGTATCTCTGAACATACTTTTTGATTTTCAAAATTAAGTTTACCTTTTGAAATGAGAATCAGAATACATTTTCCTAAGTTACTTTAATGTACAGTTCCATTGTTCACATTACAGTGAAAATATTTGTTGAATTTATCATGTGCATTAAACTGTGTAGACAAAGATGTACCTAGAGTTTCTAAGCTCACACTAGATAACATGCTATGTGATAAAAATTAGCAATTTTTTTATTCCTAAAAACTATTCTTCTCACTCAGAAGGATGGATTTAGTTTATAAAACATCAAGAGTCCACTGTCACTTTACATTGTTTTTAAAAACCTATAGATGATAGTGAAATCATCTGGGATGTTGATGGGTCATATCAGTCAGACCTTAGCTGATTGACTTCATCGAATCCATGAGTAGAGAGGAATGCTGGCTTAGGAGTCTACACGACTCCATGACATTAATAACAAATATTACAAAAATCGTACTAAATAAAATTTATTTCCTCTCTGCTATGCCAAAATTTTCCTGAGAATCAGTAAGTCATTGTAATGGCATTCAGTATATACATTCATTATCCTTTGGAGAAGCTTTTAAACCTCAATTGCAAACTTTGTTTTTTAAACTTGATATGTTTTATGGGAGTATCTTGGTAAACTGTCTGCCATATTTAAGCATTATAATTGATATTAGGAGGAGCTCTTATCAAAAACACATATATAATAATACATTATAGGTGGTTCTTAGAAGCTACTATATAAGGCAATTCTTAGGAAGGGAGTTTTAGGCTAGGATGGTCTTGAAGTTGCTCTGTTGAAAATACCTTCCACTTTTCTTGAGTGTGTTTGGGTTTCTCTCTGCAGGCCATTCCTGTCATTAACAGGCTGCTGCTGGTGAGCGACGCTTTCGCCTTGTCTACGTAGGTGTCTTTTCTACTTTCACTGTTAAAGGGACTGTCTTGAGAACTTTATAAAAGCCACAGACCCATGACTATAAAATGCGTTCTTCATTATGCAGAGGTCTTAACTGGTTAAGATTAGGATCAAAAGTGGAGTGTGGTTGTTCAAACCTGTAACTCAGCTCCTGGGAGTCTGATGCAGGAGGATTGCTGTGAAACAGCACAACACAAATTACAACAAACAAACAAGAAAAAAAGAGGGACAAACTTTATACTCTTAGAGAAATTTTATAGCATAAGTTGTTGTTGGATATAAATAAACTAAAAACCGAGATTTTGAAGTTACTCAGAGGTGAAGGCTAATGATTATACTGGTAAAGATATCTGGGTATCTTTGATACACTGCAGAATTATAAATTTTATATATGTGTTCTAGATTAGTATAAATCATGCCACTAAAACTAGAAATATCATATGTTCAGGATTTAAGTTTTAAGTTTTCAGATAATAAAATTAAAGAATATATATACATATACATATATGTGTATGTATATATACACATGTATGCACACACACACACACACACACACATACACACACACACACACACACACATATTTACCTAGTGTGCCTTCTTTTATGCCTGTCATATGCATTGAGTATTTGCCATTTCTTTACTAGTTGTCTTCTCTGACACCTGTTGCTCAATGCTTGGCTGAAACACCTCTCTGGAGTCACTGTGGCTTGGATACAGCTGGCCATATCCTCTAAGAACTATCCTTTTGGCTTCTTGGCCCTTTGACACAAACACTTGGTTTTCTGGCTTTACTTCTTCTGTCACCGTGAGCATTTTTAAACGTGATCACATTTATGTTTCCTTCCTTCCTTTGTGTGACTCATTCCATCTTATAATTTAAAAGTGATTGTTTCAGGAACAAGGCTCAGTCAGATGCTAAGAAGCTACAACAGAAGATGCTCAGTTATGCTCTAAATGGACATCGCTCCCTCTTTCTCCCTGGTCTTATGTTTATCTGTAGTCATTTTATTACCTTAACCACCACTTTACTTTTGTCTCTATTTTTTCCTGCTATTAATTAGTCAGTTATAATTATAATTAGTTCATCAATCAATCTCTCTGTGTGTCTCGGTCTGTCTCTCTGTCAGCGCCCCCCCCCTCTCTCTCTCTCTCTCTCTCTCTCTGTGTGTGTGTGTGTGTGTGTGTGTGTGTGTGTGTGTGTGTGCTCACGTGCATGTACATGTATGAGACATGTAACACTATTCTCCCCATTGCTAAACCTTGAAGCCTCAAGGGCATCCTTCCTGTCCCTGTCTCATGCTCTGTCCCTCATCATGTCACATCGATCTGTCCTTGGTAATACCTTCTGAGTTCCTACCTTCCCAGCTTCATGACTTACATACATACTACTTATATTCCATCATCTCTCTTGTGCCCTCTAGTCATAGCTTTCAGCCTTTATCTCCTTTGAGTTCCACTATGGCTTTAGCATTGTAACAATACATATCAACTCTCTCACATTATTTTGGGTGCTTAAAAAACTAGATTTACTTCCCAAGACATCTTAACTCTCTATTCTGATTTTCAATGATCTCCTCAGGTTCGAACCACCTGACCCCTTCTCTTTGTCTCTCACTAGACCCAGAATGCCATGATCCACTAGTCTCACCTCTCACTAGACATAGCATGCCCTGCTCGTTGGCTTTGCCAGCTGACCGCAGTGCTCCCCAGTGTTCCTCCTCCGTCCTGTGCTGCCTTCGCTCCCTTTTCAATCCAGCATGGCCGTTGGTGTTCCTCTCAAGGGTTTCTTCCTTGAAGCTTTCTCTGACTTCCCTCTGGTGTTTGTGCTTTGGGAACTTTACTCTCAGCAGTCATTCCCCTTTCTGAGATGCCCTCCTCAACTTCCTAGGTAACCGCTGAACTCTACACGGAGGCTCTTAGCTGTAGGCAGCTACAATGTCCTCTGCTGGCTTCTCTGCTCGTCAGCAGTGGGCAGAGAATGCTAATGATTGATACCTGTGGATGGAGTTTATATTGTTTTAAGAACACATAATAAACACTCATATTCTATTACTCAGCATTTGGCCTGGGTTTTCTATAACTTCTAATGTAGATGCCTGAATGAACCAAGTGGACATGGGAACCTGGCAGCACTAGTTGAGTTCTATGTTAGAGCTATGATAACTGTTGCCACCCTTCTGCTTGGTATGTTTATATGTCTTGTTGAAGTTAGACATTGAGAAATGGAGCAGATATATAAATAGAAGCCATCCTTTAGCAGGTCATTTTGTGAGCGTGTGGTTTTTTTAAACCAAACAGACACAATTACATCGAGATCGAGACAGCACTTGATTTAACCAAGTACATTGCCGAAGAAGATGAAATCCTAGTGTGGTTTGAAGTCTTGGTGAACTTAATAAACAAGGAAACTATTTATGATGTGAACAACTATGCTTTATACCCATTATTGAAGGTAAGTTCATGATTTGCTATGTGGCTTTTAAATCAATTCTTCTTTCCTCTTTCTATGTTCTGGCCAGCATCTGTGGGATAGGCCTTTCCAAAAGCAATGCTCTATTCATTCCAGATGTTTGGTGATTTATTTCTTTGTAGCTACAATGATTATTCTAGGAAGAAAATATATTAGCCATAGACCTGGCCTTGGAGTTGAGGGATGGAGAAGGTTTGGAGGGTTTTCCATTCTTAGTGAAGTTAGAATACATCCAAATAAAACAAAACAAAAACCCCAGAAGGTGTATAAGTTACATTTCATCTTATAGAAAAATAGTATTTTTTAGGAACAACTTTTCAAATTTACTTTTAGGCAAGAAAACAGTGTCTTGCCAACCCTGGGTTCAAAACCCTAATATTTAGTTCTATGAGACGAGCAATTTCAACCTGGGAAATGTGTCCAAAAAAAAGTTTCAAAGATGCTGTGGATGTTAAAAAGATAAAGGTGGAAATTAACGTTTATGAATGAAACAATGACATGTCATCATCAATGAGGGGACATAAGAGAGGAAATTCCAGTCAGTAGATTTGAATAGGATTTGGGAGATGTCAGAGTAAGGTCAGCGTAGATGTTTAGCAGGCCTTTGGACGGTCAGGGCCCCGGAGCAAACCCGAGAGTGATGATTGCAAGTGAGTTTCTGGGTCACTCTGAGGGTGAGGTTGTAAACACCTCAGAGTCTAGGCCTTCTTTTTTTTTCTAGTATCCAAAGTAATGCTGGAAGCTTGCTTAAGTGGTGACTAGTTTTGGCCCAGTCTGTTGTACTGACTAGAAAGTTTCAGTGGATCAATAGCATCTGGTTGGTTCTTAGTAAGTCTGATGAATGCCTGACTTTTATAGCCTTATATTTGCCAGCTGATACAGTTGGACTGATAACAAATAACAGCAATTGTGAATGTTTACAGGCAGTATACTTACCTCACATTCACACTTGACTGGTGTAGTTACAAACTGCTTCATGTGGTTTTATGTGTGAGGCACGAACCATGGAGAAGTTTAAAAATAAATACGTACGTATATTTAGTAATAAAGACCATGTCTGAAAAAGCGTCTGTTGTATCTCTACTAATATCTTTCAGATAAATAATAATGCACTGGGATTCAGTGTTGGTTGCCAGAAATAACAGTAACTTTTTCTTTGTGGTTTATAGAAGTATTTGCTAAAGAGACTTAACTCAATATGGAATACTTATTCAGCTATAATTCGAGAAAATATGACATCATTACAAGACAATTATTTATCTCTGTAAGTATTTTTAAGTAGTCATAATTGAATAAAATGGCTTAGTAGATTGGCTTCCATATTTGTGAAAGAGAATCATTTTTTAAATAACTAAAATCTTTGTACCTATTACTGAGTTTGTGTGCTATTTTAGAATAATTCCAGACCTCGTAGACTATGTGTGTCCTTAGAGTAAGCAATAGCTTGTGATATTAACTTACCTGCAGTGCACGTGTGTGTGTGCACATATAAGCTTAACTCTGTATTTTCAAGAGTTAAATTATTGATTGAAATTTTAAGTGTATCCTCTTATGGGTATAAAGTTGTGCCTAGGACATCTACTCCACCAGTAGTCCACAGGTCTACAGGAAGGCCACCAGGTGGAAAGTTGACTTGCCCTTGAAGTTTTGCTCTGGCAAAATCTTACCTCTCAGATGCCCAGTCTTTGTATTTTCTGTTGAAAGAATGCAAGTGTGAAACATGGGACTTAGTATGGAGACAGAGCTTCTTGCAAAGTAAAGTGGAACAACCTTAAGGGAAAACAATGTGCAAACCTACACTTTAGACTGTGTTGTATACTGTTTTCCAAGTCTGTAAGGCAGATGCCTTATCTGGGGGGGGTTATTTCCTTATGACCCGTATTACTATAATATTACAATGGATTAATACTCAAGGGATGCAGGGCAGTGGTGGCGCACACCTGTAATCCCAGCACTCTGGGTGGCAGAGGCAGGCGGATTTCTGAGTTTGAGGCCAGCCTGGTCTACAGAGTGAGTTCCAGGACAGCCAGGGCTATACAGAGAAACCCTGTCTTGAAAAAACTAAATCCAATTAAAAAAAAACAAAAAACAAAAACTCAAGGGAGAAGCTAGTGATGTGTCTTTGCTCTTTACCAAGAAGCATCTTGCTGAATAGGAATTTTTCTCACCATGTATAAGGTCACATCTATACATAGGGCCAGAGACACAACTCTGATCCCATTCTTTCGGCTAAAACTCATATATCAGAGCAGATTAAAAAGAATCAAAGAAAAAAATCTATAAAAATATATGTTTTTACTAGGAAGAAACAACCTTCTAAACAGAGGGGCATACAAAGCTCTGTTGCCATTACCTCTCTTCCCTTCATATAATATCTTAAATCTTACAGAGAGACAATTGTAATACTTCTGCATCCTTCATCCATCAATACAAAATTAATGTGTTACCAGGGACACAGGGGATGAGGGCTTACGGCTGATTAAGGGATGGGGTCTACCCTCTAGGTCCTTTCAGTCTACTAACTGGTTTCTAACTGGTTACCTAACATTTCTCTATTTATTGTTAGCAAGACTTATACCAATGATACAAATATGAACTAGGTTGACTGTAATCCTAATCAGTCACTTGTATATGATTGTGTTTAATTACTGTAAACGACTATCCTATGGAGAAGAAGTACTTTTTCATGATGGCTTAGGAAGGATCTGAAAGGAAACACAAGACTGTGGCTGAGGTACTTCTGTTCATGTATGTAATGTTGAAAGTCTAGATTTGGAGGTTGGTGGTAGCCAACACCTATAGTTACAACTTCTAGAAACATCACACTTCAATTAATCAGACCAAACAAGAAATAAAAATGCACAGAAATATGATCATTCTTCTCAGTAGTACCCTGCTGAGGCAGTAGAAATTAGTGCCATAGTCTACAACTAGAAGTCTATCTAGAACTGAATTTGGTAAGTAAATAGTGTGTCGGGAGCAGATTGTGTGATTGGACAGGAAGACACAAGCGCCCTCAGCAAGGCAGCACAGGTATTAACCAGACACTCTAGGCTCTCCTAAAGCAAAGTGGAAAAGCTTACATTTTGTAGCACCCTGGGCCAGTGTTTCTTTTTGAGCAACTTCTGGGAGAGGCAGAATTTCACAGAATCCCATCTTTTTGCAAGCTTGAGTTGGGTGGAGAGAGGGAGTGGATTCATAAACACATTTCTAAGATGATCTGTCAGGGGACTCCACCCACGCTCATCCCAAATCAGCTTATCACCAAGTCCAAGCCTTATTGCAGTGAAACTAGAGGGTGGAACAGAAGAGCATTAACTTTCGTATTTTCTAACAACTTGAAAATCAGTCTGGATTCTTTTGCTCAGACTCCAAACTTGATGACTTTAGCCAGACACCTAACAAAGCGTGGCATCCTTGGGTTCACTGTTGTTCAGAGCCTTTCTTTGAACCTGTTTTGAACAGAAATGCAGACCCTTGCTTAGCTATAAAAAGAAACAAACACTTCTGTCTTTCTTTGGACATGCACATAATAATTGACAGGAGTCAAGGAAGGTTCAGATGCTTAGCAAGGGAAAACACATTGCTTGGAGGAGAAAATCCTTTCTCAAATAGAGGAAGCATCCTATTTTTCAGCATATTAGATGAGATACACCATGGATATTTCTAATCCATAGCAGATTTTTTTGTAAAAGAGGGAGACAGTAAATTGACAACTGATGTTAGAACGTGTACCCTTTGCATCTTTAAAGGCAATGAATGATGGGAGTAATTTATTTCTAATTTTGTAAAAAGATACTATTTGTTAGGAACTTGCTGGTGCCCAAAGACCTCTCTGAAAATGGCTTTTTCTGAATTTTTAATATGTTTGTCATCATAAAAGCTATTTTTTAAAAAGAAACCTGATAGTACGAGGGAATGTTTTAAAATTCTCGTTGTTGTGTGAAATACATTCTTGGAAGCAGAGAAAAATGAAGATGATAATGTAAAGTTAACTTTGCTTTGACTTTTCCTTCAAGACTTTCACTGGAAAGGTTTTTTGAAACTGCCTGTTGGTTGGGTCTTGAAGACTGTCTCCAGCTGTCCAGAGAGCTCTTCAGAAGATGGATGGCACGCCCAGAGACACGGTAAGAGCTCCCTGAAGCTCCCCATGCCCAGCTCCCGGTCAGCGCCTGTGGTTCCTCTCCTCTGGTGCTGGTCTTAGAGTTGAGAGGGATCACTGCTGCTCGCCCTCCATTGAGCTCCTCCTTTCCTTTTCTGACACCCATTCTGGGAAAAAAAAAAAAAAATTATCTAAGTCAGTTCTGGGCGTGACCAAAGATTAGGACTCTCTGAGATCACAGCCTTTGGCTGCTGTTGTGTTTTTTCCCTAAGTGCTTACAGATTGCATGGTCTGTGCATGTTTCATGTCTTAGGAGATTGCTCTCTACGATTGCTTGTTAATGTTATATCTATGAAAATATAGATAATTTTCCTCTCTCCTTTTTGATTTGGATCATGTTTTTCCAGCAAGAATGTTCAAGCAGGGGTCGGGGAAACCTCACATGCCTATCTGAGTTTTCACTGTCATTAACTACTGAGGGTTTGGTGTTTGGGACTTTACTGCCTTTCATTTATCACCTCAGACAGACTCTAAGGAAAGGCCAAACTACCTTCCTGATATATTCTATGTGCTTATAAATTACTTCCCTGAAAACTTAGCCAGTCTGCTACAAGGATGAATCTTATCAAAACGCTAATGAAAGCTCACTCGCTTGCTTCTGTACATCTCTACCTTTGACCTTTACAGCTCAGCTACCAAGAGATGTCACTAGATTTATGCTTCTGAATTTGACTGTTGGATCACTGTGTTTCTGAACTACCACAGGGAATGCCTTCTCCTCTTCTGCCTTTCAGAATACCTCCTCAGATTGAAAAGGTGGTCTTATGCAATGCCATTGCTGTGGGGAGCGATAAGGACTGGGAGTTTTTGTTTAATCTTTACATCAATACGACCGAGGAACAGGACGGGCTCCATCTAGTTCACGCAATGAGCTGCAGTAGAGACCCATGGATACTTAACAGGTGAGATGATCAACTTACCGTGAACATCCTTCCTGGAGAAGCATAACCCATATAGAAAAGGAGGGTGGGGGGGAAACACAGACACATTTGTGCCATTACTCAGAATGATGAGCTTTTAAAATTCCATGAAAATTTAACTTTTCATAGGATTCTAAAGCTTATTTACATTTTACAAATGGATTCTTGTAGATTTATGGAATATGCCGTCACTGTGGTTCCCTCCCATTTTAATGAAACAAATATAATACAAGCTGTAGCAGCATCTGAAGTTGGCCGGTACGTTGCAAAGGACTTTCTGGTGGACAACTGGGTAGCTGTGACCGACAGGTAAGGAGGAACCCAGGACCCCACTTTCATTCAACTCACTAATTATTTTTATTTCCTATGTTGACCAGAGAATATAATTTGGATAGTTTTTTATTGTTTGTTAATCTCGAATAAGTATATGATGTGTGTTGATCAAGCCTATCCCCTATTCCCTCCCTGTCTATTCTCACACACACACACACTCGGACGGTTCCCTCTCAATGTCATGGGTTCTTTTTCTTTTGAACTCACCGAGCCCACTTAATGCTGCTGATATGGGGCATGCATGTAGGCTTTCTATAAAGGGGAAACAGTACTCCTTCCAGACACCATGGGCTATCAAGTAAAAAGCCCAGTGCTGGGTATAGGTTATCACTTTTCAAAGTGTTGGTCAGGGGACTCCAATAGACACCCCAAACATTATAGCCTATTGCCACTGTTGGTGATACCCCAGGACACTGATTATGGAGAAGTTTACCTTCAGCCTGACTATGTCAGAAAAGTTCTTTCACTCACTGAAAAACGTGATGATTTTTTCTCCATTTTGTCTCACCACAAACTATTGAAAGCATTTGAAGACCACTTATCCTTAATTTTGGCTTCCTGTATGAAACTGGATTGCATATATAATTATTTATCTGTTTCCTCATTATGCCCTTCAAAAAGTTTTAAGGAACATTAAATTGAGTTAAGTCATACTTTGGTATGAGAGTATCCTACCCATTCCTGTAGTTCTTGACACTTGTCTCCATGGCTTTAAGAAATACTTGTTTTTTGTTTTTTGTTTTTTAAAGACTTATTATTATATGTAGCTGTCTTCAGACACTCCAGAAGAGGGCATCAGATCTCATTATAGATGGTTGTGAGCCACCATATGGTTGCTGGGATTTGAACTCAGGGACCTCTGGAAGAGCAGTCAGTGCTCTTAACCACTGAGCCATCTCTCCAGCCCAAGAAATACTTGTTTTAAAAACAAAAATTTCAACCACTTGATTTTACCAATGAAAACGCAGGAGCCAAATGCTAGAGTGAAGACCTGCTGGCCCAGAGAGGCAGAGAAAGAACCCAGCTGACTTTCTTACTCCACTGACTTCCCAGAAGGAAACTCTCCTTCCCCACGCTGTCTTAAATACGCTTCAACTCAAAGACTCCCCCCTTTCTGTTTACTTATGTTCACTCCCCATCTACTGGTTACTTGACCTAGCATTGACTTTGGTGACCAAGCCAGCTCAGTCAGTCAACACTTCTCCAGCACAGGAGTGAGGATTAAAAAGAAAAAAGACAATTAGACAACCTTGTAGAATGGCCCCAGCCAGTTCTGACGCTGAGGCTGGTTTATTTTTTTTCCCAACCTGCTTTTATACCATTTTAATTACACGCAAGCAATAAGATCAAACAGTACAATAAACACAGATAGTCAAGGAACAAGCAAGGCGATGGATGAGCAAAGTCTTGAAATCACCGTTTCCAAGGGCTTATCGGGATGACCAACATAGCTGAGCCCACTTCCGGGGAATCTAGCCTGAAGCCTACTTCTTTTGTTCCACCCTAAAATTCCTGCCGGAACTTATTTCCCTGCTCTAGCCTAAAATTAGATTCCTGCCTAAACTTACTTCCTTGTCAAGGGCCTAATGTCAGATTCCTGCCTGAAGCCCATTTCCTTGTCCTTGGCCAATGTCAGATTCCTGCCAAGCAGCCCCAAAAGCTCCCACAGACCCCGCTATACCACTCCTGGGCATATACCAAGAGGATTCCCCAGCATGTAATAAGGACACATGCTCCACTATGTTCATAGCAGCCCTATTTATAATAGCCAGAAGCTGGAAAGAACCCAGATGTCCCTCAACGGTGGAATGGATACAGAAAATGTGGTATATGTACACAATGGAGTACTATATAGCCATTAGAAACAATGAATTCATGAAATTCTTAGACAAATGGATGGAGCTGGAGAACATCATCCTAAGTGAGGTAATCCAGTCTCAAAAGAACACTCATGGTATGCACTCACTGATAAGAGGATATTAGCCTAGAAGCTTGGAATACCCAAGACACAATTCACATATCAAATGATGCCCAAGAAGAAGGAAGGAGTGGCCCCTGGTCCTGGAAAGGCTCAATGCAGCAGTGTAGGGGAGTAATAGGACAGGGAAGTGGGAAGGGGTGGATTGGGGACCAAGGGGAGGGAAGAGGAGGGCTTATGGGACTTTCGGGGAGGGGGGATCCAGGAAAGGGAAAATCACTTGAAATGTAAATAAAGAGTATATTGAAGAAAAGAAAAAAGAAAAAAAAAGCTTCCCATAGTTTAGCTCTTGGATGAAAGGTGTGTACTAGGGCTAAGCCACACCACAACTTGTTTACAGTGAACAGAAAGCTCTAGGGTTATAGGTATATGCTAATGCTGAGCCACACTGCAACAAAATTTTTCCAGTTCACAATCTTGGGGTTCCCAATGCGATCAAATACTCTGTAACAAACAATATTACATTATTAGCCTGAATACAGCACATGTTATAAATGGTGGTCAGATTTCTTTATCTGGGTTCTGTATTATTGAGTTTTTATACTTTTTTACCATTTAGAATTAGATCTGCTTGCTTCCTAAGTCTTCTGTTCAACAAAGGATACATTAGCATGTAAAAATCAGAGAGCATGTCTTTGCTTCCAGAATATTACATGACCATATATTTTTAAAAGATAAGAATTAATATCCCTGCATATACCAAGGCACTATATTTTTAGCAGATAAAACATGGATAAAGTTGAAGCACCTGAACTTTTGCAAAGAAGTTTCTTCTTTCAAAATAAATCCATATTCTCCCTACAACTTTTTGTATGTTTTTGAAACAAGATCTTATGTAGCACAAACCCTTGAATCCATCATGCATCTGAGGAAAACCTTAAGTCTTCAACCTCACCGTTAACTTGTAAAGTAATAGGATTATAGCCATGTGCTATAGATGTGTGAATATAGATGGCCAGATGGCCAGAGAATATAAAAACCAAAGGCCATAGATGTGCATGAATATCGCATAGAACAAGTAATCGATGTTTTGTAAATACTTACTGAACATCTTTTAAACATGGAAAAGTATGAGGCTTGTTTCCATTAGAAAATTTAAAGCTGGCCATGTGGTGGTGGCGCACACCTGTAATCACAGCACTCTGGGAGGCAGAGGCAGGCGGATTTCTGAGTTCTAGGCCAGCCTGGTCTACAGAGTGAGTTCCAGGACAGCCAGGGCTACACAGAGAAACCCTGTCTCGAAAAAACCAAAAATCCATAAAATCAAAAAAAAAAAAAAAAAAAAAAAAGGAAGGAAGAAAAAAGAAAATTTAAAGCTATACAGATGAAAACTCATTTATACTGCATCATTTCTTTAGCTCATCATAGAAATGTACATATTATATTCACATTATGAAAACATTGTTCTTATCTTTGGTTTAAGATTATCTAACTCTTAGTTATATATAATTAATATGATATGTAATATATAATATCTATTCCTAATGAATTTCTAATATGAACACATATATATAAGTACTGCATAAATATACACACATATATATGTATTAATGTACATATATATCTATATATATTATATACACATATATGCATACCTGCGGTGTAGCTCAATAACACTTGCCTAGCATATATGAGGTTCTGGGTTCAGTCACTACCACTACCACCCAAGTCAATAATTAAATAAACAATAAGCACAAACTGAACCACCAAGGACCAGTCATGATTGGTCTGAGATGCACCTTGTCACCCATGCCTGCTGTGATCTGCATTCCTTCTTACACAGCTGGGTACTGAGGAAGGTAAAGGATCACAGATATTTCCCAGGCTTAGTGCTGAGCGACCTCTGGCCACTGTGTGCTTACAGCACTTACAGATGTTAAGGGCAGTGTGCACTGTCCTGATTCATAGTGAGATTGTGCCTCCCACCTCATTACAATCCCCACAGAAAAATGAACCTGAGGAAGTGACTATGAAATTTGGCACAGTGGCTAATAAGCATCTAAACTCTGAGGCCACCTGCCCCTTGAAAACTGGTATAAGATAGAAAGTCTCTGCCTTGTTCTGCCATTTTCCCAAACGACGCAAGCAAAATTTAACATGGGTGCAGTTGATACTGTCTTTAAAATTATATTCAGCCAAATTGAGTGTGGTATCTTAATGTTGTGATCCCAGCACTTGGTAGGCTGAAGCAGGAGGATTACCATGACTTCACAGCAAACCTGAGCTACATAATGAATTCTGGGCTACAGACAGTCTGGGCTACAATGTAAGACCCTGACAAACAGACAAGCAAAAAAATAAATAAATGAATAAAATATGTAACTTTGCTCAATCTGATAACCACTAGATAACATATAGATATCCACATTTCCATTAATCAACATTTTCAAAAATTAAAATTCGGTCTGTCGGTTCTATTATCCTTGCTTGAAGTGTTCCATGTGACTAGAGACTGCCATATTTGGACAGCCCAGCTAAAGGAAATCATCATGGTACAGAAGTCAGTGGGCAAACTGATGGATCTAAACTAGTTTCTTGATTAATTTGTTGACTCATGCAAAGCACAGGTGCAAATCCAAACTTTAAATTTGCTTTAAACAACTCACTAAGTCCAGCAATCACCCGGACAGTGGAGAACACTCTTGACTTGCTGTGACGCCTGTCACGTGGGCACCTCGTTAGCCAGTGGAAGCCTCTAGTCTGGAAAGTGAAGCACAAGATCTTGTTTCCAGCTGAGCAGATTTCTCACTTCAAAATTAAGGAGTGGTTGGTTCAGTCATTCTGACACATGTGTTGTAGAGATGTTAAATTGTAAGAAAAACCAGGTGTGAGGCAAAGGCCTACAGTGATGTTCTCCTAATACTTGTGCAATTTGTTTTTCTGCTCTGAATCTGTCTCCTACCTCGAGGGCCTTAATAATGAGAAAGATTGCTTTTAATGGAAGTGGCCTTCATGTGTACATTTTATTCCTCACAAGAATTTTTCTTGCCTTTAGAGAACAGGAAAGTGGTGGCAACTTTCTAGTAAGACTTAAATTCTACTCTCTAAAGAGTTGATTGTCTCACAATTGATTTAATTATCCAGTGTAAGTACATTAAATAAAACATATAAAGAATCCCTTAAAAAACAAGAACAAAAACCAAAACTTCTTTATTTTTTTTATTTATTTTCTATGTTCTTTGTTTACATTCTAAAAGCTTTCCCCTTTCCCAGTCCCCCCCCCCCCCCATATGCCCCATAAGTCCTCTTCTCTCCGTCCATTCTCCTATCTTTCCCCCTCCCTTTTCTCTGTCCTGTTACTCCCCTACTATGCTGGATCAAGCCTTTCCAGGATTAGGGCCCTCTTCTTCCTTCTTCATGGGAATCATTTGATATGCTAACTGTATCTTCAGTATTCAGAGCTTCAGGGCTAATTAATATCCACTTATCAATGATTGCATTCCATGTGTATTCTTTTGTGATTGTGTTACCTTGCTTAGGATGTTATTTTGCAGTTCCATCCATTTGCCTAAAAAATTCATGAATTCATTGTTTTTAATTGCTGAATAGTACTCCATTGTGTATATATAACACATTTTCTGTATCCATTCCTCCATTGAGGGATATCTGGGTTCTTTCCAGCTTCTGGCTATTATAAATAAGGCTGCTATGAACATAGTGGAGCATGTGTCCTTATTGCATGCTGGGGAATCCTCTGGGTATATGCCCAGCAGAGGTATAGCAGGGTCCTCCGGAAGTGTCATGTCCAGTTTTCTTAGGAACCGCCAGACTGATTTCCAGAGTGGTTGTACCATCTTACAATCCCACCAGCAGTGAAGAAGGAGTGTTCCTCTTTCTCCACATCCTCACCAACACATGCTGTCTCCTGAGTTTTTAACCTTAGCAATTCTGACTAGTGTGAGGTGAAATCTCAGGGTTGTTTTGATTTGCATTTCTCTAATGACTAATGATGTTGCGCATTTCTTAAGGTGCTTCTTGGCCATCCAAATTTCTTCAGGCAAAAATTCTTTGTTTAGGCCTGTACCCCATTTTTTAATAGGGTTATTTAAACCAAAACTTCTAAATGAGTCGTATTATCTCCACAAAGTTTGTAGAATTGTAAGGACATGAACTGTTAATGCATGGACTCATTACTTTTATATTTTATTCTGGAGAACACCAAATTCATAAAAGATGCTATATTTATGGTAAATTGAATTAGTTTATTTATTTTGCATATGCTACTAAAGAGTATTTTATACTCAACTAAATTTATTTTACAAATTGAATACATTTATTTTTAGGGTTTAATTTATATTGGAAACCTCGTTCAATTTTGCTAATGGTTTTGTCTGAATAAACAGTGCAATTATGAATTGTTGAAAGCTGAAGTTGAAATTCATGATGAAAACCTGTACACTTAAATGACAAAGGAATGCACACATATGTCTTTATGTATCAGACTATCTATGACTTATTGAAATTATAATCAGCATTGAATATGATTATGTCACAAATCTTTATGACAAATTAGATTCAAAGGTACGGCTTCAAAAATGTTTATAATTCATCACCTCATTCTTTATTTTAGCATTATAAAGTTTCCAAGAAAGAAACCCAGAGTTTTCAGCTACCTAGCATCTTAGAGACATAGCCCTTCTGAGCCTAGTCATATACTAATACCATTAAAGCGCACATTTTCTAGTAGATCAGTTGTCCCAGGAGAAAGATATGAGAGACAATTTTTTCTGTCATCTCAAACTGCAAGTGAAACAACATTGGTCTGTTGTCTGTCTACTAATTGACACTTAGGGTTTGGTTTCATGCTCTGTGAAATGGCAGCTATTGTGTTTGATACGGCCTAAAGTTTTCCCTTGTAGTCTAAAAATGCAGTTGGTTTGAATGCAGAAAGGATAAACTCAGAGTCATAAATAATATATCATGAAGGAAAGAAATCAAAGCCTTTCTTTTTGATGGCATTTTAGCAAGAGTAAGCCCACATTTGATATCTCTACTTCTCTCTCCTGCCTTTATTCTTCTCTAGAGGAGTTTTTGAAGTATGTATATTAGCTATTAAGGCAATTTCTTGTTCAATCCACTATAATAATCCTATTTCAATTTTTCTTTCTTTTTTAATGCATCCAAAAGTCCTTTCCCCTCCCCCTCCTAAAGCAGTACTTTGCACTGGTATGTATCTGTTCTTTCTTTGTAAATCTTTACAATTTTTGTTTCCTAAATGGAGCTAAAGCAATCATGGGACCAAGACATCTTGAGATTGTCAGAATGTAGAGATGCACATGCCAGAAAATAAAGAAACCTAACTTTAAGTACACCGCAAAGCATTTTAGTCAATGGATTTTGAAATTTATTCCATGTTCACTATTATTTCTTGAGGGATAGCATTTACTTATTTATGTACATCCTTATAAAGTTTTTTGCTTTGGCACATTGTATATAAATTCTAATTGCCCACGGAATACATGCCTATGATTGTTGCTATAAAGAAATATATTAATATTTAGATTAAACTGCAAACTTTATTGCACAAAACAGTATATATAAGTATTTCTTAAGTGTTGGTAGTGTTAATAGTTAGATGTCCTACTTAAAGGTAAAGCTAAACATGTTCATACATGGTTTCCCTTAGATTTGTGAGAATGGTACCAATGAGGCTATATATATATACTATGTATCTATTGTTGAAACATTCTTTACCAGGTACTGTTGCTCACCAAGCAGCACCTTGTTGCTTTGCAGGTATGGAACACAATGGCTGGATGCTCTCCTCTATATCTTAGGGAGGACTGTCAGTACAGATCAGCAGGTTATGGAGGTAAGCACTGAAGGTGTTGTGAAATAGAATGATATTTGGTAAGCATTCTTGATATAATTTGACTTGGTAAGATTAAAATTCATATGCTTATCTGAACCACCTTTCTGTGCTTTGTTTGTGCTGTTGGTATTATATCAGTTGGGTTTTTCTAAAGCAGCCAGGTTGTACATCAGATGTCCTGTGCATCAGGATATTTACATTACAATACGCTACAGTAGCAAAATTACAGTTGTGAAGTAGTAATAAAATATTCATCACAACATGAGGAATACAGCATTAGGAAGGTTGGGAATTTCTTTCACTCCAGACATAATCTTCCTTCTCCATTGTACAGAAGCAATCCAGTTTCCCCTTAGCAGTCTGGATCAACCACCCCTCCTAACACTGTTATTCCTTTCTTAGCCTGTTGGCTTAAGGGCATCAGAAGCCCACAATGGACAGTGGGGAGGGGTAGGCTGAGATTCTAGTTCCTTGGGATGTTTGTTGTCTCCCCAGGCAGGAGTGCCCCTCCATCTGGAACCAAAACTTATAGGCTAGCAGAACTTAAGGAATGAAAAAGATCCCTGGTGTGTCAGTAAGGGTGATAGATAATGCAACCAGGCACTTCTCCACCCCTTGGTTTCTGAACCTATGAATAGTGTCTATGGGAGAAATCATACCATATTTGGATGCAGCTTCAAACCATTCACTGCTGTGTGGAGAATCTTGCTCCAGTCTTCTTGGCTAGTATCACTTAATTGAGGCTGTAACTGGGTCTCCAAAAGGCCATTACATCATTCTATTAGACCAGCTGCTTCAGGATGATAGGGAGACATGGTAAGACCAATGGATTCTATGAATGTAGGCCCACGCTCACACTTTCCTGGCTCTGAAATGAGTTCTACGGTTAGAAGCCACACAATGTGGAATACCTCAACAGTAGATAAAGCATTCTGTACAATCCACGGATGATAGTTTTGGTAGAAGCAGTATGTGCAGGAAAGGCAAATCCACAGCCAAGATGGGTATCTAGTTCAATAATGACAAAGCCCGTTAGGAGCATAGTACACCTCCTCATGGACAGCACTTTCTATGTCCCCTCTAGAAGCCTGCTCAGCCTGAAGTCTGATTATAGATAAGGAGGCAACTATTGGAGGGCCCTGGCATCTTCTTCAGGGAAAATGACCCTGGTTGAATGGACAATGAAGGATTAATTTTCTCAGGCAAAGGGAAAGAGGTCAATATTGCAGGGGTGAGAGTGGAGGGACATCCTCTGCTGTATATAGGGAGATTACTTTCTCGGGTGACATAAGCCCTTCAGAATCTGAGGTTCAATATTCTCAGCCTCAGTAGGGTCCCCTAACACATCCCCATCTCATGTTACAAGATCCTATTCCTTACCAAATTAATGCTCTTACTTTAACTTCTGATACTCCCCGAGGTTGTATATCAATTCCAAGCCTGAATTTGTTGTCATTCAACCCGTCTTATACTGAGAGCTTTCAGTTGCTTTTCTGCAACTCAAGCTTGCTGGCTGCTGGAGAGGAGATTCTTTTCCAGGATACACTTAGAAACTTTTAGACTTTCTGTGCATCTGGAGCCAGCCAGTTGTGTCAGTGAGTTCTTTTGTCGCTACTGTATCTATAGATGCTATAAGTTAATTTTACCACAGAGCCCATTATTTTCCTTTGTCACCATATCCTGAGATACAAAAAAATTGATTTATTTTTATAATAAAATCCATTCTTTTCCTTTGTCAGTTTATCCAGAGATGCTAGAAACAACCAGCCAGTATTATTATTTTCCTAAAAAATGTCAAAAGTTGTATGTACGGTCACTAAAATTCTATTATCATCCAGCAAGCCCTTCAAATATTTAAAATAATGGATTTTCAAGGTTCTCCATATTACCAAGGGAGTCTTCAATAAGTGTGGGTGTTAGTGAATTCTAAAGTCTGTTTAGATACTTAACAACGTGTGTGGCTCTAAACCCAGATCCATGTGGCCAACACTGCCAAGTTTTGCAGCCTGCTTGGGATAGAGCCTGGCCCCTGGAATTCCATCTGCAGAATGCTAGCATGCCCCCCCCCCGACTTTTTTTTTTTTTTTTTTTTTGAGACAGGGTTTCTCTGTATAGCCCTGGCTGTCCTGGAACTCACTATGTAGACCAGGCTGGCCTCAAACTCAGAAATCTGCCTGCCTCTGCCTCCCAGAGTGCTGGTATTACAGATTACAGGTGTGCTCACCCTTCCCTTCCCTCCCCCCCCCCTCCCCGGTTTTAATGAGAGAATTTAACTCAGATCTCATGGTTGCATGGGCAAGCACTTTGGCAAATGAGTTATTTTTCCAGCCCAACAGTACTGATTTTTGCATATTAATTTTCTATCCTGAAACTTCACTGATTTATTTGTTCTGATAAGTAAAAGATCATCTATAGACAGTGCCCATTTGACTAAAGCATTCAGAAATGAAGAATAACATCTATACAGATATAAATAAGAAGCATCAGCATTGCCCTCTGGAAGCTGCCAAGTTCCTTTGACCTACAGAAGGGTCTCGCTATGTCTCGGTTCACAAATCTTTTGCAATGTCCAGTATGTATCCAGTAACTATTTATTGAGCATTATGATATACTTTGGAAATAGGGAAGTTAGTAAGACCACGTTCTTACTGTATGGACAGACCTTCCAGCTGAAGGACTCACCCTTCTGAGGAGGTACGGGCATAACAACACTGTCTCAGTCACAGCCTCCGCAGGGTCACAGGCTGGAGGTCTGCGCAGCTGTTCCTGGTGACCATCACTGCATCTTTGCAAAGTGATTTCGCTATTTCCGGTGAACTCTGCTTGGGTTTGTGCCAGTGAGAAGTCTGGTGGTACTGATCAGTTGTCTCTCTCCTAGTTGCAGCGGTTCCTCGGCACGGTGTTGGAGGAGCACCAGAGGATTTTGGCTCAAGCCAAATTACAGGCAATGAAGGCGGAGAATCTGAAAAACAAGAAGAGAATTGCCAGGGTGGTTGAGTGGCTTCGGAAGAACACGTAATCCGTGGCTTCCTGCAGGATGGTTCTTGCATCTCATGACCTTCTTTACTCACTGTCCCGGCTTCCGTATTCAGTGACGGGAAAAGCCACATGGCTTCTTTTATTTCGGAACCATTTCCTACTCAGAGTCGGGTCCTTCCTGATTTCACGTCTGGCCTCAAGGATCCGTGATGGCTGAGGATTTTTGTCAGCACTGCCCTATATCTGGGCAAAACTCCGCTACCTGTGGAGCAAGAAAGCCACTGAAACTATTTTAACTGCTTTCTTAAAAACAACAACAACAAACAAATTCGGATTGACCTAAGAAAGCATCGCTTACTCTGTTGAAGCGGAGGCCAGTTATCGTGAAATCAGTGGCATCCGTGGAGAGCACACATTAGTGCTTCTTTCTTTACATTTTGTGGGTGGGGTGTTTTTCCAGAATGAGGGTAAAAAATGCATATCTCCTATCTACCTCACAGTAGTATTGTAAAGATTAATCAATATACTGTCTATGAAAAGTCTTTAACACTTCCAGACAAGACTAGAAGCTCAGAAACTTATTTTTGGTGACATTGTTAATGAGAGGATTCATGTAACACGGGACAGAAAGAGCAATCACAAACAAAACTGGACCAGCAAAGAGGAAGAGACAGGGGATGGAAAGAAAAATAGGTCATTGTCTGCCACCTCAAGCATGCTAGTCAAACAATTATTATGCAAGAATAACACTAAAAGAATACAGAATAAACAAGAAGTCATCACACATTCAAATGTTGATTTGGGGTTTGTAACATTTCACATCACTTAAAACTTAAAAGGCCTCGGAATTTTCTGGAAAAGGTTTTGTACATAAACAACATTAAGCCATTGTGCTAATGAGACAACTTCCCCTACTCCTTAGTAAAGCCTAAGTAACTAGCATACTGATAGCTCAGAGAATTGATAATGAACCTTTTACAAACCCAGAAGATGTAACTATAACGCCTTACATATGTCTGTGCATTTCTGTGACTAAAGGGATTTAATGGATGCAAATAAAAACCTCTGTGCGGGGTGTCCAGGTGTCCACCTGGCAGCGCCCACTGGCTTACCATTCCTTTACCACTTTCCTTCTTGGAGAAAATGTAAGTAGATGAATAAAAGTTATTTTGACTTGATTTATTTTTAAAAGTTTTGTTTTTAAGTTTTAAGTGTGTGTGTGTGTGGTGTGGTGTGGTGTGTGTATGGTGTGTGGTGTGTGGGAGGTGTGTGGGGGAGTGTGTGGTGTGTATGTGGTGTGTGTGTGTGTGTGGTGTGTGTGGTATGTGTGGTGTGGGGGCGTGTGGTATGTGTGGTGTGTGTGTGTGTGTAGTATGTATGTGGTGTGTGTAGTATGTGTATATGTGTGGTGTGTGTGTGGTGTGTGTGTGGTGTGTGTGTGGTATGTGTATATGTGTGGTGTGTGGTGTGTGTGTGTGTATGTGTGGTGTGTGTGGTGTGTGTGTGGTGTGTGTGTGGTGTGTGTGGTGTGTGTGTGGTGTGTGTGGTGTGTGTGGTATGTGTGTGGTGTGTGTGTGGTATGTGTGGTGTGTGGTGTGTGTGTGTGGTGTATGTGTGGTGTGTGTGGTGTGTGTGTGTGGTGTGTGTTCCTGTCTTGAGTGGACTACACTTTGGCTCTGTGATTGCTATGGAAAGGGGATGGCAGGAGATGAAGCCTTTCTTCCTCTCTCACGCACCTAAAGGGGATGCAGCTGTCACGTCTGCGTCTCGCCTGAAGGAAGCGGCCATTCTGCAGGGCCGAGGGTTCTAGGCCTGAGAGCTCAGAAGTACGCAGCTGAGGACTGAAGTGGCGGCTCTGACTGTGAGGTTTGGGGGACGCTGGGATTTCTACCCCTGCAGTGATCACAGTATCATTCAGAAATGGTCCCTTAATTTTAGCCCATCTTGTTTTAGATAAACACAGGTGTTAACCGCACTGCTGCTCCGGAGCTGGAATAATTCTGTTGCCAAATCTCAAGCTTCACTTGGGAGATCATCCCAGGAATGCTCTGTGATGGTGAACAGGCAGCTCTAGTCTCTTCAAAAGGTGAATTGTCTCCCTCACCCTACCAGCCAGGAGAAAATATATTTATTTTAGGTTGGAATCAAGAGAGAGAGCGCGAATCCTGACCTAACTAATAACAAGCGGTGTAATGAAGCTGGCGGGTGATGATGTAACGGACAGGAAACGCTACACTTTCTGCAAGCGCCTCCTGCGGGATACACTGAGCATGCGCAGTACAGGATTATCCCCACTAATAAAAAACGCACATCCCTGATAGGCAGTGTCTATTTCTGTGGATTAAACAAAATAAATCAGACTAATATTCTGTTTGTTTGAATTAACAAAGAGCTCTAAATTCTAGGCTTGTTAAACAGATGTCAGGAACATGAAAAGAAAAACAATAACAACAACAACAACAAAAAAAAAAAAGAAAAGAAAAACAAATAGACACAGCTCAATGGGGGACCCTATTTCGAATTTCGGGACCTCTGCACTTTTCAACCAATGCCCTAATTTTCACACTGGCAACTTGACAGGGATGTGAATTTAAGTTGCATTGCAATGATACATTCTATAGAATATCACAGAGCAGCTACCAAAAAAAATGCAGACTTTCTTCTGCAGGGTTCATGGAAAGCAGAGGCAGCTGCCTCTTTGGGAGGCTCTGGGCTAGGGGACTGGTTTCTCTCATAGGCCACAGACTTGATCCTGAAGCCGCCCTCTGCTTCCATGTAGTTGATGGCCTCTGTGTTGAAGTCATTGGGGAACTTGAAACAACTTCCATCTGGCTCCTTGATGGTCAGCCCAGCATGGTTTTGTAGAGACACACACATCCATGATGCTCCCAGGCTGGAAGAGAAAGACACGTTCCACCATCTTCCAGACTCTGCTCTGCATGCTGTTGCATACAACAGTGTTGACAAGGGATTGGTGTGTAGGCTCAGATTGTTGAGTCTTTACCCAGGTTCGGCACAAAGCTCTTGGCTTTGGAGGCCATCTTGCCCCACACTCTGAGGCATTCTCTTGACTTGGCACTCAGTTTGCTGGGACCAGACCACGGGCTGTGACTGAAGCAACGAGACTCTCCCTGGATCTGCTGCACCCTGAGGTTAGAGTTTCCTGATTCTCTCATGCTGCTACAACATGTCCAAAACTTGCTACTTATATAAAGTGAGGTTTATTTAGTTCACATTTTTGAAGGCATAAAATTCATGATTGGGCGTCCTGGGGTCAGGCTTGGCCTAGTCCTAAGTTTCTCTATATCATATAAAACTGGGATTTGCTGCTTCCCAACCGAAGGTGTGTCTTACTCTAAGAGATTCCATTTTATAAACAATACCTAGAGATAATTGAAATAATAAAGAAAGAGGTGCATAGTTTCCCTGAAAGTGCTACAGTCAGTCCACACAATTGACTTAAGCATGTCTTGGGGTCTTGGGGTCTTGGAACCTACACCCCACAAATGCATCTCCCTGCAACCCACCACAAATGCTGATTGATTAAAGATAACGAAGCTACTGAGGAAATTGGGGTTCCCTTTGTGCATTCAGAGTTTTATTGAAAGGGACTCAGAAAGAATTTTGGGTATCATTTTATTATATTTTGATTGAGAAATATCAGGATAAGCAGGCTGTGAATCTCAGCGGCTGGTGAGGGATATGAACGGAGAAGGAGCAGTCACGATCCTCTAGTTAGGGTCAAGAAAGCAGGCAGGTTCAAAGATGGAGGAGGAGAAGGTGTCTTTCGAGAAAGGTTGAGCACAACTGGATGCCAAGGCAAGCACACTCAGGATTTAGGCAGCTATAGAAGAAAGAGGTAAATGGGGTGGATATGAAAAGGTTTTTTTTTTTTTTTTTTTTTTTGAGGTAGAACTCAAAAAAGTTGGCAGTCTTAGCAGTAAAGATCTGCAAGCAGCAAGATGGAAGGAATAGCTTCTGGATGAATAAGTAAGTATACTGTCTTACTAAAGGATAATTATCTTCTAATCTCCTTAACTGGTCTCCCGGACAAATCAGCTTTCCTGGGGGCTGGTTCCCTGGCCAGGTGATGAACAGCCCAAGTCAGATGAACTCTTTTTTTTTTTTCAAGATTTTTATTTATTTATTATTACATGTAAGTACACTGTAGCTGTCTTCACACACACCAGAAGAAGGTGTCAGATCTCATTATGGATGGTTACAAGCCACCATGTGGTTGCTGGGATTTGATCTCAGGACCTTCAGAAGAGCAGTCAGTGCTCTTAACTGCTAAGCCATCTCACCAGCCCCAGATGAACTCTTAAAGGACTGTAGAAGTGAACTTTTTTTCTGTTTCCAGGAGTTTGCCCCCACCCAGGGTCAGAGGAAGAACTCAGATTCCATTCTATTGAGCAGGAGGAAGTAGCTTTCCCTTAACCAAGCCCTGGCTCTCCCACCCTTATATAGGGTTGTTGTAAATCTTAAGAAACAACGATTATGATGGTTCCCTTAAAGTTGGTATGTTACCAGGGAAACGGATGGTGGGATTCAAAGCAGATCATGAAGGTCTGCCCTCAATGACCTCCGAATCTTCTCTTCCTATCTAGACACTTTATAAGGACACTAGGCAGCAGAGTTGTTCCACACTAAAGCAAGGGTCCAGCCTAAATACAAAATCCTTTCTTGAGACTCTTTTGTATCGGTAAGGGTGTGATTAGGAACTCAGACGCCTGACTGCTCTCAGACTGAGAGAACTCAACGAAAGGGATTAGCAGAGGAGAACTGAAACAGCAAAGACCTACGGACATTGAGAGGACACCAAGGTAGGAGCTACAAGGTGCAAAACAGCTCACTGTCCCAGGGAGAGAGAGCTGGTCTACCTCAGCTACTCAAGCACTCACGTGGGCCTTGGCCGTGGTCCACTCCTTGGGAAATTGGTTGGCTCCACTGTCCTGGCAAATTAGAAAAATCAGAAACAGGTCTGTGGTTTCATTGCTGGGTCTTCAATCCTATTCCATTGATCCACCTGCCTGTCACTGTACCAATACCATGCAGTTTTTAACACTATTGCTCTGTAGTATTGCTTCAGGTCCAGGATACTGATTCCCCCAGAAGTTCTTTTACTCTTGAGAATAGTTTTAGCTATCCTGGGTTTTTTGTTATTCCAGATGAATTTGAGAATTGCTCTTTCTAACTCTACGAAGAACTGAGTTGGGATTTTGATGGGGATCTCATTGAATCTGTAGATTGCTTTTGACAAGATGGCCATTTTAACTATATTAATCCTGCCAATCCATGAGCATGGAAGATTTTTCCATTTTCTGAGGTCTTCTTTGATTTCCTTCTTCAGAGACCTGAAGTTCTTGTCATACAGATCTTTTATTTGTTTGGTTAGAGTCACACCAAGATACTTTATATTGTTTGTGGCTTTTGTGAAGGGTGTCATTTCCCTAACTTCTTTCTCAGCCTGCTTATCCTTTGAGTATAGGAAGGCAACTGATTTGCTTGAGTTGATTTTATAACCTGCCACTTTGCTGAAGTTGTTGATCAGCTGTAGGAGTTCTCTGGTGGAGTTTTTTGGGTCACTTAAATATACTATCATATCATCTACAAATAGTGATAGTTTGACTTCTTCCTTTCCAATTTCTGTCCCTTTGACCTCCTTATGTTGTCTAATTGCTCTAGCTAGAACTTCAAGTACTATATTGAAAAGATAAGGAGAGAGGGGGCAGCCCTGTCTAGTCCCTGATTTTAGTGGAATTGCTTCAAGTTTCTCTCCATTTAGTTTGATGTGGCTACCGGTTTGCTGTATATTGCTTTTACTATGTTTAGGTATGGGCCTTGAATTCCTGTTCTTTCACTTGATCTTCAACAAGGGAGTGGAAAACATCCAGTGGAAAAAAGATAACCTTTTCAACAAAAGGTTAAATTGGAGGTCAGCATGCAGAAGAATGTGATCCATTCTTGATCACATTCTTGATCCATTCTTATCTCCTTGTACTAAGCTCAACTCCAAGTGGATCAAGGACCTCCACATAAAGCCAGACACACTGAAACTAATAGAAAAGAAACTGGGAAAGACCCTTAAGGACATCAGTACAGGGGGAAAGTTCCTTAACAGAACACCAATAGCGTATGCTCTATGATCAAGAATTGACAAATGGGACCTCATAAAATTACAAAGTTTCTATAAGACAAAGGACACCATCAAAAGGACGAATCGGCAACCAACAAATTGGGAAAAGATCTTCACCAACCCTGTTGGTATTCTGTCTAAGCTCCACCCCACACCTACCTGGCAATAACCAGGTATGCCCTGCCCCATAGACCTGGCCCACTATAAAAGGGGCTACTTGCCCCTCCTCTCCCTCTTTGCTCTCTCTCCGCTCTCCCACATAGCCTCACCTCTCTGCCCCTTGGGCTCTCCTCGCCCCTCTCTCCACGTGGTCATGGCCGGCCTCCACTCTACTTCTCTACTCTCTACTCTCTCTACTCTCTCTCTCTCTCTCTCTCTCTCTCTCTCTCTCTTTTCTCTCCTTCTCTACCACTAACTCCCATCCTCTACCCTGAATAAACTCTATTCTATACCATGTCTGGGTGTGTGTGGTCCCTCAGGAAGAAGAAGTGCCTGGACAAGGGCCTGCCTGGGCACCCCTTTCCCCCACACCACCGTGCCACAATCCCTTAACCCCCAATCCTCTCTTTTTAAGCCCCTTCAAACCCTACATCTGATAGAGGGCTAATATCCAATATATACAAAGAACTCAGGAAGTTAGACCCCAGAGAACCAAATAACCCTATTAAAAAATAGAATACAGATCTAAACAAAGAATTTTCACCTGAAGAAATTCGGATGGCTGAGAAGCACCTTAAGAAATGTTCATTATTCTTCTGAGAAATGCAAATCAAAACAACCCTGAGATTTTACCTCACACCAGTCAGAATGGCTAAGGTTAAAAACTCAGGAGACAGCAGGTGTTGGCGAGGATGTGGAGAAAGAGGAACACTCCTCCACTGCTGGTGGGATTGTAAGATGGTACAATCAGTCTGGAAATCAGTCTGGTGGTTCCTCAGAAAACTGGGCATGACACTTCTGGAGGACCCTGCTATACCACTCCTGGGCATATACCCAAAGAATTCCCCGGCATGCAATAAGGATACATGCTCCACTATGTTCATAGCTGCCCTATTTATAATAGCCAGAAGCTGGAAAGAACCCAGATGTCCCTCAATGGAGGAATGGATACAGAAAATGTGGTATATTTACACAATGGAATACTACTCAGCAATTAAAAACAATGAATTCAATGAAATTTTTAGGCAAATGGTTGGAAATGGAAAATATCATCCTAAGTGAGGTAACCCAATCATAAAAGAATACACATGGAATACAATCATTGATAAGTGAATATTAACTAGCCCAGAAGCTCTGAATACTCAAGACACAATTAACATATCAAATGATTCCCAAGAAGAAGGCCCTGGTCCTGGAAAGGCTTGATCCAGCATTGTAGGGGAGTACCAGGACAGAGAAATGGGAGTGGGGTGATTGGGGAATAGGTGGAGAGAAGAGGGACATAAGGGGAGGGGGGAACCGGGAAAGGGGAAAGCATTTGGAATGTAAACAGAATATAGAAAAAGAAAAGAAAAGAAAAATCAAAAACAAACAGGGGGCCCTGGAACTGCACTCGGATTTCTGAGGAAGGAGTGGTCAGCAGGTGCTGATGTTTCATTTGGGAGTAAGAGTGGTTTGGAACATGGAGGGAAAATCCTGTAAAATGGAATCTAACCAGGGAAGCAAGTGGGGCTAAGCAGTTAGAAATAAGCAAAAGGAAAGGAGCCAGCAAGCTCGCTCTCTGGTGCCCTCTGCTGGCAGAAGTGGAAAAGCCAAGATACAGTTTGTTAGTTTTTCCAGTCCTTGCATCCTAAAGTGAAGAATAGGAAGGTTCATCTGGCACTGAGAGTCGTCAGCTAGATCTTCAAGCCAGGTTAATACAAATGTCCTGACTTTATTACCAGTGAAACCACAGGCGTAATGTGACAGCGCTAGCAGAGGAGGGGACACAGAATTCAGGACCTACTGCCCAATCCACAGACCTTTGGAGTTACCATTTGTCTGCTTTCTTGAGACAAGCCTGGTCTACAACGCGAGTTCCAGTACAGCCAGGTATACACAGAGAAATTGTCTCGAAAAACAAAACAAAGCACAAAAACAAAAGAAAACAAGATGTGAACTCGGTAGTATTGTAGGTTGAGTGCTGCATCTGAGAGTTTTTAATTCACACATCTTCTTTTGGCCAGAAATAAACTATGTTAGGCAGTAAACTCTTGTAAATAACAGGCAGGACTTTGTGTGAATGTGGTCTGAGAAAGGAAACCTTCCTAAGAATAGTTTTTAGGTTTGGATTTGTGTTGAAAATAAGTATTTGTTTTTAGCTCTATTTATTTTATTTGTATATGTACAAGTGTTTTACCTACATATATGCAGTGCCTGACGTCACCAAAGAACATCAGATCTACAATATTGGAATGACAGAAAATTACAAACCACCAAGGCATGCTGGGAACTGAACTTATGTCCTCTGCAAAAGCAACAAGTGCTCTTATCCACAGACCTACTTCTCCTAAAAAGAAATTTTATGTAACTGTATTTAAATAGGTTGTTGTATACACATTATTTAGATCAATTTTTGTGGGACTTCTGATTTTATGCTATCAGATTACTTCATGCAATGGCTTATAGTTGCATTTAAAAATTCTAGTCTATGAAGAAAGCAGCCCAAGGATGTTTTTCTGAAATAAATAATCCTCACATCTAAATATAACCGAGGGGCATGCTGTATCACTCAAGAAAGCTTGACTGCTGAGCTTTTTATAGTTTCTATAAGCCTCACACAACCCTTAAATGGATTTCAGTGGTGCCAAGATTGCAAATCAAGAAACTTAATATATCATAAACCCTAATGCATTGTCTGCTGCCAAAATTTTGAAAAGCATCACTGTTGAATTTATGGGTGGATTTCAAGCAGACTTTTTGATGGTTTTTTTAAAAAGCACCTAATGATTTTGATTGGCATTGTATATGTTTTTCTATATTTAATATATACTTGTCCAAAGAACCCCCCTTCTCAATAGTACAATGAAAGTGTTGTTCAAAGTTAGTGTTTTCTCTGGGACCTCCTTGAAGAGTTTGATGGTTCATAAGGTTTTTTTGTTTTGTTTTTCCTCCCTCTTTCTCTTTCTCTTTACCAGCACTTATTTATTAATACTTTAAGTTAGCATATAAAATAATAGGTTTAATTATGAGATTTTTGGACAGGAACTCTGCATTTTCTTTTTCTTAAACTGCCAATAATAAAATACGTCATTATAAAAAAGATCCTTTGTGCTCTGTGAATCTCAGTCTTGGAATTAATGAGACAAGAATCTGGAAGCCAGTGGCTTAGTGAGTTTTGTGTGTCTAGTAATGATTCTGAGTGAAAGCCTGTCGAGCCAGAGAGAAAGCCTCTGCCAAATGGACACCCACTCTTCTTGTGCATTTACACTCTCTCCCCTCTTCCCTTCCGATCTTCCGTTCTCCTCCCATGGTCTCCTTTCTAGTTTCAACACACACACACACACACACATACACACATACACACACACACACACACACACACACACACACACACACATCTTTTCTATATGTGCTTTTGAGTCTGGCTTATTTCACCTAACATAATTGTTTTCATTTCCTTAATTTTCTAGCGAGGATCATGATTGCATCTTTCTTTATGGCTAGGAAAGAGTCCATATGCTGATGGACATCTAAGCTGGTTCTATTCCCCGGCTGTGACAGATAGTGCTGTACAAACATGAGCGTGTAAGTATTTCTGTATATGTTGACTTGGTCTTTGGGGGATATATCAAACTGTGGTATAGCTGAGACATATGGTAGCTCCACATTGACTTGTATGGTAAGCACATCAGTTTATATTTCCACCAGAGATACGCAATGTTCATCTTTTAATGCATCCTTGCCCCCGTTTGTCACTTAATTTTATGATAGTCATTCTGACTGGGATGGGCTAGTAGCTCATCGTGAAATGTTTTAATTTCCTGGTTGCTCCTGTTACTCCACTATGTAGACACCTCACTCTGAAGCCTCCTCTGGTATTATTGCACATGCTCTGTCCTACTTTGAATGTCTCCTCTTTGACTACAGGCAAATGAGTCTTATCTGTCAGGAATGGACACTTCTTAACTGTGTACGGGTTGGCATATGCCTGGTATTCCTGGTCACCAGAAACATACCCTTCCCTCGTGTGGAATTCCCGAAATAGCAAGGGGTCTGTTTTACTTTGAAGATATTTTAGTTTTACTGTACAAGGGTCTCAGTTCTACCCCTACCACTGAAAGAAGCCTCTTTTCTGGACTAGGGCTTTTGCACCATCTGTTGGACCTGTTTATTTTATAATACAAGAGAGAAATGTTGAGTGGAGAGTAGGGCTGGTGGAGGCAAGGCCTAGCAATGGTTATCTTTGTAGCTCCGCTAGGGAGCAGAGGAATGAGAACCCCGGCCATATAGGAATCCAGCAGAATATAAAAATGTTACTAATGTTTGTAGACATATAAGATGTGGAACATAGAAATACAAAAAAGGATAAGGGCCAAGAAGTTCACTCTCTTTAGAATGTGAAATGTCTGAAATAAGGCATAACTATATGGGGACCACAGATACTGCACATACAAACAACAGCAGTGATATTATAGGCAAATAAGGACACTAAGTTAGCAAACTGAAAGGCGTGATTAGATTCCTAGAAAAACACTACCAAACTGTGTCACAAAGAAAAGATTTAAAATCTCCCATATTCTTATATCTTCTTTCTTATCAATAAAGTATTTACCTATAAACTTTATATATTATATATCATGTATCATATATAGTATATATTATATATCATATATCACATATCGCATATCACATATCGCATACCACACATCATATTATATATTATATTATATATCATATACCATATATCATACATCATATATCACATATCACATACCACACATCATATTATATCACATATCACAAATCACATATCACATATCACATATCACATATCACATATCACATATCATATATCTTATATCATATATCTTATATCATATATCACATATCACATATTATATTAATTATATATTGATTGTATATATTATATATTGTATATTGTGTCATATGTCATATGTTATATGTGATATGTCATGTTATATATTATATTATATCATATTATGTGTTATATGTTATAAGTTATATGTCAATGTTATATATCATATATCATATATTTATTATATAATTAGTTTTTACCTATAAAGCTATACAACACCATTTTATTGTCTTACGTGTTCTGTGGCTGTGAGGAAACACCATGACCATGACAACTCTTACAAAGGAAGGCTTTTAGTTGGAGCTGGCTTTTAAAAGGAGCTGGAGTTTTAAAAGTTGAGTCTACTGTTATCATGGTGAGGAGCTGGTGAGATACAGGCCGAGAGGATGCTGGAGAAGGCGCCATGAGCTCTACATCTACCCACAGGCAGCGGGAAGAGAGAGTGCTTCTGGGCCTGGCCTGGGCTTTTAAAAACCTCAAAGCCCACCTCCAGTGACACGCATCATCCAACATGGCCACACCTATTCCAACAAGGTGACACCTCATAATTCCTCCCAAATAGTGCTACACACTGATAACCAAGCATTCAAATACCTGAGCCGCTGGGCGGTGGTGACGCACGCCTGTAATTCCAGCACTCTGGGAGGCAGAGGCAGGTGGATTTCTGAGTTCGAGGCCAGCTTGGTCTACAGAGTGAGTTCCAGGACAGCCAGGGCTACACAGAGAAACCCTGTCTTGAAAAAAACAAATCAAAAAAAAAAAAAAAAAATCAAATACCTGAGCCCCTGGGGGGCATTTTGTTTTGTTTTGTTTTGTTTTGAGATAGGGTTTCTCTGTGTAGCCCTGGCTGTCCTGGAACTCACTCTGTAGACTAGGCTGGCCTCAAACTCAAAAATCCGCTGCCTCTGCCTCCCAAGTGCTGGGATTAAAGGTGTGTGCCACCACCACCTGGCTAGATTTTTGAGAAGGGTCTTTATGTAGTTCTGGGTGTCCTGGACCTTGCTCTGTAGACCAGGCTGGCCTCAAACTCACAGAGATCCTCCTGCACCACCATGTCCAACTGTTTCTAATGTTTTGTATACATACCCAGTAGAAACAACTTTGGAATTTGTATCTTGATATTTTCCAAGATTAATGACACTTGGCATGATATTTCCTTCTGATAATGAGCAGCAGCAGCAGTTACAATTCCCCATGATCACAAATGAGGAAAACTTGACAGTCTATAAAATCCTCTCAGATTTGATGTTCATTGGATTACTTGTATCTTTCTCCTCCCCCTCCTCCTCTCCCCCTCCTCCTCTTCTTCTTCTTCTCCTCTTCCCTCCCTCCCTCTGTCCCTCCCTCCCTCCCTAGTGGCCAACCCAAAGGACTAATGCATGTTTTTTTTATTTGATATATTTTTTATTTACATTTCAAATGATTTCCCCTTTTCTGGCTCCCCACTCCCCGAAAGTCCCATAAGCCTTCTTCCCTCCCCCTGTTCCCCCATCCACCCCTTCCCACTTCCTTGTTCTGGTATTCCCCTACACTGCTGCACTGAGTCTTTCCAGAACCAGGGGCCACTCCTCCCTTCTTCTTGGACAGCATTTGATATGTGGATTATGTCTTGGGTATTCCAAGTTTCTAGGCTAATATCCACTTATCAGTGAGTGCATACCATGACTGATCTTTTGAGACTGGGTTGCCTCACTTAGTATGATGTTCTCCAGCTCCATCCATTTGTCTAAGCTGCCCCCTCTCTCCTTATCTTTTCAATATTGTACTTGAGGTACTAGCTAGGGCAATTAGACAACATAAGGAGGTCAAAGGGATACAAATTGGAAAGGAAGAAATCAAACTATCACTATTTGCAGATGATTTGATAGTCTACTTAAGTGACCCAAAAAACTCCGCCAGAGAACTCCTCCAGCAATAAACAACTTCAGCAAAGGACTAATGCATATTAGGCAAGTGTTCTACCACTGAGCTGCACAAGTGGCCAAGCATGAATTTTGGAGTTATAATATCTTAAAGGTCCAATGGGTTGATTGATTAGGAAGTTTACTGTAAGTTGAGGTGTACAGTTAACATTCTTCATATGTTACTTTCAAAATTTACTCTATGTACACATACATGCATATATTTCTGGGTGGGTGTGTAGTGTGTGCTGTTTGTAGGTGTTTGTGTGGGTGAGTGCATATTATTATATAGCATGTGCTTTACCAGGAGAGCTGTGTCACCCGATGTCACTTCAGAAGACTTTTTTTATTCTTTTGTCATATCACATGTTTGTCATATGTAGGTAGATTTACCATAGTTTAATTAGCCATTATCCTATACAGGTACTTCCACATTTTGCAATTATAAGCAATAGGTTGAAGTTGTTTTAAGTACAGTCAGGCCGGGTGGTGGTGGTGGTGGCGGCGGCGGCGCACGCCTTTAATCCTAGCACTTGGGAGGCAGAGGCAGGCAGTTCTGAGTTCGAGGCCAGCCTGATCTACAGAGTGAGTTCCAGGACAGCCAGGAATATACAGAGAAACCCTGTCTTGAAAAGGGGGGGGGGGGAGTACAGTCAGTATATGTCAAAAATTAATATAGAGATAGTTATAAGCTGGTATAATAAATTAGTATAATTCATAAGCATTAAGGTTTTTGTTCTCTGGGAATTAATAGGAAAATCAAGGAGAGTTTTAAAATTCAAATCCTTCATTTGAAAAGACCATTCTGGATAACATTCCAAGGACTGACATGGCTGTGGAAACCTGAAGAGAAGTCCATCTACTTAGTTAAACTTAAACAAAACGACAATAGATTCCAGACACAGGAAGTTAATGATATACTTAAAAAACACCATTCCTCAGCCTGAGTGAGGTAACCCAGTCACAAAGGAATGCACATGGTATGCACTCACTGATAAGTGGATGTTAGCCCAAAAGCTCTGAATTCCCAAGATACAACTCACAGACCACATGAAGCTCAAGAAGAAGGAAGATCAATGTGTGGGTTATTCCGTTCTTCTGAGAAGGGGAACAAAATTCTCACAGGAGCAAATATGTAGACAAAGTGTAGAGCAGAGACTTAAGGAAAGGCCATCCAGAGACTGCCCCACCTGGGGATTTATCCCATATACAATCACCAAACCCTGACACTATTGTGGATACCAAGAAATGCTTGCTGAAAGGAGCCTGATACGACTGTCTCCTGAGAGGCCCTGCCAGAGCCTTACAAATACAGATGCTCACAGCCAACCATTGGACTGAGCAAGGGGTCCCCAATGGAGGAATTAGAGAAAGGACTATAGGAGCTGAAGGGGTTTGCAACCTCATAGGAAGAACAACAATATCAACCAACCAGACCCCCCACTCCCAGAGCTCCCAGGGAGTAAGCCACCAACCAAGGGGTACACATGGCTCCAGCTGCTTATGTAACAGAGAATTGCCTTGTCAGGCATCAATGGGAGGAGAGGTCTTTGGTTCTATGAAGGCTCGATAGATGCCCCAATGTAGGAGCATCTGGGGTGGGAGGTGGGAGTAGGGTGGGTAGAGGAACACCCTCATAGAAGTAGGGGGGAGGATGGAATAGGGGCTATCTGGGAGGTGGGAGTGGGGGGGGGATAGACTGGGAAAGGGGATAACATTTGAAATGTAAATAAAGAATATATCCAATTTTTTTTTTAAAAAAAGGGAAAAATACCACCATTCCATCTCTTATGATCAGATTGTAATCTTTAAGAGAAACATTGCTATGTTACTGTGATCTCCACGTGAAATGTCCTTCACAGGCAAACGTGTTTTCACACCTTCTCCTTAGTTGGTAGGAAGGCTGCGGAGATTCGCTGGAGGAAGTTGATCATTTGGGGGTGCTTCTTGAGGTTTCGTGGGTTTCTCCCACATCCTATTTACTTTCTGTTTCCAGTCAGTGTGTGCAGTGTGACTAGAAGCCTCCCCGTCCTATGCCCATGCTTTCTCTGCCATCCCGGAAGCTATCCCCTCAAACGATATTGCAGCCATCAATCTTTCATCTTCCTTCAGTTGCAAAGTCCCCGTAGGCATCAACTGTGCACCTCACAGCCTAGCTTCACCTGAAAATGTTTCAACTGACTAATTGTTTTATCGGGTTGGGCTGTGGACTTGTCTGTGCACAGCTGTCTTGATGGTCAGAATTGACTTAGGAGGGCACGGCCTACTGTGTGTGTCGCTTTCAGTTTCTCAGCCTGTGATTTAAGAAAGCTAGCTGAGCTTGGACCTGTGTGAGCCACAGAGTAGGAGTAAGGTGGCAAGCAGACTCCCCGAGGTTTCGGTAAGTTCCTGCTCTGGCCCCCCTCACGGATGGATGGAATGGACCGGACCGCGGCCTGGAAATGTGAGCCAAAGAAACCCTTTCCTCCCCAAGTTGCTTTAGGTCAGTGCATTTCAGCACAGTCACAGGGAAGTGAATAGAGCACCAGGCATTTTGTCATAGCAACAAGATACATAGTTAGTGAGGAAGTTTTGTAAGTTGACAGTTTAAAATTTGTGTTAGAATATGCCTTAAAAGCTTAGAAAAATACAGGATAATTACTTCGTATGTCTAAGGACTTCTGTACTGTGGTCCAGTGCTAGTTTGGGGGCACCTTAACCTTTTAATCAAACTCTGTTTGGTTCTCCTCGTCGGCCATGTTTTCCCTTGAGGAGAGAGTTTCCTCTGCCTAGTCTGCTTTTGTGTTCCGCCGATCGATCGCGTTTGATTTTTCCTTCTTGATTTTTGTAAGATAGCAGAGTGGACCTGCTGCTGGCTGCACACGGATGAAGCCAAATTTAGCCAAAGGCTGTGCTTTTGGGCGGAACTGACTCTGGAAAAATTAGTTTCATCAGTCCTTAACTCGCAAAGTAGAATGCGCTTCGGATTATGCTCACGTTATTTGGGAGTGTATCGCTGTCTTGATTATAACGCTCAGGTCAAATACAGCTGCTTCTGGAACCAGCTTAAGCTTTTACACCTCTGCCACGTGACTGCAAGCTCCGTACTGTTGTTTTCTTTCCTTGCAGTAAAAGTAATTAGGAATGAGATAGTGTTTTGTTTTGCTTTTTTACCCTAATTTGTAAATGAACAGGGCTGTGTTCAGCTGCTAGGGAAGTGGTTTTAATGACCCACAACGTGGGGGTCCTGGTGGCAGAAGACAGCAGCGTTTAGAGGGATGGAAATTTAGGGATTCACGAATTTCTTAGACACAGTCATAAACATGGGTTAGTTTTCTCTTGGGACAATTTCTTTTTTTCATTAGAAATATGTACATGCTGCCGTATTTAGACTGAGAGTGAGGTAGCGAAAGAGTAATTAGATGTGAGTATTAAACACTTGAAGCCATGGGGCTCTACAGCCAAGACCTGCTTGTTTTTGAATGGACATTGGGAAGAGAAGATGCTATGATATTGTTTCACTCGTAGGACTTTAGAACTAACCTGCACTGCGAGACCGAGGTGGCATTTACAACTCTGCAACCCTGCCCTGTCCCCACCTTTCCCCCTCCAGAGCCACGATTATACAAGCATTAAATTGTAGGAACACTTGGGAGACTTTATAATGTTTCCCTTGAGGGTTCTATGGTTTCTTAGCAAAACAAAGGGAACAAAAGAACACAGTTTCTGTCTCCTTCCGTGTCCTCTCCTTCTTTTCATCCTCCTGAAAGGTACGTGCACTCCCTGCTCTGATTACTACCGCGGCTCTGTTGGTAACAGAGCAAGCCGGAACAGTCAGCACTTGAGCTGGGCTCTAAGAACAATGCAGGTTAAATCCGAGGCCCAAGAGAAAGCACGAGCCAGGCGCAGCGCAGCGCGGCGCGGCGCGCTGACTCACCTGCCCGGCTACCGTGTTATAGTGAATAGTCGACGACAATCCGAGTTCCTTTACTGCAGTGAGGACCAAGGCAAAGTGAAAACTGAGAAATAAACAGTAAATGGCTGTTGGGATCTGGGAGGAAGGCCCTCAATGCTTCCGTACTGAGATGGATGGGTCTCCCTCTCCTGTGGGGGGGGGGCATGGCAAACAGGTGTCTGTCCTTCGTGATCCTTAAAACTGCATTGAATTCTGCACTGAGTGCAGAGTCACTGGGGTCTACTTCAAAAATAAGGCCCTTGCATCTGGTGACCTGTGACTGATTCAGACTAACACTTTGGTAGTGGTGGTGGAGGGGAGGGTGGATGTAGGTCAGATGCAAGAATGCTAAAATACAGTAAGTATGTGGAAGTATTCTCTTCTTTTGACTGCCAGATACTCTGCTAAGTACATTTTTGAGTAATTTTAAATAACTGGGTGTGTCTTATATTGTGCCACAGACTCACACACTCTCTCTCTCTCTCTCTCTCTCTCTCTCTCTCTCTCTCTCTCTGTGTGTGTGTGTGTGTGTGTGTGTGTATGTGTAGGAAAAGTATCTCTAGCTATCTGTAAGAACAGTTGTTTCTAAACACAACATAACTTATATAACAACAGGCTCAAAAGGTTACTGTTAGTTCAATGTAGCTTAGTAGTTATTTTCTTTTTTTCTTTCTTCCTTTGAGAGGGTTTCACAGTGTAGCCCAGGTTGGTTAGGAACTAACTGTACTGTGCAGTACTTGCATGTAGTATATACTATGTACTAGGCTGGCTTTAAACTCAACAGACACTTCTTTCTTTAGACTCTTAAATCCTGAGATTATGGGCATAAAACAGCAAGCCCAGCTCAGGATTTTTAATCCTTATGAACACACTATAATGGATGCATTTACTATTCTTTTAAAAAGAGATGGATAAGCGGTTTTGTGGCTTTGAATACCGCTCCCTCAGTGGAGAGGCATCCGCAAGGGCTCCAGATAACTAACCTGCCCTGCCTTTTCCAAAATGCCTTTATTGGAGCCACACACCCATAATTCCCGGAGCGGCCTGGTATTTTTAGTAAGTACAGGAACTAAGCCTAGTGACAGAAAGAGGTGAAGGAATGGTTTGCCTCTTTTGTATGAACGCGTGCACATTTCTTCTAAAGAGTTTACAGGGAAATCTTACAGAGATTATCTCTGAGTAAATGGCTTTATCTGGTACTAAGAGAAAACAAGAGACCAAGTCTGGGGCTAGAGTTGTAGCCAAACCTTTTCCCTGCTTTAATGATTTGCAGGCGTGTTAGCGATAGTGAAACAATACACATTCTTTCCTACACAAGACACAATCAGCTTTCATAAAGCCAACAACACACGCCAGGTGGGCTTTCTGTAAAATATCCTCGTAGGCTCATGTGTTTGAAAGCCTGGTCACCTCGCTGCCCCACGGAGCTGTTTGGGAAGGGTTGTGGACCCTTTAGTTGATGGGGCCACGTGGGAGGAAGTGGGTCGGTGGGGGTGGGCCTTGAGGTTTTATGACTTAGCTCCACTTCCTGTTTTGTCTCTGCTTCCTGGCCGTAGGTAGACACGATCTGCTGCCTCGCGTTCCTACTGACTTACGTTCCTGCTAGGGTGGACGGTATCCCTGTGAACTGTAAGCAAAAAATAAGCCCTTCCTCTTTTCAGTCGCTTTTCTCAGGGTGTTTCAACCTAGGAACAACAAAAGTAACTGATACGCCAAGGGACCCTAAAGATCCCTGTGATTAAAGTGTGGCTTAGTTTGTCTGATGCTCTTGGTGGCCTCAGCTCGGAGGGTGTTACAAGGACTGAGGCAGAGTGTGAAACTTGTCAGGGTTTAAAAGCGAACACTGCTTATCCTCCTTCGATAATTTAGCCATTCTGACTCACAAATAAGCCACTACTTCATATGATGCTCAACGGAAGAAATGAGGACCGGTGCTAGAGAAATATGTGGCTATATTGTAGCAGCATTTTAAAGCAGCTTTAAAAAAAAAAAAGATGGGTAAAATTGATTGCAATGGACTGAATTATAAATAAACTATAAATACATTCAATATATTTAGATATTTTATTACAACTATGTTTGTATTTTTATAAATATATACATTTATATATATTTATAATATGTGTATTATATATGATATATCTCTGGCTCATGTGCTTAAAACGAGATTCTTCCTTATGCACCCTTTACCTGGAAGGAGGTGCACTCAAGTGACCTCAGTGTGATCTTCCGGTTTCCTTCCAGGCTTCTCTAAGCTGTCTGTGTGACTGGCGAATATCACTGCCCCCCTCCTTCAGCCGTATCCTCAGTACAGATGGTGACAGATGCAGTGTACTATCCTGAAAGGGGTAGAGACTTGAGGGCCAAATATAAGTTCCAAAATCACAGAAGCTACTAGTAACTTTGTGATCTAACTGATCTTTCAGAGTCTTAGTTTCTTCTCTTCCAAGATATAGAAAAAAAAAAATTTACCCATAGTGTAGTGAAAATTTAATGAAGGACTTTATGTAGAATGTTAGTAGAAGGGACGTGCTTAGCATGTAACAGTTTGGATAAATACAAGATTCACAGGGTGCATGTGTGAATATGTGTGTGAGAGAGAGAGAGAAGAGAGAGAGAGAGAGAGAGAGAGAGAGAGAATGTGGGTGTGTGAATGTATGTGTATGTGAGTGTATTTGTTTTAGGCAGGTATCACTATGGTGTCTTGACTGGCCTGGCACTAAAGTGTTCACTAGGTTAGCCTTGAACCAGTAAAGCTCTGCCTGCCTCTGGAGGGCTGGTGTGTACGGTGTGTGGCATGTGCCACCACACCTGACTATTCACAGGCTATTACTGAGCATTGGCACTGCGCTAGCTTTGGCTTCCCGTGGGTAAAGTGAAGTGTAAGCGTGCTCCAAAGGTAAAGACCTAACCAAAACAATAAACGTTCACTTAAAAACTGGCCCATGGTAGCACGTGCCTCTGAGCTCAGTGCTAGGGAGGCAGAGGCTGTCAGATGTATCTGTGAGTTCAAGGCCAGCCTAGGTAAGCCAGAGCTACATAGTGAGAACCTGTCTTGAGCAGGCAAACAAAACTGAACTGACTTAGAAGGAAAGCGAGTGCTCAAGCAAGCTTGCCTCTAGAGTGACTCCCGCTTCCTGTTTAAGTTGAATAAAAGAATTCAGATCAGGATGTAGAGCCATTGTGTTCCCCTTAGGAAGACCTTAGTCTCTGCAGTAAACCATCAGATGCTCCACCCAAGGAGCTTAAGGAATCAGATGATCTCTACCCTGACAAACCTGTTCTCGTTCCTATACTGACACCACACCATCCTCTGATGGCTCTAGGGCCAGATCTGCTTCAGGAGTCTGTTAGGTGTCTAGAAGACGCCTTTCTTTGACTTGCCCCGTGTTTTAGATCTTTCATAATTAATCTGACACAATGCTAGGACAAAATGCAGTGTGGGTTAAACTGATTTCATGTTCTTTTAATCAAATATAATAACTCAAAATTTTCTGTGTGTCCAACCTTCTTGGAAATGAGCTTCTTCCGTAGCTGGGGCAATGCTAAGCTGGGAACTTGAATTTGGGTAACCATGGTGGTGGGAATGGTGACAGCAGGTTCTTGGGAAAGGCTCTTACTACTTGCATGTGTGTTGTTGGAAACTGCATTGGCAGGCAGGATTTCAGTTAGAAGTTAGTGGAAATAAATATGCACATTTTACTTACTGTATTCAAAGACCACCCTGACTTCCTGGTTAGGAACTTCTAGCTTAGGAAAATCAAACAAGGGGGAAAAAGTGAGTTCTGACCATTTAGTACTTTCATGGAACACATGTTTGGGGCTAATAATGACATCCAGTTTAGTGGCTGATGAAATTATATTATAATTACATTTTTATTTATCTGAAACATGTAATGACTAGTAATTATTATCCTGACACCCGCTAGTATCACCTGCTGAGAGAAAATCAGTGAGGAAAATCTAGATCAAGTTGGCTTGTGAGAAGGTTTGTGGAGGATTATCTTGATTGTGTTAACTGAGGAGCGAAGGCTGTCCACTATGGGTGACACCATTCCATTGGCAAGGGATTCTGAACTCTAAAAGAAGAGAGAAAGCAAGATGAGTACAAACATGGATAATTAATTCCTGTCTGGTTTTTTTTTTTTATTGGCGATTCAACATCTCAAGCTCCTACAACTGATTTCCCTGCCAGTATGTAACGTGAACCTGTGAGATAAAAAGCAAACCCCTTCTCCCGATAAGTTGCTTTTGTTAGAGTCTTTTATCACAGCAACAAAAATGGAAATAGGAACACAAAAGAGCAATTTTGCCCCCTAAAGTATTTATGGAGACTTATATTTCATAAGAATGATCCTAAGAAATTAATTATCCCTGTACATTTTGAATCCCATAGTGCTTCAAAAAAAACTCTTGCCCATGGAGACGCCTCTTTTTTTTTTTATTATTATTTTATTATTTTAAATTTCCTTTGAGGAGGGATATTTGTTACAAAGAAAATGGAGGGTTTGGGATTTCATTTGGCCATTCTTTTGAGGAAGCACTAAATGGTGCCCAGAGAGAAAAGAATCTTAGTGAATCAGGAAAACATTTGGGGCTAGAGAGGACCCCAGGGCTCAAAGTGGAAAACTTCAGTTAAGTGAGATGTGGAACAGCAGTCAGTGGCAGCAGAGAGGTCAGGGGGCTTTGGCGCATGTGTTGTGTGTTCAGGGGAGTCTAGGCATCGTGAAGAGACAGCGTGAGGGCCTGTCACTGATCAATGCAGGGATATGGGACAGGAGCAGAGAGGAATCTGATTTAGGGACGGAAACATGGTCAGAAGGTGTTCAGTGAACACGATGGAAAGAACGTATGGGGAACAGGTCTAAGGTGAGCTGACCAGATTGGATAGGGAAAAGATTTATTTCATTTTTCTCTCTTATATTTTTTGTAATGTCCTAAAGTGGGATTGGGAACAGAGAGTTTTATAATTACACAGATTATAATCATATTTTAATAGTAAAATGATAGGCTTCACTGTTGGGTTTCTCTAGATACTTACATAATTAACTCTTCTGCCTTTCTCTTTTCTTCTCTGTCTCTCTGGCTCCCTTCCCTTACCTGATGCTCTCTCGTCTATGCCCATGTCCCGGCTTCACCTTGCTCCTGCTGCTCCTCCTTCTCTGTACTTATAAGAGAACCTCTGATATTTGCCTTCCTGGGTTCCTCAGTTTCACTCATTTTTATGTAAATGACAAATGCTTTATTTTTCCTTGCTGCCGATAATACTCTTGTGTGTGTATACTCCTGGAGTGAGGCTTTGGTAAGGAGTCCCTGACAGAGATCGAAAGGCAGCCCTAAGATGACATACTGGCACCTTGTGTGACCTTGATGGGCTTCATTTCTTTCCAATTGTTGTTGTTGTTGTTGTTTTCTAGTTGTCAAAATGACTGAACCACCACAAAAGAACAACTCCACTCAAGAGGAGTGCACCAACCACACGTTTCCAGAGAAAAGCAGTCAGATTGGACAGAAGCAACTGGTATAGCACACGGATTTATGATTCTGTTATTCTCTGAGTTCCTAACGAGGGATGTCTGAGGTGTCAGTGGGCACGACTGAAGGTCAGGGGGTCGGGACTTCCCAAGAAAGATCTTTGCTCTCCAGATGGTGGGGTTCTCTGACAAATTTCCTCTTTGCTTTTAGTCCAGTGTTCTATGTAACACTAAATCTAGTCCTCACAACAGAGTATTTGAAAAGAATCTAGTCAAATTGCCTCTATTTAGTTAACAAATTTGCACTTTGTTCTAAATACTTAGTGTAAATTGATCCACCCAAGTCTTTTTATATTTTTTTTATTCGATATATTCTTTATTTACATTTCAAATGATTTCCCCTTTCCTGGATCCCCCTCCCCCAAAGTCCCATAAGCCCTCTTCCTTCCCCATGTTCCCCAATCCACCCCTTCCCACTTCCCTGTCCTGGTATTCCCCTATACTGCTACACTGAGCCTTTCCAGGACCAGGGCCCTCTCCTTCCTCCTTCTTGGGCTTTATTTGATATGTGAATTGTGTCTTGGGTATTCCAAGCTTCTAGGCTAATATCCGTTTATCAGTGAGTGCATAGCATGAGTGTTCTTTTGTGATTGGGTTACTTCACTTAGGATGATATTCTCCAGTTCCATCCATTTGTCTAAGAATTTCATGAATTCATTGTTTTTAATGGCTGAATAGTACTCCATTGTGTATATATACCACATTTTCTGTATCCATTCCTTTGTTGAGGGACATCTGGGTTCTTTCTAGCTTCTGGCTATTTATAAATAGGGCTGCTATGAACATAGTGGAGCATGTATCCTTATTACATGCTGGGGAATCCTCTGGGTATATGCCCAGGAATGGTATAGCAGGGTCCTCCGGTAGTATCATGCCCAGTTTTCTGAGGAACTGCCAGACTGATTTCCAGAGTGGTTGTACCAGCTTGCAACCCCACCAGCAGTGGAGGAGTGTTCCTCTAATTCACCCAAGTCTTATCACGTGATACTATTAGCCTTATTTAGCAAAAAAAATGAGCTGCTAAGCCTCAGAGAAGAATTTATGCAGTTTACCTAATTTACAACTCATAGAACCAAGAACAGCAGTAGGCTTACCTGCTGTGTTCGTTCTTATTTTCTTGATATGAAACCAGGCAGGAATTGTGAGTGCTGGGTTTATACTTTTCATAGCTGTACCCAAGGGTAGAGCTGTTGCATAGGGCAAGTCTGTAAAACAAACCAGTGTGCCTCTATCACGGTGAAACTTTACAAAAATGCTTCTGTTATTCTAGATAGGCTAACCTGGACTACTATTAAACTTGGTAAACTGAAGAAAGCTTGTTGCTAGATTGGAAGTGTCCCTCTTGTTTCTAGGAATCTGAATTTCCAACGGAACCCAGACTGTGAACTTTCAGGCTACCCAAAGTATTTTCTTCTAAAATCTTTCAGAAGAATATTTCTTTTCTTATGATATATATATTACATGCTTAGGAAATGTTCTCACACTGACTGTAGCATATACTTATAGCCTCAGCACTTGAGATGCTGAAGCAGGATTGCCACAAGTTCAAGGCCAGCCTTGGCTACCCAGTGAATTCTAGGCTGGCCTACTATAGTATGGGACCTGTATCAAAGAAACAAACAATGGTAGCAATAATAAAAGATCACCTTTTAGGCTGGGCACACCTTTAATCCCAGCAGTTGGGAGGCAGAGGCAAGCGGATTTCTGAGTTCAAGGCCAGCCTGGTCTACAGAGTGAGTTCCAGGACAGCCAGGGCTACACAGAGAAACCCTGCCTTGAAAAAACAAAAAATAAAACAAAACAAAAAAAAGTCACCTTTTTATTTTTATGTGTAGATCAATGTTTGACTGTGTATTTGTGTCTGTGTATCCCATGTACATGTGCCTGGTGCCTGCAAAGGGACCCTTAAAACTGGAGTAACAGATGGTTTTGAGCCAATCTGTGGGTGCAGGGAATAGAAACCATTCTTTGTAAGAGTAGCCAGGTCTCTAACCATTGAGCTCTCTCCAGTCCTACATCACCATGTTGGTTGAAGTATCTGGTTTGTTGTCTTCACAATCAGGCCGCATTTTGTTTGTAAATACAAGCATCCCATGAACAAAGACTTTTGAAAAATCTCCCCTAACAATCCAGAAAGTTGTCCTAGCAAGATTTCTCTTGCTCAAATCTGGCTTTGAGGGGAAACTCTCCGTGTCACCATCTCTGTTCCAGCCTAATGGTGTGTGCAGCCCAGGGCAGGGCATAGTTTTGAGACCCATTCCAGAAGCCGGAGTTGAACTAGGAAGATGGTTTCTCTTTGACATGGTGTCTTAGTGAGGGATTTACTGCTGTGAGCAGACGCCATGACTTTTTTTTTTTTTGGATTTGGTTTTTTTTTTTTTCAAGACAGGGTTTCTCTGTATAGCCCTGGCTGTCCTGGAACTCACTCTGTAGACCAGGCTGGCCTCGAACTCAGAAATCCGCCTGCCTCTGCCTCCCAGAGTGCTGGGATTACAGGCATGCGCCATGTCCAACTTTTATAAGGACAGCATTTAATTGGGGCTGGCTAACAGTCCGTTATCATCAAAGTGGGAGCATGGCAGCATCCAGGCAGGCATGGTGCAGGCAGAGCTGAGAGTTCTACATCTTCATCTGAAGACGGCTAGTGGAAGACTAACTTCCAGACAGCTCAGATGATGAGGGTCTTAACCCATGCCCACAGTGACACACCTATCCCAACAAGGCCATGCCTCCTAACAGTGCCACTCCTCAGCCAACAGTGCCCTCCCCTACTTCAGATCATCAGTAATGGGCGGGTGAGTATCATTACTGCTCCGTCCTTGTGCCCAAGAAAAGCTGGCTCTGGAGTTCATTCTGTCAGGTTTGCAAGGCTGGCTTGTGACTTGCAGGTAAACAAGTGCTTTCTTCCCTCTTGATGCTTTTCCACGTTTTTTGTTACATGCCCTTTATACTGTCTTTAGAGAGAATAGCCTGATTTTAGAAATTGCTATTTTGACATGAAAGAATGAACACAACTCCTAAAACACTTTGTTCATTTCTTAGCAACAGATAGAACGACAGCTCAAGTGCTTGGCTTTTCAAAACCCTGGGCCGCTGGTGGCAGATTTTAACCCTGAGACGAGGCAGCAGAAAAAGAAAGCGAGGATGTCGAAGATGAATGAATATTTTTCTGTGAAGTACAAGTAAGGCCGTGATGTAGTTGATTGACGGGATAAAGTAAGCATTGTACAGATTGTGCGTTTTCTCCTTGATTTTTTAAAGCAAAGTAATTGAAGGTTACATCTCACGATGCCTTCACAATTTTCTTCTGTAGTACAAGGTGACCCCACTAGTCTAGGTGTTAGCATCTTTAAGAAACAGGTTGAGAGCAGGATGTGGTGGCACATTCCTGGGATTCCAGCACTTGGATGAAGAGGCTAAAAGATCCCAAGTTCAAAGACCTCTTGGGTGACTTCGGGGGAACTGGGGGTGAGGGTGGGGGAGGAGGTATCTAAATCTCAGATTAAAAATCACCCTTTAAAAATGTGTTTTGTACTATAACAGTGTTTTTAGTAGAAAAGCTGACTAAATATAGCAAAGAAATATCATTAAAAGAAAAAATCATGTAATCGTTGGAATGGGTTTGGGATATTGAGTGGGTACCATGCTAGCACTGAATACAGCCACTGATGATGCGCCGCGATATGAAATACCCGGAGATGTAGCAGGGGCCCTCGCTTCCAACTCCAGCTTGACAGGGAAAGACATGACCGCGTAGGGAGCTGGAGGAAAGGCTCCGCAGCGAGGGGAGGGGCACTTCCTGTTCTTTCCGAGCACCTGGGAGGGTACCGAGGAAATGCAGGGAATTTAGGGAATCCGACACCATTTTCTGGCTTTTGGGAGGGACACACATGGCAGTGCACTCACACACAGACACACACACACACACATTGTAAATGATTTATATGAGGTTGGAGAAGTGAAAGCTAAGCATTCATATTTCAAAGATAATGACATAAGCCATTGCTAGGATGATACACAAGTGTGTGTGTGTGTGTGTGTGTGTATTTTAAAATCCTTTTATTGAAAATAGATTCTTTCCTCTGCTGGGTGATGGTAATACACGCCTTTAATCCCAGCACTCAGGAGGCAGAGTCAGGCAGATCTCCGAGTTAAAGGCCAACCTCGTCTACAGAGCAATTTTCAGGGCAGCCAGGGCTCCACAGAGAAACCCTGTTTTTCCTCATACCACACATCCTGATTATAATTTCCCCTCCCTCATTTTTATGCATAAAAACCAGTATGTAGTTGTGATCTTATATAATTGCTTTTAAGATGAAATCTTAGTTAATTCTCATTAAGGAAAAGTGACAGTACAAGAAAATACTTGCTTTTTTTTTTTTTAAAAAAAACAAATGAAACTGATTTAAATGTATTGTGTTTCTAATTCTGTGAGTGAATGAGTGCAGGGCCCAGTGAGGCCAGAACTTCAGATCCCCCTGAAAGTAGAGCTACAGGGAGTGGTGAGCGCTGGGCCTGAACTCAAGTCCTGTGGAAGAACAGTATGTGCTCTTAATTAGCCACTGTGCCGTCTCTCCAGTCCCATATATGCATAACTTAACAAAATCATATATATATATATGTGCATATAATCATACATATATTTTTTAAAAAGTAAATATACAATCATATATATCAATATAAAGCAAACTATAAGGAAAAGATTGATAAATTCAAATATATTAAAAATGTCTTAATTAGAAGACATTCCTGCTAATGTGTGATTACAAGGCTGTTATGAAATATGTGGCAAGGTATACCCCTGAGAAATACACCATGCACAGATCTGATATAAAGGTTGTTTACTGGGACAAGGGAGAGAGGCATGAGGCCTGGGAGAAAGGATAGAGGCAGACAGGGCACAGCCATGAGGTCAGAAAGGGGTTATCGTAGAGGACAGGAAGGGAAAGAGAATGCTGGGAACCGAGAGAAAGCGGGAGCAGTGGGCAGTCCTTTTATACACAGCCCACACCCGGCACACGGTACTGACTTAATGATGTAAGCAGTTGCTAGGTCCCTGGGAAGAACCTAATGGAATCTTCCCGAAAGCTCACAGAGGCAGCTCCTCACCCTTCCTTCCTTTGCTAGGAAAGGGGGAAAGGAAGGAAGTTTGCTACTTCAACAGAACAGGAGGAGAGGAGAGGCTACGGCTAGGTATAAAGGCTGCACAAGAACCTGCCGTGACCACAGAGTACAGTGCCAGCCTTTGGAGCTCACGGTGATAGCGACACAAGCTGCTCCCGAGGATCATAAGCAGATCAGTTTTGAAGGATATAATGGAAGTGGTTTGGTTTTGAGTGTGTGGTCAAGTTCTTGTAAGTCTTTCACTTGTGGGAATGCTGTAGAGTTGGACAGGAAAGTGTGGGTATCTAAAGACAGAGGTGCTGGCCTCCGGCACTGACCTTGTAGCCTTCAGTGGGCCCCACAATGCAGACTCCTGCCTCCTTTGTTATTCTGTGTCCACACTGGGGATAACATAGTCATAAAGACACAGAAGAGAAGGCACCTGGAACCTTTGCCAACGGCGCCCCCCCCCCCCCCCCCCCAGTGATTATGGTATAGTAACTGATAGGTCTCATCTTGAGTCATTAAGAAAGGCAGGAGCTTTCTCCAGAGTACTTTTAAGAGGGATGAGTACAAAATCAGTAGAAAAAAATGTGAAGGACATGACGGACATGGCGCCCTTGTGCTCACAGATAAGTTCTAGGGAAACCAGGAATGTTAACCCTTCAGGGTTCTCTCCTTAATGGAAGAAGGGTTGTAATACCCGTTTTCCACCCAGAATTGCAGGAGTGGATGTGGTTAATAGCCTGGTGACCCAATGATTTTGTAGGGCCAGGCCACACCTCCCCCCACCCTTACAAACAGGACTAGGGGTGGTTTATAGCCTAGTGACCTTTGCACTACCTCTATGACAGAGACCACTCTAGAGCCTCCTCCAGGCCCCTACATGGAAGAGGTAACACTTGGCAAAGAATTTTGATGTAATCATGCCTTAAGCTTTATTGTGCACATGAGATTATGTTACGCTGGGAAACTTTCTTTTCCGAATTGTAATATACTTAAATACTCCTAAAATAAACTGCCCAGTGTGTCGGACTCTAGCAGTTTGAATCAACACTGACTGCTGAGCTGTGTTGAAGTTCCTTCTTGCCTCACGGAGGTGGGGGTGTGGGGGTGGGGTGTTGACATTCTGCTGGTAATGTATGGTGTTTGCAGGGACCCCCCTCCCCAACAGGAAAATACCATCAACATGCTGATTATTTTAGAGGGAAATGTAGAACCGTTTTAGCGGGAGCCAGCTGCTCCAGTGCTTTTAGATGGACGGTTAGATGCTCCAGAAATGCCGGACAACCAAGCTGTTCTCAGCAGCAGCCCTGGCTGTACTTCCTGGATGACTATCCCAGTTTACCACTAACGTTTCACTCAGCGGACTGTTTCTGGCACTGTCTGGGATGCCGCCGGCCACTGGGAATGGGGTCCATGCACGTGATTCCTCACGTGGGGAGGAGGACCGCAGCGCTATCTCACTCACTGCGTTTCTTCTTCGCAGGGTGTTGAAGAAGTACGACAAAAGCGGCAGGCTGATCTGTAACGACATGGACCTGTGCGACTGCCTGGAGAAGAACTGCCTGGGATGCTTCTACCCGTGCCCCAAGTGCAACTCCAACAAATGTGGGCCTGAGTGCCGGTGCAACCGGCGCTGGGTCTATGATGCCATCGTCACCGAGTCCGGCGAGGTCATCAGCACCCTGCCATTTAACGTTCCTGACTAGGAGATTTTATGCATACTCAGTCTCTGTCTGTCTGTCTGTCTCTCTCTCTCTCTCTCTCTCTGCCTGCATACACGCATGTGTGTGAGGGTGTACATTTGTTTGTTTTGAGCTGGTCTTATTCTGTAGCTCAGGCTGGCCTTGAACTTAAGGCAATCCTCCTCCTTCAGCTTCCCGAGTTGTATTAATTTAGGTATAGCACTACATCATGCCTGGCTTCTGTTTCTTATACATACATGCATACGTACAAACATAACATTCACAAATGTATGTATGGCCATATATAGAATATATTTTATATATGTACACTTTTAAGTCAAACTTCTTTCTTTTGGATGAGTGTTAGTGTTTGGGCAAAATATTCTCTCAAGCTACAGATGGATGTAGAATGGACAGTAATTGTGTGGAGCCTCTTAGGTTCCTCAGCGGGTGACCAAAGGCTGCCAGAGTGGACGGTCAGACCCCTCATTAGCTGCACTCTCCACTCTGCCTTGAAGTCACACTGCCCCTTCTCAGGGTGTCTGGTTGAGAACATCATAATTTTAAGATTTGCAGAACTCTGCATTTGAAAGCTGTTCCCTAGAACATACAACCAAATGTATGTTTTTCTTAGAATGTCATATGTTACTAAGGAAAGCCAACTTGTGCCTTTGTACAGTATATCTTTAGTCTTATTTTTTTTTATATTTTGATGTTAAAGTTAAATTTGGTAATTACAATATTTTTATTACCAAACATTTACATTGCACTAAATTATATATCAGTTTACTAAGTTGAGAAGCAAAGACTTGAATAGCTAGCTGTCAGTGATTAACACGTTTCCTTACACATCAGTATTTTTGGTTTTTGTGTTTTTTAAAGGCAGTTAGCCTTCAGCGGTACTCCGAGTGGCTTGTATGTTTCCTAGTTGCATGTATGTATGAGCAGCTGACATAAAGCATGATGTGGTTGTCTCCATTCCGACATACGGCAGCAGGAGTCTGGAAAGTTGAATTCAGCCTTCTAGGAACAAATTTCTTTGTGCTCGTGTGTGTCTTTGTGTGAGTTCTTGCACATCGCTGAAGGTGCCTGCAGGTGCCAGAGATGTTGGCTGCGTCATTGGAGCTCGAGTCACTGGCTTTTATGGACCCCTTGAAATCAGTGCTGGGCGCCACCAATCCTGGGTCCTTGGCAAACAGCAGTATGGCTTCTAAATGTCTGAAGCATCTCTCCAACACCAAAATTACTAATTTTCCTCATCTTGAGTCAGAGTTTCTCTTATGCTCATTGGAGTGCTCCCGAATCCTCAGTTACTAACTTAAGATGTGTATTATGACTCAGTTTACATTTGAAACATTCTCTGATGATGCTGATGTCACAGGCCCGGGGGCCATGTCTGAAAAGCACTTCTTTAAGTTACATTAGCTGTGTAATGCAAGGAAGTGTATAGACAGTGGAACTTAGTGACTTGCTACTATTTTAAACCACCAAGAATCTTGTTTTAAATAAATGTGAAGTGTTGAAAGCTGGGTTTTCAGGGGTTTTTTTTCCCCTCCATAAACCATTAAAATACTTACTTCTGTACGATCTGCACATGGTAGAAATTCTGACAGTCCTGGAGTTGTTACTTGAGAATATGTTTTGACATGAAAATCCCAAAGATTTTATTGAGCCTGTGGAATGCAGATCCCCCTGCTCTGCTTCCCACAGTTGACCAGCTTTTCTGGATTCCAGTTACTTTTGTGGCTGCCCGTTGAACCCAGGGCTTTGTGCATGCGCAGTAAATGTTTATCACTGAACTAAACCTGAAACCCTCAAGTCACCATTTTGGAGTATCTACACTGTGAGCAAAACACTATGCCAAGTGTCTCTAAGTTTGTGGTCTTTAGCTATCACAGTCCTGAAAGATAAAAAGTGAAATCACCCAAGTCACACCTTTAGAAAGCACACTGGGCACATTGTTTCTCTGAGACCAGCTAAAAGGATGGAGGCCCTTTTCATTTGATTTATTTTCTAAATAGTGGACCTGATTCACTGCTTTATGACTTATCTCTGAACTGTGTCCTGTTTCAGTTCAAGGGAAGGATAAATGGGTCAAGAAATACCAGAGAAGGGTGTTCTGTTGCAGACATGGAGCTGGATTCTGGAGACAGAGCATCATCCAAAACCCACCTTCTCTCCGCCTTCATGGTGTTTGTGAGCTTAAGCCAAACTGTTTTCATTTTCGGTTCTTTTCATTCTGCTTTTACAACTGAGTCAATGCAGCCCCAATTAGGTTGGCCCCAGGGAGAATTCACTATAAAAAGCTAGCAACCCTGGTATTGTTTGCGATAGAATTTTATGTAGCACAGGCAGACCTAGGATTACCTACATAGCTGAGGATGACCCAACCTTCAGATTCTTCTGCCTCTACCTCCTGATAGCTGGTATTAAAAGTGTGTATTACTAGAGACAGAACTTAAGGCCTTGCACCCCGCTGTCATACTAAATACAAAGCAGCACTAATCTATTTCCTGTTGTCATTCTCTCTTAAGCAGCAAGGTAATTTGGCCTTAAATGATCTGTCTTGATCAGTAAGTGTATTAGGAAGTTCTATTTGCAGCTTTCCCAGTAAATCCAAAATTAAAAGAACAACCATTCTTCAGCAAACATGGCCTGCTACTTACACAAAGCCTAGGAAAAAAATGGTTCAATGCGATTTTAGAAATTAGGTTTGTAAAATATGACTTTAGGAGTCAGGTTTATGAAATGCAATCTTAGAAATCAGGTTTTTCTTGCTCTTCTTGATTGAATACCAAGTGGGGTTTTGAGAAGGCTGCACTAAATAATTTTTGCAAAAATAAATTTTTGTGACCTGCCAGAAACTCTTTGTAGGTATCTAATTTCAATCATGGACTGACTAAAGCTTATTAGGTACTGAATATGAATTCAGATGAACAGGGAATGCGGTGCCGTGTTCTGATCGCGTTAACCAAGAAAATTGTCTCCTTGGTGTAATGGGATTTTTCTCTCCTCTGCTTGGGCATCATTCTATGCTGATGTTGTGTCTCATGAATATGTATAGTAATACTAAGAAAAAGAATTCATGCAGGTCATTTGAATATAAACTGGTGCATGCTAAAGGATACAGACAAGTTGTCCTGCGCCCATTTATGTAAAGATTTTGAACTGGAATGCTGTACTTCACCTGTCTTACAACTTTGTGGGACTCTAGTTTGTAATAGTGAAAGAATATCTACACAGTGTTTGATAGGGTCTGCTCTCCTCCTTTCCAGCCCCCAGGCCAGTATAGTTACTCTGGGATGATTGCCACAGATGCACCATTTAACTTTTAGATTCATGGGTCTATTTGCTTTCCTGAAAAAGGAAACAGGTACCTACTTGGATATTTGGTGTTCCTGTAGTGTCTTAGAAATGTTTAAACATTTGTACGAGCAAGTCTTCAATATTGGACTGTTCACCATTTGCTATGTAAGTCCAGGAAGTCCTTCTACACAGACCAGTGCCCGTGATGCTCCCCAGAGGCACCCAGCTCAGCAGCCCTGCAGGCAGGTTCATGCCACAGTCAGATGATTTGACACTTGCCAGGCCCCTCTTGCTTCTGGTTAGCTCAGATTCTTATTCTTGAGTGACATAACTAAAGAATCTTCTTAGCTCTTTTCCTCATCCAGTTTCTCTTTCCTTCCTGCCCCGTAGTGTCTGTAAACAGGAAATGACACTTGCTAGGCTCTTCTAGACAAAGTTCTACACATTCTCGCTGAAGTAAGAAGCCTTCAAACCTTTCTTCACAAATTTAAGAGTTTGATCTAGAAACTTCTCTTCAGCTTCTCAGATTTCCTAAAAATGCTACTGTTCCCACAGTAAAAGGAAGGGATGTGACTTCACATCCCATGCTGGGCTAGCAGCACACTCTTGACCAGCTAACGCTTATACTTGCTTTGGAAAAAATAATTGTGATTATATTTTGCAGTGCTGGGTCTGGCATGGCCTTGGTGGAGACAGAATGACGTGGTTCCTGCCCCTAGGACAGGATCTGTGGGGGTGGGCCTCCAAGAGTGTCGATGGCTGCCATGGGCATAAAGCTTGCTTGTATTATAATGTACATATTTTACATTCATCCTTTAAGGAATGTCCTCCCCCTTGATAATCAGACAGCAGGAGTCTAGAAGGCCAAGGCGTGGCTAATGTCTTCAGCAAAGTGGTAAATGCTGGGACCTTCTGGACAGCCCTTAAGCCTATGGAAAAGAACTCTAAAAACATATAGTTTGAAAATATATAATTCTCAACTATGCAAAAAAATAAGGATGCAATATTAATTATACGAGGGGGTTCACAAATCTAAAGGAACAAAGGTAGCAACACCATGAGCCAGCTTGTCAGAAAGATACAAAGGCAGGTGGATACAAAGGCAGGTGGATACAAAGGTAGGTGGATACAAAGGTAGGTGGATACAAAGGCAGGTGTATACAAAGGCAGGCAGATTTCTGAGTTCAGAGTCAGCCTGGTACACACCAAGATTAGGCACAGGTGTGGTGGGAATGGTAATCTCGGGATGGGATCCCACCCAACTAGCTTAGCACCTGTGTGCTTAACAGAGGCAGGCATGTCTCTGAATTCTTTTACAACGTTAAATGAAAATATGTACTTATTGTTTCCTAAGAATTAAGGGTTGGGGTCGGATGCTGATTCATAGGATAGTCAAAAGGAAACCTAAGTAAATGACTGGATATGTAAAATAAAAGACTGGGCTTGTGATCTGCAGGAAATGAGCTATCCAGAGAATTTTTTAGAATACAGATATAGAACTGCATGGAGAACTGTATCCAGCAGTTCAGAGAGAGAGAGAGAAAGAGAGAGAGAGAGAGAGAGAGAGAGAGAGAGAGAGAGAGAGAGAGAGAGAGAGAGAGAGAGAGAGAGAGAGATCCACAGATTGGAGAGAAAGAGAAAGCAGATCAGAAAGAAAGCAGAACAGGCTGGAAGCTGTCTCCAGCAGAGCATAGGCCATCAAGTTGGACAGGTGATTTGACTTCGAATTGTTTGTTTTGCCACTCCGGGACACCCCTTCCTCAGAACCCTTCCTCCGGTCCTTAGCATTGCAGTTTCATTAATTTTTTTTTCTGTGTGTGTGTGTGTGCACAAGTGTAGGCCAGAAGTCAACCTCAGATACCATAACTCAGAAGCCATACATCCTTGGTTTGGGACCTTGGTTAGTTGGTTAGTTAAGCTGACTGGCCAACAAATGAAGTGGACATTTCTGATTACTTTGAAGACTCAGTTGTGTCACGTGATGTTTTCCTGTAGGTGATCTTGTGAGAGGGTGTTTTGCTGTTCTTTTGCTGAGAACAGATACATGGTGTTTTTCTGGAAGCCGCCTGGGGAAAGGGTATGTGATATTTTGCTGGAGTGGGTGCTTGAGAGGATACCTGCTGTTTGGAAAGGGTGTGAGCCTAACCCAGCAGACAGTGGACCCCGCTGTGGCATTGGTTCACCTTGCTGCTCTTTGCTGGTCTTCGTTGGGTTTGGCTGACACTGGTCTTTTCTGATGTTGCTGTGGCGTTGGTTTGCCTTGCTGTCTTGGCTGATCATCGCTTGTCCGGACTTCATAGAGAGAAACACACCGAGGAACTTCTCATGATATTCCAGTGGCTTCTGGCAGCTTCCTCGCATTAGGGCGGATTGGCAGAGCCTCTCGGTTTCCTCTGGACAGATTGCCTCTCCTGATTCATGAATGGTGTGGATTGAGCTGTCACTGCTGATTGCTGTGAACTGAACTGCTGACATCCTGACAGTGCAGATTGGCATCCCCCAAAGAACTATTTCTGAACAGGTCCACAACCCCCTTTACCTTATGAACCTTTCCTTTCCACTACCTCTGGGGGCTTTGGTGGGAGGGAGGAGGAAGGAGGAGGTTCAGCTTTATCTAGGGATGTTTGAAATAATATGCTCATTTCAAAATCATCTTATCCTTTTTCTTATATAAATTTCAGACAGTTCTATTTTCTAGGAATCACATATTTTATCTGTTTTCCAGTGTGTAAACTTAGTTGTACAAAACATATTCTTTTTATTTTTCCTTAATGACTGTTTTCCAAATTTTAGATTAAATTATTGACTAGATAATAAAGACCAGGGCCCCTTAGTAAATTCCTTCCTCCATAGGCTGGTCAGAGTTGGATCCGATTAAGTAAGAGACAGTATCTATCTTGCCCATAAAGTGAACAAACATGTATGGGTAATTGCATGAAATTAATTTTCTTCTAATTTCTACAACTTGTTCCTCAGATAAACCTAAGACCAAAAAGAAGAGGGCCTTCTGTGTCCTTACAGCGCACGGGTAACCCGTGCTTCCTGATTTGGAAGTGGGTAAGGTTCTCACATCAGTTGAAGAATATTTCATTTGAAATACAACAGAATTTAACTTGCTTCAGAGAGGGGGGTGGAGGAAATAAAGAAGAGGGGGGGTTGCTTTTCATAGTGTCGTTTCACATTGAGTCTCCTATTTTACCTTTGATTTTTGTCCTTACAGTGCTCAGCAGCATTAAATAATATGGCTTGCATAATTTTTAGTATAGACTCTAGAAGAAGTAGAGTTCTTTGCACTATTTTTTTAATAATCCACTTCCTTAAAAACTATAGGAAAAAAAAAAAAAACCCAGAAAAAAATTGCATGGTTTTGTCTCCCCCTGCTGGCCATTTATATGTAGTTCAGTTTTAAACCAGTCTTGTTTCTTTCCCACCACTGTGAAAGTTATTTAAATTTGTTTGAGAATTTCCTACATGCATACAGTGTTATATTCCCCACCACCACTCTTCACTCCCAACTTTATGTGTTTCCTTTAAAACCCACCGAGTCCACTCTGTGCTGCCAGTAAGTGCGTGGATGTAGAACCATCCAGTGGAGCGTGGGCGTGGTTGTAGAACCATCCAGTGGAGAGTGGGTGTGGTTGTAGAACCATCCAGTGGAGCGTGGGTGTGGTTGTAGAACCATCCAGTGGAGTGTGGGCGTGGATGTAGAACCATCCAGTGGAGCGTGGGCGTGGTTGTAGGACCATACAGTGGAGCGTGGGTGTGGATGTAGAACCATCCAGTGGAGCGTGGGTGTGGTTGCCGGACCATCCCCAGGGGCCAAATTCCTGAAGAAAGCTGATACTATCGCTCTCCTAATGGCCATCAATTGCCAGTCGCACCTGAGCTAGGAATGGGGCTTTAGTGAACCCCTCCCTGTCTGTGCAGGGAACGCGGCTGCCTTGGTTTTCTGCAGGGCTTGTTCATAGAGTCAAGATGTTGAGAGCTCTTGTACTCAGTTGGTGCTGTCATGTCCGGAAAACACAGTTTCTCAGCAATCCTCCATTACCTCTGTTCCTTACTCTGGCAAACATCTGGCTCTTCCTATCTCTCCACCCTGTCTTCTAGGATGATCCGGGAGCCTTTCAGGGAAGGGATGTCACATTTAGGGCTGAGTATTCTGTACCTCTTATACTCCCTCCCCAACCCCCACCGTGAGTCTCCGCATTCATCACCATTTGCCGATAACAGGAGTTTCTCTGATGAGGGTTGGCGGATCTACTAACCTACCCATCTAACGATAAGTTAGGGGCAGCATATAATAGATTCTCCTTTGGGGCTATGACCTACTCAGCCATAAGTTCTTGGCCCAGTGTCTAGCATTGTTTTCTTTCTGTGAAATGACTTTACATCCAATCAGAAAGTGGCTAGAGAGTCCCAAGACATTCACGTCACGATTGTACCAAGAGGCCTATCTTGCCAGTCTGGTCATTACTGTAGCTCACCGAGCTCACAGCTGGGTAAGACTGCTCATAGTGTCTCTCCCAGTAGAGTGTGTATAGTGCCTTCCAGCACGACAGAAGATAGCAGGAAGAAGACTCCAAGGCAGTGCCAGCTTGGTTTCTTATAACCTATAATCCAAATATATGGCCTCTTTAGCAATGTCATACCTCCAAACTCTGAAGAGTAACCAAGAACAGCAGACTCCGCCCATAATGTTTAGTGAATGTTGGGGTGTGGTGGGGATCTCTATGGGACCAACAACTGGAAAAGAGGTAACTGACACTGGGCCCTGGGGTTTTTGTGTCATAGCCTATAGTGCATGAGAGAGGCATTGCTCCCTATACACCACAGAGGGTGACTTAAACTTTTTGTATACATGTGTATTTAAGGCTAATGCTATCTACAAAAGCAATCAGAAAAATATTTTAAAAGAGTATCTGATGTCATGATACTGAGAGCGTTTCAACACTTGCAATAAAATATTTTCTCGTAAGTTTATTTACATTATTTTATTTTTCAACATTTTGACAGTTTTTTTTTTCTCAACATGTTAAATGTCCTTTGGGTTTGGGATTCTTCTTAACCTTGGAACTGAAGTTTTATACAAAGGACACATCTAGAAGAAAAATAAAGTTAGTAAACAAAGTGGATTAGGTGTTAAACTGAATGACGTCTGGCTCTCGGACAGTCTGGTGTCACCCTGTCCTCTTGTGACAATGTCTCCCTCTGTCTAGTCAGACTCAGACCTGCTCCTCAGCAGCTATGTGAGTGGTACTGTGTTCACACTTCTACTTTTTCATGTTCTTAACACTTCCTGCTTGTGAGAAACGGTGGATCATCCAATCCAATGCATCCACGTGCCAATCCCCTCTCCTGACAGAATCTTGGTAAGGGTCTCTCCCCCTCTTTGCCTGAACTCTCTATATTCAGTAAATCAAATTTCTCTCATGTGACAGAGTGGCCGATTGGAATGACATTGAGAGCCCATCTCCCCAGATTTTCCAGATTACACATGTCAATCGCACGTATGTCAATCACTATTTCGCTACCTTCCCATGCTAATTTTCTGCTGTATTTTCATAACCTTGCTTGGTTTTCAACTGTAAGTGACTTTGGCTAAGTTAAATTGAATGGGAACAGGGGGTGTGGGGGCAGGGAACTCTCCTCACCAAATGCACAGGCCTCATCTCAGAAGGAATAGACAGGGGTTGCTTTATGAACTGGGCACCAACTTGGCATCCACAGCGTCCTCTGTCCATGCTCAGTGAGCAAGCTGAGCTGACAACGCTAAGCTGTCAGGTGACGGAATAGCCAATCAAAGCAACAACAAGCCAAGAGTCAGACAGACTCCAGCCCCTCCCGATGGAGAAGCCTGCATCTGCTCTGTCCCTTTCCTGGACCTGCATATCAAATCCTGGGTTACGTTTTTGTGTCAGGTACCAGCATGATACCAGGCTTTCTGAGGCCATTGAGGGTTGTGTACGGATGGACATAAGCATGCCTTTGGGACAGTTGGATTATGATGTGACACAGCCCTGTGTATGATAAATCCTTTTGCAGTTCAGAGGAAAAAAAAAAGTGTGACTAGATGGTTGCCATTGCAGAAACTGTGAACTATGTCGGGCTGGGTCATCTTGAAACCGCTGGGAGAGCCTATCTCAAAGAGACAGGGCAAGGCTAGAAGGCACAAGAGCCGAGCGCACCGCGTGCTTGTCGGAGGAGGCTGACAATGCTCGTGGTTCTCACGAGGCCCACCGAGCCCTTCCGGCCTGCCCGGCTTGTCAGATTACCAGTAGTGCTGTGCTGGCTCTGATCCTGAAGGAGCGGGAAGCCCATCTCGTCAATTTACTAATCTAAGCAAACAGTGAAGAGAAAACCTTTTTAAAATCCTCTGTAAATAAAATATGGGTGGCTATATTGAAGATATGTTTGGCTTCTTTTCAAATGCAGTCGTATTAATAATTCAGATTTTCCTTTAACACAAAAAAGTCTTAAGTAAATTTTGATAACGTTTAATGAATTACTATCTCATGTAAGGTACCATAAGGATGACATCATGAGGCTGGAAAGAGAACTCAGGGATGAAGAACGCATACTGTTCTTTCTTTCTGAGAATAGAATTTGATCCCCAACACCCATGTCAGGGAGAATCTGACTCCTCTGACTTCTGTGGACACCTTCTCTCACATACATGTATACATACACATATGCATACAGAGACACAGAGACACACACACACACATATACACAGAGAGACACATACACAAACACATATACAGAGATGCACAAACACATACATGTACACATACACATATGCATACAGAGACACAGAGACACAAACACAGACATAGACATATGTGCACACATACACAGACCCACCACATATACAGAGACGCACAAACACATACATGTACACATACATACAGAGACACAAAGACACAAACACATAGACATATGTGCACACATACACAGACACACCACATATACAGAGATGCACAAACACATACATGTACACATACACATGCATACAGAGACACAGAGACACAAACACATAGACATATGTGCACACATACACAGACACACCACATATACAGAGACACACAAACACATATATGTACACACACACATATGCATACAGAGACACAGAGACACATACACACAGACACATACACAAACACATATACAGAGACGCACAAGCACATACATGTACACATACACATATGCATACAGAGACACAGAGACACATACAAACACAGACATAGACATATGTACACACATATACACAGACACACCACATATACAGAGACGCACAAACACATGTACACATACACATATGCATACAGAGACACAGAGACACAAACACACACATATACACACATATACACATACACAAACACATATACACAGACAGCCGGAGCTACACAGAGAAACCCTGTCTTGAAAAAAACAAAACAACAACAGCAACAAAAATAAATATTGGGTTCCCAGTTCTAGAGAATGGATTATGGAGAGGCATCTTGATGTTTATAATGCCTTCGTGTGGGCCTGAGTACCTGTAGAGGGATGGCGGGCGCCGGTGTGCCTGCAGAGGAAGCCTGGCCAGGCAGGGGAGACGGGTCCTTTCTGGTGGCTGGAGACACTGGGGCCTGTTCATTGTTTCTACGCGGTGGTTTTGGTAAGAGGCAGCCCATGGTTTTAAAGCTTTATTATAGGAAAGTAGGAAAAGGAAAAGAGATAGAGAAGTAAAGAGAGAAAGAAAAGACAGAGGGGTGAGAGCTGGCCATGGCCACATGGAGAGAGGGGAGAAGGATGGGGAGACAGGGGGAACAGGGGGACAAGAGAAAAGGGAGACCGTGAACAAGAGAGAGGGGCAATCCGGGCGGTGGCGGCGCATGCCTTTAATCCCAGCACTTAGGTGGCAGAGGCAGGCAGATTTCTGAGTTCGAGGCCAGCCTGGTCTACAGTGTGAGTTCCAGGACAGCCAGGGCTACACAGAGAAACCCTGACTCGAAAACCAATAAATAAATAAATAAATAACAAAATAACAAAACAAAACGAAAAACAAAGAGGGGCAAGAGAGCTAGGAGGGGCCAAGAAGCCCCCCCTTTTTTAAATTTTTTGATATATTTATTTACATTTCAAATGATTTCCCCTTTTCTGGACCCCCACTCGCCAAAAGTCCCATCAGTCCCCTTCCCTCCCCCTGTTTTCCCACCCAACCCTTCCAACTTCCCTGTTCTGATTTTGTTCTATACTGCTTCACTGAGTCTTTCCAGAACAAGGGGCCACTCCTCCTTTCTTCTTGTATCTCATTTGATGTGTGGATTATGTTTTGGGTATTCCAGTTTTCTAGGTTAATAACCACTTATTAGTGAGTGCATACCATGATTCACCTTTTGAGTCTGGGTTACCTCACTTAGTATGATGTTCTCTAGGTCCATCCATTTGCCTAAGAATTTCATGAATTCATTGTTTCTAATGGCTGAATAGTACTCCATTGTGTATATATACCACATTTTTTTGCATCCACTCTTCTGTTGAGGGATACCTGGGTTCTTTCCAACTTCTGGCAATTATAAATAGGGCTGCTATGAACATAGTAGAACATGTATCCTTATTACATGCTGGGGAATCTTTTGGGAATATACCCAGGAGAGGTATAGCAGGATCTTCTGGCAGTGAGGTGCCCAGTTTTCGGAGGAACTGCCAGACTGATTTCCAGAGTGGTTGTACCAATTTGCAACCCCACCAGCAGTGGAGGAGTGTTCCTCTTTCTCCACATCCTCGCCAACACCTGCTGTCTCCTGAATTTTTAATCTTAGCCATTCTGACTGGTGTAAGGTGAAATCTCAGGGTTGTTTTGATTTGCATTTCCCTAATGACTAATGAAGTTGAGCATTTTTTAAGATGTTTCTCTGCCATCCAATATTCTCCAGGTGAGAATTCTTTGTTTAACTCTGTACCCCATTTTTTAATAGGGTTGTTTGGTTTTCTGGAGTCTAACTTCTTGAGTTCTTTATATATATTGGATATTAGCCCTCTATCTGATGTAGGATTGGTGAAGATCTTTTCCCAATTTGTTGGTTGCCGATTTGTCCTTTTGATGGTGTCCTTTGCCTTACAGAAACTTTGTAATTTTATGAGGTCCCATTTGTCAATTCTTGATCTTAGAGCATACGCTGTTGGTGTTCTGTTCAGAAACTTTCTCCCTGTACAGATGTCCTCAAGGGTCTTCCCCAGTTTCTTTTCTATTAGAGAAGCCCCCTTTTATAGTGGGCTGGGTTACCTGTCTGTTGCCAGGTAACTGTGGAGCGGGAAAACCTGGCTATAGCCAGGTGACTTTGGGGGTGGAGTCCAGTCAGAACACTAGGGACCTGGCCCTAAGTGACTGATGGCCACAGGATTATGGAGTTGAGTCAGGAGTATGGAGTTGGTGTCAGGAGCCTGAGTATCTGGGAGAACGGCTCACGGTTCCGTCCCTTGTAGAATATTCTACTGGGTCTCCAGAGTAAGCCTCGCTCAATCAGGCCACAGACTGCCTTTCAAGGTCCCACACCTTAGAAACACCACTGGTAGATAAATGGGCAAAAATCATACATTTACACAATGTCAATATTTTTAGTAGATATGTTACATACTTTAATACCTAATGTTTAGAAAAGACCAAATAAAAAATTCCCCCCTTTTCACTATTTTTGAATAGTGGCTTTACTGGTTTTTTAAAAAATAACTCATTCCTGAGAATTCAAGATACAAAGCAGAAATTATAATCTTATCAAAGAGAATAAGTACCCTGAATTCACCCCCATTCTAGGGATGACTGTAGATATTTCTGTCTGTCAGTCTCGGTACCTCATGTGTAACATATGGGTTGTGCGTTTAAAGTTCCGTCTATTCTGTTTCTATAGTCTCTAGCCATGGACCAGGCGCTGGCGAGTTTTACATCTAATTTTGTTAGATTGTTGTTCCACACTAGGTTTTGTCTGAGCGCTCCTCTGGCATTTCCACGGATTGTGTGCGATGTGCGCATGCGTACCTTTGCACACTATCAACTTAGGTTAGTAGCGTTCCATAGGTCGTCCAAGCAGTTGCCCGCAGTGCCTCTTCCTCCCTTCCTGCCTTAGCTTGGGCTCCACTCTCTCTGCTATTATGCCAAAGCTTTCCTGGTTCTTTGATGTATTTGCGTAAAATCAATGCGTCTTTCCACTTAGAATGCCACGTGCATGTTTCAGTATTGAATTCTACTTACTTTAAATGAAAGCTTAAAGGGAATCTGATAGTGCGATTATTAGTAGGTTCAAGTTTTACCTGTCTCCGTTCATTTTTTGCTAACAGACCTGTTTCAGAGGATTTGCTCACTTAGACTGTGTCAAAGCCCCAAGAGGACGCCCCAGGCTACAGACCCACCCTTCACTGTTGTATCCCTGAGCCTCTGATTCCTCTTGAGTCAGCCAGGTGGTGGCTGGGAGGAGGGGATGCTCCTCTCCCCATTTCATGCTTTCATTGCTGCTTAGCAGGGAAAAGGGGTCAGAGTGTTTGTGGGGGTTTCAGAACGTTAACAAAGAAACAGGTGTTGAGCGAAGCCCTTTGTCCTGTGGTTACAATGTAACACTTTCTCTGTTTACATTTGCGAACTCCCTGTTCATTGTGTGGAATGATAAGGTGTAATTTTCCTGTCTTACTACTTCTGTTTACTGTTCAATCAATGGCACTGAAAGAGGAGCCCCCGGACCACTCTAGCCTCCACCATGACCTGTGTCAGCACTCCAAGACCCTTATTCTCCAGCGATTTTCAATGATTCTCCCTTGGCTAGCTGCTGACTTCCAGTTCCGCTCCTGTCCAAACCGGGGGGTACACTGGGATTCTTATGAGCACCTCCTCTTCCCAGCACCGGTTCAGCCTCCTGGGGAGCACGCTTAGCCTCCAACAAGCTGTGGAGGCTAACACGCCATTTTCGTAACACGCAAAGCTGCTTTTCTCCATTACCACTGTTAGTTTTCCTGACGGCCTCTAGAGACGTTTACTGGTGTTGATTTTCTTCAACCAGGTAGTGGATTAAAAAGCACTCTACCACATCTACGTGGCAACTATCATCTAATCCCTTTCAAATGGCGTTCATAGGTGAAAATTACTGAAGAAACCAGTCAGGTTTTCACACATCCGATGTGTGAACATCAATCCTGTAAACGCAGTGACTTCTGGGAGGTGAAATTGAGGAAACTAGGTGCAAATGAAAAACAGAGAGAGGTGAAAATTCCAGACTTTTTTTTTTCAACTTCCAGCTGGAGCATAGATTAGAAGGCGATCAATTTCTGTATCACTGAGTATATTTGTGCTTCGTTTTAACTAAGGTTCCATCCTGTCCTTGTCTCTACCATCCTTTGGTGAGGGTAAGCAAAGAAAGATGAGGTTTTGCCTGGCAAATGTAGCCTATGGCTTTGACCCTATTCTTTCTTCTATTCTTTTTCTGGGCATTTTGTCTTCTTTCCACATCACCACATATTATGCAAATCCTTAGGGAGCAGGCTGTGTTCAAGCAGTCCTTATTTCTCAAGTATCTTCACCCAGACAGAACCGTTTACACAACCAACTCACGAGTCAAAACGCACAGTCGAAAAACATTACGCCCTTTGGAATCTGGGGAGAGATTCCGGACTGAACAGTGACATGTTTACGACCCACAAGAAGCGTTCTTTGCTTACAATCCCGATTGAGTCTCCCACACCTATGAGGTAAGTGCGGACTGCAGCTAAAACAGGGCTGCCAGCTGTGACTGAGTGTGGGTGTGGGGGGCAGGGGTGTGCGCTCCGAGTTAGGATGCAAGATTGGCTTCTGGGAGGGATGCTCTATATAGCAGGTTAGTGTTTGTCCTCGGCTAGGATGAGCCCTGTGGAGCAGGTGATGCTGATTCTGCCCCATTGGTCCTTCGTGTTACGCACCTGACAACGTTGCTGAGGGCAGTGCAGATCTGGTTGCTGGGATTTGAACTCAGGACCTTCAGAAGAACAGTCAGTGCTGTTAACCGCTGAGCCATCTCTCCAGCCCCAGGCACACTTAAAATTTAAGCCAGGGAGTTTTTAAGATCAGGAAACAAGGATAATGGCAGCACTGGCTGATGTGACCCTCACTGAGGCTGGATTGGTGATGACTGATTTCTTACACCCATTTTTGCCCTCAGCTGCCTGTATGATTAAGAATTGCCGATGAGGGGCTGGTAAGATGGATCAGCAGTTAAGAACACTGACTGCTCTTCTGAAGGTCCTGAGTTCAAATCCCAGCAACCACATAGTGACTCACAACCATCCATAATGAGATCTGATGCCCTCTTCTGGTGTGTCTGAAGACAGCTACAGTCTTTACATATAATAAATAAATAAATCTTAAAAAAAAAGAATTGCTGATAAGTAGATATGCATTCTGAGGATTTAAAATAGATATGACTGATTTTAGATTTGTGATTCCTTTAAGATTCTTATAAGATTACTTTTAAAGATAAATAATAAAGTAATTAGTTCTTTGTAACTGAAAATTGCTGTCTGCCAGTAAAAGAAATTGGTTGAGAAAACTGCCTACTTTGTTAATCTATAACAAGTTGCTTAGTTATGAATATACATACATATACATACATATATATATATATATATATATATATATATATATATATATATATATATATATATATGTGTGTGTGTGTGTGGGGGGGGGTTCTTGGGAATAATTTGTTTTCTTTACCTGTACTATGTAATGTTATTTCTTATAAAGGTATTGGGGAACATACTGTTTTTTCAGTCATTCACTAGAAGAAAAATAGAATACAATCCCATTGTAATTTTATACTGTAGGACCTCCTTTTGGGGAGACCCCTACTCCATTCTCGGGATATCGTACACCCAAGGAAACACGAGAGACCGACTTGATGCAAACGCATGAGGTAGTTTATTATTAGAGCCCTGGACCAACACGTATCTCACAGGAGACAGAGGAGTTGACCCTGAGGCTCAAAAGTTAGGGGTTTATATAGGAAAAGTCAGGGGGGTTGTCAGGGAGGTTTGGTGCGGTTATACATAATTTGCTGATTCAAACATTGGCAGGGGATTCTGGCGCGCAGGGTGGGTTTTTTTGGCATACGTGCAGATCGGGCCGTCAGCAATGTAGGAGGGCAGTTTATTTTTGTTAGCAGGAAGGTCATTTTAAACTGCATCCAAGGACAGGAGACAGGAGACTCCAGTCCAGATAGTGTATGACCCATAGGAGTTTTCCCGGGCATGCCCCTTATCTTTTATGGCCGGTCTGTTTGTGGAATGGCTCAACCACAACCTTGCTTCAAACTTGTCCGGCATGCCCTGGCTCTAGTCTGCTTGTTGCCTCAACTATGGATTCTGAAAAGTCTCAACTCCCTTCATTTCCCCTCTTCTTTTTTTGTTAGGAGTTCTAATCTTAGAACTATAGAATTACATCTCTGACTCTATATATTTTGGATTGTCTTGTCCTAATCTCTGATATTGTTGGCATAGCATAAGAATCTGTACAGCACTTATATATTATTTAATAAAAACTATTAACTGGTTAATTACACTGGTTGTAATTGTAAGCAAAGGGAGTAAAATTACAAAGGGTCTCATCAAAGCAGAAAGCAGGGTGGTCAAGAGTACAAGATAAGGGCCTTTTCACTAAGTCTCAAGGTATTTTGCACAGTGGCGTCTAACGTAGACTGAATCTCCAACTTGGAAATGGTGTGGGACTTCCAAGTCTCCTCCTGAGTGGGCCTCCCGGAGCTGCTTCTATGCTCGCTGCCTCATCCACTCGAGCACCTTGAGCCTAGAGAACAAAATCCTGAAGAGCACAAAGGGTAGGAGAGCTACCTAATCATTAACATCAGTCTCTATGGTCAATTTGGTGAGGGTTTTTTCATCAGGGTTTCAGCAACTGTTCTTGAAGCCTTTTTGTATAGATCCAGTCACCTATCTGGAAGCAGTGAAGAGTCTCTGGCATGCCTGGAGCATTTAAAGCAAATTACATAGTGTGGGACACCTTCTGGGAGGGCCCAGTGGACACCAAAGGAGTTGGGGTATCAAAGAAGATCTCTAGGAGAGTCATGTTAAAATGGTAGGGGCTGTTCAGAAACAAGGGGAGAGGCACCACCTAGCCTGAGGCAGTCTCCAAGGTCAATTTAGTTAAGGTCTCAAATAGGATTTTGTTTACTTTCTCAACCTGTCTTGAGCCCTGGGGACAGTACGTCCAATAATGTTTCTAATTAGTCCCCAATATCTTTGTCAATGTCTGACTTACCTTAGAAACAAAAACAGAACCATTATCTGTTCCAATTACCTTGGGCACTCTGAACTCAGAAAAATTTCTTTTAACCTTGGCAGCTGTTCTCTTTTAGGTCTTTTGTCCTGTTTATTCTTTATTGTATAAGTATTTACTTGTTGGCATATCTTATATTGTTTTATTATCTCTCTAGCCTAAAACCTGAGTCATAAATATATACATTTGGTCTCTTAACTGCCAGGACAAGGTTTTTAATCCCCTAAATGAGTCCATGTGTGCATTTGGCCTAGTGAGTCTTTGGCTTACTTTCTGGGGAGTATAGTTCTCTCTTCTTGTGTGCACCTTCTCTTGGCAATAGTTGGTAGGGTAATTAGCAATCTCAGTCTTTTTAAAGTGAGGCTCTCCTTAATTTTGTTCTATTTCCCAGTGGTTGTCTCATATAGACTTATAACCAGTATAGGCTCCTGTATATCCATTTCTGGAGTCATGTGCTCTGTCTGGTTATTGTCCATTTAGTCTTTTCCCTTTGGATATCCTGGGCAGTGAATATTCACAGTGGCTGGCTTCATTAGGACATCTAAGAAGTCCAAGACTTCCTGTTGGTTTCCTCTGATGTGAGCAGTCCTCTTGGCATATATCCCTGTGAATGTGGGCTGTGGCAAAGGCATACCTGTTATCCATATGGCTGTTGATTTTCTTGCTGGTTCCAAGTTTCAAGGTTTTGGTGAGGGCAATGAACTCCACTTTCTGCGTTGACATGTCAGGGGGTAAAGATTCTTCTACCCAGATGACATTTGTGTCATCTACCATAGCAGCACCTGCTTATCTCTGTCCATTATGGAGAAAACTGCTCCTGTCTGTAGCGACGTTCAGCAGGGGTCAGTCTCTCTTTTTGGGCCAGTTAGTTGTAGCCCATTGGGCAGGAAGCATATCTTTTCCCCTCCCATTTTGGAGAGTATGTCTTACTCCAACAGAGTAGGAACAGTCTGGGGTAACCCTAAATGAATGGGCTACCCATCTCATCCCTAGGTCCACTGTTCTTCGGGTAGTCCATGAAGACATTTTGGTGCCAGTGGCTTCTTGGACACAAGATTTTTTCTTGGAACAGCGCCATTGGCTTGAAAGACCTAGTGTTGAACCCGTGTGTCCACCAAGAACTGAGTGGGTTTTTCTTTTATTTTTATAGTTTTTTTTGGGTTGGGGAAGGTGGTCAGAAAACCCCATCTCCCCTAGTCATTGTCTTCACCCAGGGCTAACACCTGGGTTTACCATTTGGGTGCACTTTTCTCAAGACTTGGGAATTTCTGCTCCCGGCTTCTATCTCTTAGGGCACACTCTGGCTCAGTGGCCTCTTTCCTTATAGTATGCACACTGGTCCTTTTCTGTCTCCCTTTTTTGCTTTTTTTTAAACTATTATAGCCAGGATCTTCTGTAGCTTTTTTCTCTGTCATTTTTTTTGTTTTGTTTTTGTTTGTTTGTTTGTTTTGTTTGTTTGTTTTTTGTCTCTCTATATCAGCAAACTGTACTAAATCTTTTTATAGACTTTTTATTTTTAAGGCAAGGAAACGTAGCTGGAGGAGCAAACTAGCTCTTTCATTTGCCTCTAAATTGCTCGTTACTTGTCTCTATTTTTACTAGACTCTATCTTTAAAGACCATGTTTTAAAAGTTTTATCCCTTCACTACGCCCTCTCCACATTCAGAGTCCTTCTCAGCAACCTGCACCAAATCCCTCTAGCTTCTGAAGCTTTTTTTTTTTTGATATCTCTATTAGCCATATCTATAAAAGCCACTGTCATAATATAATAGCTTTATAGTCCTTGCCCCTGGATTCATAGCATGTATACGGACAGAATGCCTCTATGAGCTGCTCTAGAAAAGCTGCAGGTGACTCATCTGGTCCCTGCTTAACCTTACATACCTTGGTCAAATTTGTGGGCTGCCATGCCCTCGAGACCTGCCAATGGAGTCTGGTGTTGGTCTTTCAGGTGACTCTTACCTTTTGTCTGAGGGGGTAATCTTCTTGGCTTCCTGTATTACAAATAAAACAGTCTCAAAGAGATTAATTAGTCTCTTGGGAAATATTCCCTTAGTGAGAGAGCTACCATGGTATCAGGATAGGTGGTCTCAGGTCCTCTCCTGCTCCACTCTGTAGTCCTCTCTAAATATCAATTGAGCATAATTATTATCATTTTGTAAATTATAAACTATGAGATAGACATAACAGTTTATCATCCCTGTCAATTAAACTGTATTATCTTAAAAGACTGTCAGAATTAACATTTAAAAATTAACCATTGTAAGAATTGACTCATGTCCTGGCTTTAAATTTTATGTTACCTGAAAATTATTTATTTAAATCTATATCAGCTTTCTCAGGATTAAACAGCTTGGGCTGTCTGTGAGACTAACAGTCTTTAATATCATCAGAAATCTAAGAGTGACTAATATTAACTACAAAATATATAGAAAGCTTAACATAGCTTTTAAGACTTAAACATTATATTCCATGGATTTTTGAAATTTTTGAAAACTATCTATGTAAAGTAATATGGACTGTTGTCTGTTAAACTATTTTCAGCTATTTCTGATTAAAACCTAGAAAACACCCTAACAATAAACTCAGAGCCTTAAACTTCTATTTGGCCCTAAACTCACAGGCTTAAACATCTCAGCTCAGTAATAATAACAAAGAACTGGGTATAAATTTTGTACTTTTAAATTTAGTATTTATATCAATGAAAACCTTGATTTTGTATCAAAATAAAACCTGTATCAAATAGAAACTTATGCTTTGAACTTAATAACAATTATAAAGATTTTTATCAAATGAAATTAATTTTATTTTTTCTTCGTTTTAAATCTGACCATTTTTATATTCTCTAGAAAGACCGTTTCTTTAATCTGAACATGGATGTTGATATGAAGGGGAGTGCTATTTTCTGTAATGTAAATCTCAAAACAAGATTTTAGTATCACAAAGACAGTTTTTTTCATTTAATATTTTAGAATCTAGTCTTTTGAAGGTCTCCCTTATTTTGACCTCTCTCCCAGAGGAACAATATAACCTCAAAGTTTAATATTATATTGATTATAATAATTTAAACAAGTTAAAATAAAAGAAATAAACCATCTGTACCAACTTAATGTACCATAATACTCGCACCTGCTACATTGAGCTTCTTGTTAAGGCTTATTTTCCAGGGAATGTCAGAGTCCAAATATTTTGTCTGTCCTTTTGTTCTGAGTTGTTCTGAGTCACATGACCTGATTTTGGCGGGCTTGAGAAAGTTGTTTTTCAGTCAAGGTCAAAATATTATTGTCCGTCTAAGTCCAAGAACACAAAACATAATACAAAACAATACCACGTAGACAGTCAGCCTGACCTTACCACCATCAGGCCTCTAGATTCGAGAACACAGAGCAAGGAAAATCACATAATTTGCCCCAGAAGGAACCAGTTTCAGACACCAGGTGCTCCTGCACAAACTGCAAGGAGGAAAGCCTTATTTAGCTCTCTCCAAGGTCCAGCTTCCTCCAGACCCCTGCGGTCTCAACTCTAGCAGCCGAACACACAGCACCAGACAGGCTCTCTGAGCCCCAGAAGCTTGCAAACAAAACCAAAAGCTTTACTCAGACCTTGACAACAGTGAGACAGACAAAAAACAAACCATGGCACCATCTAGTAGTCAGACTGTAGACAAAGACACACAAAACTGACAAGTAACCAGATCAACTAAAGGGTGGGATTCTACTTCACTCCCTTCTCAGTAGAAGGAGCACTCCGTCCCCTTCATTCCAGAAAACCACAGTCAGGCCCCCCTGACTGTCTCTCACCCTTGGAGCGTCCTCCAGGGTTGCAGCCTGCGGGACTCTAGGATGTCTCCCTCCACAGCCACTGGGACCTTATGGCCCCGCAGTGGCAGCTGCAAACAAACCACGGAGTAGGATTCCACATCTACTCCTGTTAACAACAGAAACCAAGACACATACACAGCTACACTGCACTCAAACATTCAGGACATTTAAAACAAAAACATCGTTGGCACACACACACACACACACACACACACACACACCTCCAAGGGGTCTTCGAGGTTCCTGGGTGCCACCAATTTCCCCGTATGGGCCACCAAATGTAGGACCTCCTTTTGGGGAGACCCCTACTCCATTCTCGGGATAGCACACACCCAAGGAAACTCGAGAGACCAACTTGATGCAAACGCATGAGGTAGTTTATTATCAGAGCTCTGGACCAACACGTATCTCACAGGAGACAGAGGAGTTGACCCTGAGGCTCAAAAGTTAGGGGTTTTTATAGGAAAAGTCAGTGGGGTTTTCAGGGGGGTTTGGTGCGGTTACACATGATTTGCTGATTCAAACATTGGCGGGGGATTCTGGCGCACAGGGTGGGTTTTTTTGGGCATACATGCAGAACGGGCCATCAGCAATGTAGGAGGGCGGTTTATTTTTGTTAGCAGGAAGGTCATTTTAAACTGCATCCAAGGACAGGAGACAGGAGACTCCAGTCCAGATAGTGTCTGACCCATAGGAGTTTTCCCCAGCATGCCCCTTATCTTTTATGGCCGGTCTGTTTGTGGAATGGCTCAACCACAACCTTGCTTCAAGCTTATCCGGCGTGCCCCGGCTCTAGTCTGCTTGCTGCCTCAACTATGGATTCTGAAAAGTCCCAACGCCCTTCAATATTGTTTGAAAGTATTTAATGGGAGGGATATATAAAATATGGAAGAAAAAAGCTGTTGGAACTTTGTTCCATCTACCTACCAAGCATGTGTGTATATATGTATATGTGCATCTGTGCATCTGTATATATACATATATGTATATATGTGTGTATGTGCGAAATGCTTTGAGCCTGCTTTGACCCATCCATGTGAATGTGTATATGTCTGTCTGTCTGTCTGCATGTCTTTGTATGTATAAAGTTGTTGGAATCTGACTTTTGCTTCAACCACTCTGCATGTGTATGAATTTTCTTTCAATAGCCCCTAAGAACTGTGCCTCATGAGGAAGGAGGAGTCTTTCCAAGCCCTGCCAATCCACCTCCCTCCCTCAGCCTAATCCATCACAGCCTCTTCCCTTTGGTACTTTCGATCAGGGAGGGACATTTTTGATCCTTCCTCCTTCATTTTTCCATCAATTCTTCACTTGCAAAATTGGAGTGTTAATGGGGACACAGAAAGCTGGGCCTGAAAGAGGTTCTTAAAGAAAAAGACAGAGCCAGCCTCTGCCTACAAATCCTTCAAGAAACATGGAGGGGGTGGGTGGGTAGGAGGCCTCTCCTAACATTAGAATCTTTTACCTATTGCCTTATAAAAACTTCTGGGACCCTTATCGCTTTTATAAACAAGAGGTGATGCAGATGGGTCTCTGCTCCATTTTTCCAACTTCTGCACCAATCTCTCTGTTCCTCACTTTGTTTCACTGCAGCCTGTGGGTAGTAGAAGCCCCAGGGTCCAGTGACAACACTGCTGGCGTTGTGAGCACGTGCTGATTAACTTCTGACGATAATCATTTGCATTTGGGGCTGGGATGCTGAAGGCTGCATTTGGAGTGGCTCCTTGGTGTGTCCAGGGTTCACTTGGGGTTGAAGGAGATTTCTGGAAGAAATTAGCCTACTTTACCAGACAACAAAATTAGAAATCATGCCTATTGGAGGGAGGGAGTGTGAGTAGACAAAGGGGCCCCGACATGTGGGCAGCCAGGTGTGGTGTCTCACACCTTTGATCCCAGCACTTAAAAGGCAGAGGCAGGTAGATTTCTGTGAGATCAAGGCCAGCCTGATCAATAGAGTGAGTTCCAGGACCACCAGGTCTACACAGAGAAACACTGTCTGGAAAAACAAACAAACAAACAAACAAGAAAGAAAGGAAGGGAGGGGGGGGAAGGGGAAGGGGAGGGAGAGGGAAAGGGAGAGAGAGAGAGAGAGAGAGAGAGAGAGAGAAAGAGAGAAAGAAAGAAAGAAAGAAAGAAAGAAAGAAAGAAAGAAAGAAAGAAAGAAAGAAGAAACTGGTTGGAGAATTTTAGAGCAGATCCTGGAAGTGAGCAGTTCTGATTCTTGTCTGTGGTTCTGTCCCAACCAGACAGACAGAAATGCCAGAAGGCTCTAGTTTTCTGGTCTGATTTTTATTAGGTACTTTCCAAATGCTGGATCAAAGCAACTTACAGAAGAAAGAGTTCATTGTTGCTTCTTCCAGGGGAAGTCCGTTGTGCAGAAAGGCATGGTGGCAGGAGCCTCTTGTGGCTTAGTCACACTGTGACTACAGTCAGGAGTGACGAAGGCTGGTGCTGAGTTTGCACTCCTTTTTATCAGTACAGAACCTTGCCCTGCACTGGGAATGGCCCTGCCCATGAAGGCTGGGCATTCCCTTGTTAATATACCTCAATCCTCCTACAGAGACATGGGAGGGGGTGTGGACGGGAGTGTGGGTGTGGCACAGAGGGGCTCATGGAGGAAGGCTAGAGCAGGGTATAATGCTTGTCTCTGAGGTAAGTTTAGATTTTGTCAAGTTGACAGTATTAGTCATCACACAACTGTATAACATCACTTTGCGTTTTACCACCCCCTACCCCTTCTGCTCTCATTCCCACGTCTCTGAAAAGACCTCTAACGAAGTACTAGCATGTAGGTGACTGTGCTTGTTTTCCAGAGAATTGTGGATAACACAGAATGTAGAAATGTAGATTTGAAGTAGAGAAATGGAAAACTTCTGCTCCGTTTGGGAGGGCTAGGTATCTTTAACAGAGTAGAGGTGGCGGGCCTGCGCTCTGTGTCCATCCTGAAGCTGGCCTGACTAGTAGAGAGGACAAGAGTAAAGGGTGGCAATGGTCCTGACTCTAGTCAGTCCCTGTGCTGCAGCAAGTGGTCACCAGTACACAACCTGAAGGACCTTCTCACGGACAAATGCACCCATACACCAGACGATGTGACGACAGATTAGGGGTGATATTATGCACGGTATCACTTCATATCAGCAAGTAATCAGTCATTCCCAGTGTGGTGGACATTGTGACTGGCAGGGACTCCCTTGAGGCAGAACTCTGGAGGTCTGTGCTTTGTACTACTTAGGAGAGAGTCTCTCAAAGATCACATACCTCAATCCTCACCCCAGCCCAGGGAAGCAGCCATCATCATCTCCACTATTTCTTAGCAGGCACAGGGAGGTAGGTGAGGTTACACAGAGTAGCTCCAGCTGTGCTTTTCGAGACAGCCAAGGAAGGGCTGACATTCACAAGGGATCTGAAACGGTTTTAATTAGTGACTTTACTTCAGCAATGAATCAAGACACAAGGAGAATGTCTTAGAGGCTGAGGAGAAATTGGACCCCCTCTAAAATTCTTATGCCAGGTAAGGCAATCTATGTGTGGATCATTCACCCATAATTATGTAGATTCACACACCATCTTTTCAGATATGCGTAAATTGGGGGAGTGTGCAGAGTGTTGTGGAACTAAATGTATTTGTATGTGTTCAACATCCTGTGTAATTGACTCAATTATCCACGTGGGGATTATTCACTTTTAATTTGCAGTCTGGCTTCCCTCAGTTACAGTGTTGTTCGGTTGCATCAGGAATGCCAACTAATTTAAATAATAATTTAAGTAAAACATAATTAGGAAGGAAAATTAAATTCGATCTTTTGCCAGCTCTTGAACCATCTACTATTGAAATGTAACTCTAATCCTTGGGCTGTCTTCATTTGCAATGCCTTTCACTCTTGCAGAACCTGATTGTAGAGATTATTTCAGTAACTTCCTGTACAGTTTTCCTTATTATCTCTTTCCAGTCAGACCAACTTTCTGACCGTAATCTTAATTAAAAATAAACAAACAACCCCCCTAACATTTGATGGCTACCCATTTACCTATGGATAAGTGCCCAGGGCCAAAACCTTCAAAGAAGGTGCTTCTAGCATTACTTCCAGACTGTCTTTTGACACCCCAGTCAAATTGTTCTTCTATTCTCCAACCTTTGGTCACTCTATCTTCTTTGGAAACGCCCTGTCGACAGAGGAAGCGTTCATATTTTCCAGCCCTATGAGCTGTCACTCCCAGCCCTTAACACACTCCACTGTTTTTTCCCCTCCTAAGGCAGATGGTGTTTGTGAAAATGCATGCTCTCCTTTCTCTCTTCTGAGAAACAACTATACAGTTCTCCTTGATTTACCTCCCTTCTATGCTATGCTGGGCCCAAAGAGTGTCTCAAATACTTGGGTTCATTTTAATTGCTGATAAAAATGTACAAAGCCGGATTTTTGGTATTTTGCCTGCTCGAATCTCCAGTGCCTAGTTCAATACTAAGTAAACAGTAGGCACTCAATGAACCCACTGTGGAAGGACCTGGACCAATAAGTCCAAGACCAGAACTCTGCTCTGCAGAAAACTCTAGGGATGTAGACACGGGGGTGGGTCATCAGTGGCACAGGAATTGGCAACATAAACCCTTCTGACAAGGTATGCTTTTTGTCTTGTTTCACCGTCCACAGACACCTCGGATATTGCTTAAACCCTCCGCTAAATCTGAAAAAAAATGTAAATGCATCAAGTACTACGTGTGTGGATGCACAGTCATGTATAAACGTATATAAAATGCACACATACCTAGCCAGGGATGCAGATATAGAAATAAAAAAAATATGTACAATTCCGATTTTGAAACGGTCAGAATGGTAGAAAGGAACACCATGACCTCTCTCTTCCTTTCGGGACCACGCACAAGCCTTCTGTAAAGAAACACACACTAGTCGGTCGCAAACTTGCCCTGCGGCGCGATTTGGCCCTTCCGGGTTTCCGTCTGGCGCGCCGTGATTGGCTGGGCTGTGCACAGCTGACAGTCGCGCGGGCCAGGGAGCGTCAAGGATGGCGGCGTCCACAGCACTGATCCTGCCGGAGAGCCCCAGGTAGCGATCAAGCTGAGCGCCCGGCCACACGGGGGTGACCTGATGGGGCGGAAGCAGGGGTGTTGCCGCCGCCTGCTGCTGTGGTGCGGCCGGCCAGGCTCGGGAGTCGGAGTGGAGCTGCGGAGGGACTTCTCAGAAAGCAGAGGAGGGCGTGGGCGGTCGTGGAGCAGGGCGTGGAAGAGAGTGGGCGGGACGTGGAGGAGGGCGTGGGCGGGACGAGGAAGGAAGTGGGCGGGACGTGGAGGAGGGCGTGGGCGGGACGAGGAAGGGAGTGGGCGGGGTGTGGAGGAGGTGTCTGGGGAGTAGGGAGGCGCGCTTCCATCTGGAGTGAATCCTCTTGGAGTTTGCTGGTCTGGCCACCCCTCTTCTGCATCGGAGACAGTGAGGAGTGACTTTGTAGGGAAGGTAGAAGTTGCTAGACGCCACCTGAATTCTGCCCACTCTCTTGGGGCAGTACTCACTGTGTTTAGTTATTTCAGACCTGATGATGGTGAGAAAGGCTAACTCTGGTACTACGAGGTGATTTACAAACAGCACGTGTTAATAGCCTTTTGAAACAAGGTCTGATAGTTCAGGCATTAGTGGCTTATTTAGCCGGTTTTGGCATACACAGTGTATGCACATTTATGCTTATTGCACAATTTGAAAATGGTTATTACAAGTGACGGGTTTTAAATGCCATTGATAGTGTTGCCATTTATATAGTTTTTATTTTTTGGGTGTATTAGGTGAGACTGGCTGGGTCTGGTGATGCAAAGCCCAGTTTTAACGTTGTTTTGGGGGGTTGGGGGTGGGCAGAGAGCAGAGAGGTTCTTACCATGTTGCCTAGACTAGCCTCAAACTCGTGGACCCAAGATCTCCTTAACCCTCCCAACAAGCTGGCTCTATTGGCCTTCCTACCACACCCTGCTCAGATTTCCCCCATTAAAACAAAATTATTTCAGAAAACAACAACAACAACAACAACAAGACCCAGTCTGTAGAGGCAGAAGAAATATTCATGTATGCAGGCAAATATTGAAAGTTGAACACAGCACTCCTGCATTGGGAAGAAGGCAGTTGGTATTATAAAGCTTTTCCCTCTTTCCCTGCTTCTGTCACCCACTTCTTCCCTTCCAGCCCATGTCCTGGGGGAATGCACACCATACTCAGTATACGCACAGTTATGTTTACCACACAGTTTGAAATTGGTTATTCCAGTCGACACAGGTTTTCAAATAACTGCATTCCAAATAATTAAGTTATGTGTTATCTTCCCCACTTTCCTCACGGGTACTCGCCATCAACATCCTTTCTGGTTTTGGTGTAGTGTCCTCCTTTGCTGCTGTCTTCCTTGCAGAGTTCTATTTCCGAGTACATGCCCACCGCTAAGCCACTGCCCTTCCCTGACTGAGTGCATACCTCCACAAGTAATTTGCTTGGGAAGAGAAAACTTGTCGGATGTACTTCTTAACCAGAGTGCTTTGGGGCGTGGCATCCTTGGGAGATGCTCACTGATTGCCCGAGTGCCCTTCATGTCACTTTATCTCACTGAAAGGACATAGCTACCAGAGAAGTTGAAATAAAAACATAGAGACGGCAATGGCGAATGCACTTAAAACTCACTTTGACACTTTGTTTACACCTTTAGTACGAAGAAAGCAGTGCCGCTGATCAATGCAATAGATACGGGGAGGTTCCCACGACTTCTCAGCCGAATTCTTCAAAAGCTCCACCTGAAGGTTTGCATTTCTGTAGTCCTGTGGCTTGTGATCCCTCTGATTCCCTGAAACATTATGCTAGTATATGGAGGATTGTGAGAAATGCTGTTTTCTAGTGGGTTCTTGGGAACTCTAGATCTGTGGAAGGTTGGCGATGTTCTCTGGTCAGAAGTTTGGGAGACTTTGTATTCCATAATGAACTTAAAAAAAAAAAGTGGAACTTTAATTTGAATGTTTTGCATGCAGATATTTGGGTCATATATTGAAGGGTTTGACTTGGTAGTTGCTCTACCTTGGTCTATAAAGTTCTGTAGAACATGCTTTAGGGAAATGCTGGTTTCATTCTTCCTGGTAATGGTAGTTCAGGCTGGGGAGATGGTGAAGAACATATACAGAAGCCGGGCAGTTCTGGTGCATGCCCTTAATCTCAGCACTTGGGAGGCAGAGGCAGGGTTTGAGGCCAGCCTGGTCCAGGACAGCCAGGGCTACACAGAGAAACCCTGTCTAGAGCCCGAATTCTTCCCTGCCAAAAAAGAGCACGTGCTACTCTTGCAGATGACGTTTTGGTTCCCAGCACCCACCCACTGGCTCCTAGCCACCTGTAACTCCGCTTCCAGGGGTCTGACATTTCTTCTGGCTTTCTTGGTTCTTGTATGCATATGGTACATATAACAGTAAGCAGGCACACATGCATGCACATATAAATAATCAGTAAACCTTAAAACAATTCAGTCAGTATCTCTTCTCACATAGTATTCAATATCTGATTTTTCTCCTTGCTTTTATTTCAAGCATAAAGTTGGCTTGGCTGTGTGGACGCTTGGTAACTAGTTCATTATTTGGTGACCAGTTTAACTTAACGTTCTTTATTAGGTTATGAAACTGCACTGACCATGTTTATACAGCACATACTAAGTGCTCTGCGCTGCAAGCACTTATTTCACAATCGGAAGACGGCCAGATCCCTGACCTCCCTCACCAGTCTTCCTGCCTGTCGCCCTGAGACCTGCGCCTTTCTTATCTGTGGAGTTCCCTTCCCTGATACATCGCTCACTATACACTTGGTACTCAAAAACAGTGGTTACAACGCATCTAATGAAGAGCCTCTGTGTTTGACCCCATAGGAGAGATTTTAGGCTGGCACATGAAACCCGTGGATGTAACTGCTGCGGGCTTCACTCTGTAGAGTCAGCTGGCTGGGTTCTTGACCAGCACATGAGAGAGAAAGAGCGAGACAGACTAGCGGAGGTCAGGCGGGGAGTGCCGCTGGCGCTGTGGTGGGCTGAGTAGGCAGTTTCAAGAAGTGACTGCCAGCTTTGAGACGGAATGAGGAATTAAGAACACCAGATGTAAGGAATATAAAACACGGGTGTCTGACATGGTCTAAAATGAAAGCAAAAAGCTATTGATCCCTAACCCAGAGCCCCAGCCATCAGACACATCACCACAGTTGTCTAGAACACAGGTCATGATGTAGTGTGTAAGCACACCAGTCTCCTTTCATGGCGGCCTTTCCTTTCCTGTGTGAGGCAGTGAGTCTTCTGAGTGTGTGCTCCGTGCTGACCAAGGACTCTGTTTGTAGGCCGAGAGCAGTTTCAGCGAAGAAGAGGAAGAAAAACTCCAAGCTGCCTTCTCTCTAGAGAAACAGGAACTTCACCTGGTTCTGGAGACAATATCATTTGTTTTGGAACAGGTATTTTTTTTTATTGCCTCAAATTTCCTGTGTGCTGCATATTTTCATGACTTTAATATCTGTGGCTTTCTATATATTTATATAGCTATATAAGATGGAAGCTATCAGGATATTTTAATCAAGAGTTTCAATATACTGAAATATTTTAGAATGCCTGGCTTCTTTCCATAGTACTTCACTCTGCAAAAATAAATATGATATAGTAGTAGTTAAAGATTTCCCACTGAATTGGGCCTTCATCTGGCTTTAACTCATTGTTTGTTTCTTGGTGTAACTGGAAAAGTGAACATTTTCCCTTTAAGAAGTTGAACAGGTGATTGGGTGGCGTGCACTTGATTAGGATGATTCAGAAAAGAAATAATGTCAGCATCATTTTTTTTCACTTTTGAATTTCCTTCCTATACCAATTCTTCTCAGATCCATTCCATGATGTTTCTGCCCGTAAGTCCTGCCAGTGCGGCCTGCGTCCACCGCTCAGTCCTGCAGCCTTCCCTTGGTTGAGTTTTTTGATCATCATGGTAGGGCACATCGATAGTCTTTCCACACATATCAGTTTGTTTCCATCACTAGACTTTGAATGTATTGTGGGCCTGGATCTTATTTTTTTCCCACCTCTTTTATAAGCTTAGCTTAAAATAACTGAGCTTAAAATAGAGTTTTAGCCAATTCCTATCAGTTTATTAAATAGGATACTTGTGAAATGAAAGATTCAGCAGTGCTGCAGTTCCGTGGGCATTGTAGAGAACGGATACTATCAGGACAAGCTGTCAGGCGGCTGCTGCCACCTTATGGAGAGTGTGGATGGAGTTTGTTACCACGAGAGAGAGATTACCTGAAGAAACAGTTTTAGGAAGGATTTCTTTGGGCTTACTGTTTGAGTCCAGGGAGGAGGAATGAGAAGACGTGGGGGCTGCTCCTGTCCGTGAGGCAGGAGCGTAAACCTTTCCACTCATCTTTCTGTAGATCGGGAAGGGCAGCGTTCGCCTTGCAGTTGGAGCTGGTCTCTAATGGCTGTGCCTGCTCGCCAGTGAACCAGCAAGGACCTGCCTCCTCAAGGTTCCCAGCCTCTCCAGACAGCCACCAGCTGGGGACTAAGGCTTTAAGCACACTAGCTTACCAGGAACACTTCACACTGAGACCATCCCATTTCACCCTTCACCTTCACGCTCTCCTAGCCTCTCATAATGAAATAAGAATTCAGTTGAAGTTCTCCATAGGCCTAAGTTCTCACACTCTTCAAAGTACAAAGACCAAATCCCCTCTGAAACTTGGAGCAGTCTTTTAGCTGTGAGCCCTCGTAAAACAAACAGACAGACACCAAGTTACATATTTTTAATGTACAGAGTAACTAACTATTCCCATTTTAAAAGGTGGCATGCTGTGGAAAGACCAGCGCACGTCAGGGAAACGCCAAGTTCTGCAGTTTGGCGTCTAGCATCTGGAGCTAACGTGACATGTAGGTCCCAGTGGGCTTAGGCAGCCCTGTGGCACAATGGGCCTCTGTCTTGGGCGGGTTTCACTTGCCGCCTGCGGCTTCTCCCCGTGGATGCCACATATTTTTCTGGTATTCAGATGCTCCTGTCTCCATTGCACCTTTGGGTTCATCTTTGCAACTTTATGAACAGCCCAGTCAGGCATCCCATTCAGGGAACCTCACTGCTACATGGTCTGACCTCATCGGTTTTCTGGGACCTGCAAGTCTCCATAATGCCGGAACCCCTGCATTCTGCATCGCCGCAGAACCAGCACTGTGTGGATGCTGCTCTCAGTTTCTGCAGCAAGGTTAGGATGTCGCTGAGAATCCACGTCTCACAGCCGCAGCATCGTTTGTGTGGGAGAACAGTAACCCAGCTGGTGGCCCCGGAGCTGTCTCTGTGTAGGCACCTTGTGTGGTTTTCTCTCTTCTTGCAGATGAGCGGCCTGCAGTTTTATGCCCTAGAGCCTTTAGTGGGTAGCGTCTTGTTCCCATGCTTCGTTCCCATTGTCCCAATGGGAAATGTGAAGTACCAGGTTTTCCTCACTCTTGTCATTCTCTGTGTCAGTCCGTGCCTCTGCGGCTGCGTCCACTGTGCCTGCCTTGAGTTGGAGCTTCTTTCTTCCTTTTTTGTTTTTGGTTTTTTGAGACAGGGTTTCTCTGTGTATCCCTGGCTGTCCTGGAACTCACTCTGTAGACCAGGCTGGTCTCGAACTCAGAAATCCACCTGCCTCTGCCTCCCAAGTACTGGGATTAAAGGCGTGCACCACCACCGCCCTGTTCCAGCTTCTTTCTTTTCATTTTTTTATTTTGTTTCCTTTTACCTTCCAAACCTGGTGAAGGCGGTGAGTGGTAACCGTGCCGCAGATGGTGCTGCCTTGACATGTCCTAGACCAGACATCTCAGTCCATTGGTTTTATGTTTGTGGGTATTTTGTCTGCATATGTCTATGTACCTTGTATGTGTCTGGTACCCTCAGAGTCCAGAAAACGGCCTGGGGCCAGAGTTACAGACAGTTGGGAGCGGCCATGTGGGTGCTGGGAACTGAATCTAGGTCCTCTGGAAGAGCAGCCGGTGCTCGTAAACTGCTGAGCCCTCTCCTCACCCCCAGTCCACTGTTTTTAATTTAGCCTCATTCGGAATTTCAGGACATATGTAGAATGTAGTCACACGGTTTGTCAGAATGTCACATGGATGACTTCTAGTTCCATTTCTGATTGTCCTTTCTCCTCTCTGACGCCTCTTGAGCATTACCTTTCCTGTCAGCATTCCTATCAGAATTAACATCATGTTCTCCCTGGAACATTCTGGATCTTTTCTAGCCTGTGGCTTCAAATTCTTTCACTCAGATTCCTCTCATATACTAATTACAAAGGCCTAAAATCCCCATGGTAACATTTATCACACTAACAACTACACTTCATATACCATTTTTCTCTGTTATTTGTTGTTATTGTGAACAATTACATGGCCCACAGTAGGAGAGGTTTATTTTGGTTGATGGGTCTTTAGGGGTACAGCCCATTTTGGAAAGCATGGAGGTGGGAATGGCGTGTGACTGGGGCCACGGGACCATGCAGTCACTGGTTAAATGGCATCAGCAGTCCGGGAGCAGAGAGCTCAGGCCTAGTTAGGGCCAGGCTGTGACCCATAATGCCCTTCTCTAGATCGGCCCCCTGTGGAAAGGTTCTGCATCTTCCTAAGAGAGCGCCAGCTGGGACTAAGTGCTCTCACTCACGAGCCTGGGGAAGGGCTCTTCATAGTCAGACCTTCATGTGGAGCACAGTGATGACTGACTGGGCGTGAGCTCGGGGACCCTGCAGCAGAGGAACCGACAGTCGAGCAGCACAGCACAGGGGGTTGTGGGAAAGGTGTTCTCAATTTGTGTAGGGAGCAGAACAGATAGTTGAAATTATTTAAAATTTGTATTATGTATAACTTCAGTTGGTAGTAAAGGTAGTTTTAAGGATTCCTTGGGAAAAGTTTATTTGCTGAGACTATTGTAAACTTTAAAGTAATTTAATGAAGTAAATGGAATATAACTTTACCAAGTAATTTTTGGTGTTATTTAAACCACAGGCAAAATGAAGCATTTGACCCAAAGCAAGTTAGGCCCACTAACCATGAACTTTAGCTGTTGGTTTTGTATATTAATAGAACTGTTAAAAATGCCTGCGAGAGTTCCGTGAAGTCTTTTTGATTTAAATAGTTTTAGTGCTGAGGCTGGAGATATAGGTAGCTCAGCAGTTAAGAGCACTTAACTGCTCTTGTAGGGAAGTAAAGTTCAGCTTCCAGCAACTGCTTCAGGCTGCTCGAAAGCACCGCAATGCCAACATCAGTAACACAATGCCTCTGGCCTTCTCGGGCCCAGAACTTACATGTACTCTTACTCATAAGCAGACAGACAGGCAGGCAGGCAGGCAAGTAGACAGAGAGACAGACAGACAGACAGACAGACGGACACACACACACACACTACTTAATTTGCTTTAAATACATGTGTATTGCTTACAGTCAAGTCTTTCCGTGACCCTGAGGATGTGTGTCCCCCGTCTTTGGCAGGCAGTGTATCACAACATGAAGCCAGCAGCTCTGCAGCAGCAACTAGAGACTATTCATCTTACAAAAGACAAAGCGGAAGCGTTTGCCAGTGCTTGGTCGGCTATGGGCCAAGAAACGGTGGAGAAGTTCCGGCAGAGGATCCTGGGCCCTCACAAGGTACCGGACATGCTGTCCCAAATATATTTCTCCAAAAAATTATAGCAACCAAGTCTTAAGAATGACAATATTTTTGTTAAGAGGTAAAGTAAGGCGAAAAAGTCAATCTTTTCTACATATTAGCACATTTGTTACCACAGCATGATTTAATTTTGACAGTTTAAAATATGCCTCTGTAATTTAAGGGTAGGAATGAGACAGTGTCCTTATGCCCTCTAGCAGTGATCTCTTTGTGTCCCCGGGTGAGACCTACTGTTACTGCGTACTAAGCCGTGTTTTTGCCTCGTTTTGCTGATCCATTCCTGCCTAGCATAGTTCCTTGCCCCATGGGTGCAGACTTACCACATGTCAGCTCCCATAAAACAAGCACCGGCAGAGCAGGCAAGTCAGAGTCCCAAGGTGCTCTGCGATCCAGGCCTCACAGTGCAGGCGTGGTCGGGCAGACTGTGCCTTTCCCTGCACGTTCTCTGTATTGGACTTCTGATGCGCAAACAGTTTTGTGTGCCCGGGGTAAATCTTTTGCGCCATCCTTTTGACTATGCTGCTGGTTTGACTTGCTGATATTTGGCTGAAGACTTTGTCTACCTAGTTATGGTACATCTGAGGTGAGCTGGGGGCCGCCCCTCTGCCTCCCGGGAGCATCTCGGAGGATCGGCTGTTCAGCGTTAGCAGGAATGCACTGGGTTCAGCATTTACTGACTTTGCAGTATTTAATATTGCCAGGTTTTTTTTTAATTAATTAAAACTGTTGCATTAGGTTTGTGGTGCTGTCTTGTGTGTAGCCTACTTTCTCCCAGTACACAATTTCAATACAGTTTTTATGTACTTGTTCGGCATATGTGTCCTGTGGTAAAGTGTCTGGATTTTGCTTAACTGTACTCCGTACTAGAGAAGACAGATATTGCTTTCATTGTGCTCCAGGCATAAATCCTGTAGAAATGTATCTTTTTTCTTTTTTGTTTTTGTTTTTGTTTTGTTTTCAGACAGGGTTTCTCTGTGTAGCCCTGGCTGTCCTGGAACTCACTCTGTAGACCAGTCTGGCCTCGAACTCAGAAATCCACCTGCCTCTGCCTCCCAAATGCTGGGATTAAAGACGTGCGCCACCACCGCCAGGCTTTTTTTTTTTTTTAAATTTATTTATTATTATATGTAAGTACACTGTAGCTGTCTTCAGATGCCCCAGAAGAGGGCATCAGATCTCTCTATGGATGGTTGTGAGCCACCATGTGGATGCTGGGATTTGAACTCAGAACCTTTGGAAGAGCACTCAGTGCTCTTAACCACTGAGCCATCTCCCCAGCCCGCATCTTTTTTTCAATTACAGCATATATAGAGTACTTGCTTGCCTTCCCTTGCCTCTCCTTAGGTTGGAATTGAATTCCAATTGAAGTCTCCATGTGACGCTCTGTGCGATCTGTGATGCGCAGTGGCCCTGCCGGTCTGTAGCTGTCTTTCTTCTTTCCACAAGGGCCGGCTCCACACGGCTCACGCTTTAATCATGTCGGTGCTCCCGGTATCATCTGGTCTGTCCTTGGGCCCTTGCTTAGTTTTGTGCCTAAGCGTTTAGAGACGAGTATTACAGATGGTTTCTCTCTTGCTCCTCGTCAGTGGTTTATACAGCGTCGACGTTGGCACACAAGTTTGAGATCCACTTTGAACCACGTTTTGGTGAGGCGCACGGTGCAGGCTGAGGTCCGTGTATTCTGTTCATCGTGCCCCTCAGTGCCAGTACAGTGTTGTCACTGCAGTTGTTATGGCCACTTATCCTTTCTTCTCCACGTTGCCCCATCCTCTGTCAAAATCATTTCATGCATTGTCTAAGGCTTTGTGTGAATTCTGTGATTCCGTTGATCTATTTGTCTATCCCAGTATTCCTCTGCCTTCATTCCTGGAACTTTGTAATAAGAAGGCCAGGTGTGGTTCAAGCCTTTAATCATAAGACTCAGGAGGCAGAGGCCGTCGGATCTCTGTGGATTTGAGGCGAGCCTGGTCTCCATAGTGAGTTCCGGGATAGCTAGGGCTACACAGAGGGTGATCTGCACCCCTTCCTTCCAATTAGTGTGAGTGGAGCTGGAGAGATTGCTTATACACACACACACACACACACACACACACACACACGATCAGAAATTAGTCTGAGCTTGATGGCTTTGTTCTCATTTTCATATATTTTCTTTGGGTAGTCTAGTTTCTTAAATTCACATATCCATTTGGAAAATAGACTTTCAGTATCTACAAACAGTCCAACTGGCATATTGATTAAAATTGTGTTTGAGTCCGGGCAGTGGTGGTGCATGCCATTAATTCCAGCACTTGGGAGACAGAGGCGGGCGGATTTCTGAGTTCAAGGCCAGCCTGGTCTATAGAGTGAATTCCAGGACAGCCAGGGCTATACAGAGAAACCCTGTCTCAAAAAAACAAAACAAAACAAAAAAGTATTTGATTTAATGATGAATTGGTAGAGGAATAAATTCTTAGCAGTGTGGTATACATTTTTTCATTTATTAATGTCTTCTTTGATTTCTTTTGGCAGTGTTCTTTATTTTTATCACAGAGCCTGTGCATATTTTGTTATTTTGTAGCTAAGTATTTTATTCTGTTTTTAAAACTGTTATAAATATGCTATTTTTAAAACACTGGTCCTGATTGTTGTTAGATACTAGAAATAGTACAATTAATTCTTCAGAAATACCGTTTTTTGTGATAGTGGAGATTGACCCCAAGGCCTCATGGCTGTGAGCAGGCTCTCCATGACATGACTGCTCTATGTATAATCACCTGCCCTGTGATTTTGGTAGCCACTAGTTAGGGATAGGAGGTTTTAAAAAATAGATTACTTTCAATTATTTTCAAATACACTTTTGCATAGATATTTTCAATATTGCTGAATCGAGACTTTTCCCTACAATCTACACAGCTCCCCAACTGTTTTGTTTTTATCTATGTGATCCATGCATTTGCATGTGTGCATGTGTGTGTGAATGTCAGAGGTCATGTTGGGTGTTTCCCTCAATCCTTCCGTTTCTTTGTTTCCCTCCCTCCTGTGCATATTTCCATCTTCCATTTTTGTTTCCCTGAAATTCTTTCTTCTTTTAAACCTCTCCATTTGGAAAATCTTCTCCATATTATTCCAGTTTTGCTTGCGATTTCCTTCCGTGTTGCAGCGCCTGCTTCTGCAACTTCCAGCGCGGTCTGTGCTGCTCGCCCGTGTGAGGCTCGAGCTCTAGTTCCCAGTGTCGCCGAGCTGCCTTCAGAAAGAGGATTCTCTTCTCCCCCAGGTAGTGATAAGTTTAGACATTACTTAAGAATCAAAATAGTCAGTAGTCAGGAAATATGCAAAATGGAAAAAAGAAACTTAAGGGCTGGGTATTGTGATGTGTGTCATCCCAGCAGCTTGGGGGTCTGAGGGAGGAGGGTCACATGTTGAGAACATCCAGAACATGGAAATGGAAGTAATGTAGTATAATCAGCTTAGCGAGAGTAAAGTTGGGAAGCCTGGAAGAAACTGGAAGAGTTGATTGTGTTTTGCCAATGTGTATGTATGTGTGTGTGTGTATATGTGTGTGTCTGTATATGTATATCATATATGTATATGTAAATATATATGTGTATACACACACACACTCACACACATGTACCATGTGTATGCCTGGTGTCAGCAGAGACCAGATGAGGGCGTTGAGTCTCCTGGAAAATGAGTTACAGTTGCTTTTGAGCCTTCATGTGGGTCTGGAGTACTGAACCACTGAGCGTTCTCTTCAGTCCCCAAGTTATCTTTTTAATGATTGAATAATATTCCACTGTGATTCTGTAGTCAGACTCATTCATCTGCTAGGAGACACTTAGGTTGTTGGTGTGTCTTGGCATTGTGAACGGTGCTGCAGTGGACAGGGCATGCAGATATCTTCAAGAAGCCAGTTTCATTTCTTCTGGATATTTACTTAGCAGGGATCCCTGGTTCATATGGTAGTTTATTTTCAAGTCACTTTGCCTTATCTAAATTTGTCTTGACAGTTTCGTGTGTGTACATAATGCGTAGTGATCACTCTTTGTCACATCTCCCCTTGTTTCCTTACTGCCCTCAGACACTGCTGATGTACATACCTATACATTTGCTCTGTGAGCTGCTGAGTTTCACCAGAGCTGCCTGCGTGGCCATGGGGTTGGATCTTTCCTCTGTAGGTTGGTGGGTTCAGTAGTGGCTACCTGGTTGATAACAGTGATTCCAGCTCCCAGAATCCATCAGTGGCAGTTATCACTGGTTGGGACACACCCCTCCTGTTTGCAGTGATGGATGTACCAATATACATTTGTAGTGTCAGTGTGAGGGGTCCCCTTCTGTCTGTCCTCTTTTCAGCTCTAATTTTAAATCTTCACTTATTTTATGCATATGGATGTTTTCCCTGAATGTCTGTCTGTGTACTCATTGTGTGCCTGGTCCCTACAGGAGACCGGAGAGGGTGTCAGATTCCCTATGACTGGAGTTAGAGATGGTTGTGCGTGGTGAATTCTCACTGGGGTCCTGTGGAAGAACAGCTAGTCCTTCTCACTACTGAGCTGTCTCCTGCCCACCCCTCTTGTCTTCTTGATAACAGCTGTGGTGGTTCGAATAGGTTTGGCCCTCATAGTCTCATGTGTTTGAATGCTTGGCCCATAGGGAATGGTACTACTAGGAAGTATGTACTAGGAAGTAGGAATTTAAAAATAAAATATTTATTTTTATTTTTAAACTTTGTGTGCATATGTGTGTGTGTGGGGGGGGGGGTCCTGTGCACTTGAGTGTCAAAGCCTGAGAGGGCCAGCAGAGGGCGCCCGGGTCCGGAGCTGGAATAGTAGGTGCTTTGAGCAGTTTGATGTGGATATGGAAACCGAACTCAGCCCTCTGGAAAAGCAGCAAATGCTCTCAATGGCTGAGTCGTGTCTACAGCTCAGCTCTATCCGTTTTAAAAACTGGATTGTTTTCTGTGGATCCTCGCTTGGATTCTTTTATTTTCTTGAATACTCATCAGCTAATATGATGCTTTTCTGTTCAAGGACTTTGAGTTTCACACAAGCACAGCTACTTTTTTATCTGTGACCTTTGTTTTTGGTTTTATATCCTAAGAACTATGGCCAGAGCATCGCCGAAGAGCTTTCCCCCGTAACATTCGTTCTACCTGGTATTTAAGTATCTAAACGAATTAAAATTAATTGTTGCATATGATGTAAGAGCCCAGTTTGTGTCCTTATGCACAGCCATTTTCCAGCACCGTTTGTTAAGAAGACTGCATTTTCCCATTGTGTGTGCTTGGTGTCCCTTCTCAAAGATAAGCTGAGAAGTGGTTGAAAGGCGTTGCGGGGAAACAGCTCTTTATGTCTTTATTATTTGGATCTGGGAAGTTGGCAGGAGCACTGAGAAACCGTCATAATCGTCTTTTCCAGCGCTTTACTGCAAGGACTTTTCAGTTGTCTCCTCACTTTCAAAAGCACTGCCTTAATCTCTCGGAGACGGATGTTACTGCTGCACACCCGGCTTTGGGCTTTGAGTTCTTCCCTGTTATCAGAGCTGCCTGTCACCTGTGCTTTCAGACACAATGTGATCCCAATGCTGTGTGATCAGAACACTGTGATACGAGCCACAGAAACGAGCAGTGTTTTTAATTTTATTCATTAAATTTTTATTTAGAATCCCTTAATATATTTGAACCATATTAAAAGTAAAAACTGTTGTGTCAAATGTTTTTGCCAATAAAAACTGTTTCTGAAACTTCTTTTTGAGGCATTGCTCTTAAATTGTGTTTTTGTATTTCTTTCTAAAATACCTTTAAAAAGTAAGGTAATGGAAAATGTCTGGAAAGCCAATTATAAGCCTTCCTAAAGTGGCTTGTGCATTGATTTCTCTTGTTAAGAGGATTTATATAGGGCTTGGAGAGATGGCTCAGCGGTTGAGAGCACTGACTGCTCTTCCAAAGGTCCTGAGTTCAAATCCCAGCAACCACATGGTGGCTCACAACCATCTATAATGGGATCTGACACCCTCTTCTCGTATGTTTGATGACAGGTACAGTGTACTCACATGTAATAAATAAATAAATCTTAAAAAAAAGAGGATTTATTTATTGGGGAGTTTTTAAGTTTAACTCTTATGTTCACAATGTGCTCAACGTGATTTTTCTTTTGTCAAGCACAGCTTCCTATTCTCCATTTCACTATTTATATACAGATTTATTCAAAATATATAGCCATTGTGTGGCATGATGAAATCTTATTGGCTATATATAGGTTTTACCTGCATTTGAAAATATATGGTCAAGGTTTTCTAAGACAGTAATATTTCTAAACACTAAAATAATTCCTTTTAAGCCATTGTAAGATTTATTGTATTAACTATAGCAGTCAATTGTTTATTTCATTGTTGAATACGTGTTCTTGTTTAGGGTGTTTTTATTTGTTTGTTGAGAATTATATACATATATAAAATGCATTTTCATCGTAGCCCCCCTCTTTCCTCCCTCTTAGTCTAACATGGTGTCCTTCTAACATCATGTTCTTCAAAGAAACAAAAAATCCACTGAGTCCAGTTCACTCTACCTGTGTGGGTATGGGGTCCTCCATACAGGGAACCTACCTCATGGCCACATCCCTATACTAGCCAATAGCTACAAATCGCTCCTCAGCTAGGGGTAGGGCCTTGAGACCCCCTTCCTCATCCAGCCTGCAGCATTGTTGGCTTCCTCTTCTGTAGGCCTTGTGCAGGTAACCACAGCTGACTTGAATTGACCAGTGCAGTAGTCACATCTCATCCAAAAGACAACATTTCATAGCACTCCTTGCTGTCCTCTGGCTCTTACATTCTTTCTGCTCACCCCTGACGTTCCCTGAGCGTTGGGATGGAGGAATTGATAGAGATGCTCTGTTTATAGATGCTCATGCATTCTCTTTAGCAGTTTGTTACTATACTGTCTTCTACCTACTGCTTCTCTGGCCAAGGTTAAGAACATCACAAATCTATGGTTATAAACATAATTCTTTAGAAGAAAGTTTAACATTATTGTTTAGCAAGACAACAATAGGTTCCCCTCTAAGGCCCACGGTCTCTGCAGTTATGAGTTTAGGCATGAAAGCCCTCCTGTGGAGCAGACCTCAAATCCAACCAGAACGCAGTTCGATAGCCTTCTAACAGTCCTGTCACTAGTGTGCCAGTGGACACATGTTCTAGGTCACTACTGTAGCAGCTAGGGTTCAGTGCTGGGTAAGACTTTTGATGTCTTTTCTCTTCCAGTGGCCTGCATAGCACCTTCTGGCACTGTGAGAGCTAACCAGCAGGGAGAAAGTTTCCCAGTTAGTTAGAGATCTGTCTCTCAATGCCCTGAAATCAAAGTCTGTGGAGCCTTTAGCATTACAGTCTTCCAGGCTAGTGATGGTGGGTAGCCGAGAGCAGTAGCAGCAGCTTCTGTTGTTAGAGGCCTCCCTGATGAGCAGGTCATAGTGAGAAGCCTATGCTTGGCGCTGAGAGTTTTGTTTGATAACATGTAGCTCCTGGGAGGAGCATCCCCCACCCATGCAGATACTTTTCTTTTTTATTGAGTGTAAGAAGTTAGAATTTGCTTTGCTCCTGCTGAGTTGCCTTGCCCAGCCTTGGGATGAGGCCTGGCCTTATTGTGACTCGTTATGCCATATTTGGTTGCTCTCTCTCCTTCTCCCTCAAACTTTTCAGCGCCATCTTCCCTTCCACTGCCCAGTCACCAGCTCTAGCCTTTATTTTACAAGTTAAAATGGGGAGAAGGTTCATGTGAAGTCACATGAGTACTTGATTCACTCCCCAGACAGCCCCTCTTGGGGAAGCAGAATTAGCATCAAAATATAAACAACAGCAGGGCAATCCGCGACCTGTTTCTGTTACTTAAGTAATTGGTATGCAATTAAATAAAAGGCATAATTTTTCTAGGTGTTTAAATTTATTGAGTATGAGGTTCTGATATACTCTGTTATATATTTTAAGCATCTTTTTACAGAACTATAACTTTCTTGCAATAAAATTGAGGGATGTGAGGTGTTGAACTGTTGACTTTCAGCTCCTCTGTGTCCTCAGTCGGTGTCTGCAAAACACATGTCATGTGGTCATCATCCAGGTGTCTAGGTTATCTCAGTCTCTCCACCCTCAACCTCTCTATGTTTTCAAGACAGAATCTGGGACTGGCCTGGAACTAGCTGTGTAGACCAAGCTGGTCTGAACTCACAGAGATCCACCTGCCTCTGCCTCCTGAGTGCTGGGACTGAAGATGTGTACCATTATACCCAGTGTCCTCCTCTTGGTTATATTGCCATAGCTTAGTTTTGTGTGATATTGGAGTTAATGTAAACAGACTTGTATAACATGTATTGCCCTAATGATGGTGAACAGTTTCTTGGGTTATCTGGTATTGCTATAGGTATCAGTTGTTCTTTTATTGCTAAATAACAGTCCACTGATTGAAGGTCACATTTTGTTTCTATTTGCAGATGTTGGGACAGTCAGAGTAACACTGTTATGAACATTTGTGGACTTCTTTTAAAAAGTGTCTTTATTGAGCCGGGAGGTGATTGTGAATGCCTGTAATCCCAGCACTCTGGGAGGCAGAAGCAGGCAGATTTCTGAGTTTGAGGCCAGTCTGGTCTACAAGAGTGAGTTCCAGGACAGTCAGGGCTATATAGAAAAACCCTGTCTCAAAAAAACCAAATCCAAAAAACCAAAAAAAAGTATCTTTATTCATTGATAACTATATATAACATATTTTGATCATATTTCTCTCCATACTCTTCCCCCTGACTCCTCCCAAATCCACCCCTGTACTCTCAGTTTTGTGTCCTATTTTTGCTTTTGTGGTTTTACCGATCCATTGAGTCCGGTTTGTCCTCCCCATGTTCTCCAAGTGTGGGGTTATTCACTGGATCGTGGTTAACCTACAGAGGGTCACACCCTTCAAGAAAAGCGATTCTTCGAGAATCTCTCATGTGTCCACAACTCCTTAGTTAAGGGTGGGGAGTTGTGAACCCGTTCGTACTCTTCCGTAATGCTGACTGGCTTGATCTTGTGCAGATATTGTTCAGGCAACCACAGCTGCTGCGAGTTCGTGAGTGCCAAAATTCTATTATATCTAGACGTCACTGTTTTGCTCCAGTCCTGACGTCTTTGTGCCTCCTCCTCAATGATGTCCTGAGCCTTGGGGGTGGGGCGTATGATATAGATGTCCCATTTGTGGCTGAACACTCCACAGATATATTTTCTGCACTTTGATCAGTTGTGAGCTTCTGCATTCGCCACTCTATACAAAGAAATATCTTGAATCTACTGAAGATAAGCATTTAGAGAGCAGTTTGTTACTTTGTTCATTTAGCAGAATAACCATTGTAGCTTTATGTCTGGGGCCTATGAGCTCCTCAATTATGGGTTCTTGGCCAGAGTTACAGTATCAGACATGTGCTTGGGTTTAAATCCAATTAGAAAATGGTTGGCTGCTCCAGTGGCATCCGTGCCACTATTGCACTGGCCGGCATATCTTCTCATGCTGGTCTTTGTTGCAGCTTTGTAGTGAACTTCGTTGCAGCTCACTAGCCAGGTAAGACTGCTGGTACTCTTTCTTCCTTAGCATCTTGCACAGCACCTTTCAGTACTGTGAAAGCCCTCAGAGAAGAATCTTCCTTGTTAGTATCAATTTGGTTTTTCCATGGTCAATGAACGTGGTGTCTTCAGCAATAAGGTCTTACCACCACGTTCTTGTGCACAGACAAGAGCAATGGTAGTAGCCTGTGGTATTCTGATACTCTACACCTGGCACCTTATGGCTTCTGGGATGAGCACCATTCCTAGTGTAGGGTGATTTCAGTTAGTGGACACGTCCTCTTATGGATATGTTTCCATTTCCCTTGAATATCTAGGCACTAGGAATGGCATCACTGATCACCTTGAGCCAAAAACGCTGAAACTTTCTGTTAGAGTTTTAGCCACCTTGTACTACAAGGATTAGAGAAAGCCAGAAAAATGAATTTCTCTACTATATGGTTACTTCCCAGAGTCAGAATCCTTTTATCTTTATTTTTAAGTCAAATTCCTCCTGATTTCTTCCTGTATTCATTTTCCTCTGCCTTCAAAATGTTATAGAAAAACATTGTGTCTGGGGGTTATAATTTTTGTCTTTAAGAAAATTTTTCTTTCTTTCTTTCTTTCTTTCTTTCTTTCTTTCTTTCTTTCTTTCTTTCTTCTTTCTCTCTCTCTCTCTCTCTCTCTCTCTCTCCTTCCTTCCTTCTTTCTTTTCTCTTCTCTTCTCTTCTCTTCTCTTCTCTTCTCTTCTCTTCTCTTCTCTTCTCTTTTCTTTTCTTTTTTTGAGACAGGCTGTCTTGGAACTCACTCTGTAGACCAGGCTGGCCTCAAACTCAGAGATCTGCCTGCCTCTGCCTCCTGAGTGCTGGGAATAAAGGCTGTCCGTAAGGATTTTCATGTAACATGAACTACTTCTCAGCCTTTACTAGTTCAGAATACCAACAGTGATGCGTTTGTTTTATTCTGCTCCTTTTCTGTCCTTTTCTGTCATGCATGGCTTTCTGTGTTTGATATGATAGAGTTCATCCTTACAGTTGCCTCTGTGACTTTTCTTCCCTCAGCCGTTCACTGCTTGATACCTCCCACCTGCTCAGCCTCAGAGGCTCTTCTGCTGGCCTGGGTGTCCATATGGCTGCTCCTTTGCCATCGTCAGGTCTGTGTTCAAAGGTGACACTTATCCTACGTAGACCCTCATAACTGGAAGAACCTTCTACTGGTGCTTAGCACTTTTTGCACCACATTACTTTCTATTTTACCTGTTTCCTTTTAAAATTGTTTGCTTCTGTCCTATAATACAAACTCCACAAGGACAGAACAGTTTGTCTGCATTGCTCATTGCTGTAGTTTCACTGTTGTAGTGGTCGGTCGCTGGAAGATAGCAGATTCTCTAGGGATGGTTACGTGAACAGTACCCCCTGAGTCACCAGTTGTGCTACTTTAAAATTCAGTCTGTCTGCTTTTCTTATAGAGGGGAATAGTTCTACTTATTGGTGAGGAAAAAAAGAAAAACAGTTCAGTGAAGAGGTGTAAATTGTATTTTTTGTTTCCTAGTGTTTTTTAATTTTTTCTTGTATTTTATAGACTGTGTATGTGTGTATTTTGTTTGCATTGTGGTGTGTATGTGTGTATGTGTGTGTGTGTGTGTGTGTTTCACTTATGTTATAGCTCTTGAATCTTGTAGAATCCTAAACTCTGGATATTTAAAATTTTCTCTTAAGAAGTGAGAGTATAGAAGAGTTCCTTTAGCTTGAGAGAGATGGAAATTTTTCTAGGGAACAAAAAGGTGATGGATTTTGCTGTTGATACAGCAGTCAATTTAAAGGGTTTTAATTTAAGAGACCTTTAATCAGTCTTATTTGGAAATGTATTCTCTTCTAAGTAATTTGCTGGGACCAGAACCATTAACAAATTGAATAAAGATTTTGCTAATGCCAAAGGACTGTGCTGTTAGCAAGATTACCCCGATGATGTCATCTTGCTCCAAGTTGTGCACTTGCTAAATACAGCTGTTGTTTTTTTCAGCATTGCCAATTTGAGATCATTAGTTGAATGACATTTCACTGTCCTCAAACTTGTACTATTTATATATTTTTGACACAGAGCAGTAGCAATGTGAAAGTCATTGATGTGTCTTACTTACAATGTCTTAAATTTGAATTTGGAGAGAAGCCTCATTATAGGTACTTTGGTTAAATGTGTAGGTCAAGAAGTACAGTTTGTTTTTTTTTTGTTTTTTGTTTTTTTTTGGTTACCTTGAAAGTGAGACCATGCTGACTCCCGTGTCTAAGCTTGAGGGTACAGTTAGGGCATGTCTATACATGTGATGTTTATAAAAAACATGTCTACCTCTTAAGACTTGATCTGGTAACATGAACAGCAGAGGGCTGAGAAAGCAGATCACTGGTTCAGTTCTTTATGCTTGGACTTTTACAGCATGTTCTGCTGACCTCTGAGACTGCTCAGTGGGTCATCTTCCCAGAGGTCTGCACTGTATGTTCTGTGGAGGGAGACAGTCACTTAGGAAGATCTCCTGAGTTCAAGGGCATCTGTATTATTGAGTCCTGGACAAATCTGGGCAACATATAGCAAGACTTTTTTTTAATTTGATATATTCTTTATTTAATTTCAAGTGATTTTCCTTTTCCTGGATTCTCCCCTCCCCAAAAGTCCCATAAGCCCTCTTCCCTCCCCCTGTTCTCCAATCCACCCCTTCCCACTTTCCTGTCCTGGTATTCCCCCGACACTGCTGCACTGAGCTTTTCCAGGACCAGGGACCACTCCTTCCTTCTTCTTGGGCATCATTTGATATGTGCATTGTGTCTTGGATATTCCAAGCTTCTAGGCTAATATCTGCTTATCAGTGAGTTCATACCATGAGTGTTCTTTTGCGACTGAGTTACCTTACTTAGGATGATGTTCTCCAGCTCCATCCATTTGTCTAAGAATTTCATGAATTCATTGTTTCTAATGGCTGAATAGTATACCATTGTGTATATATACCACATTTTCTGTATCCATTCCTCCATTGAGGGACATCTGGGTTCTTTCCAGGTTCTGGCTATTATAAATAGGGCTGCTATGAACATAGTGGAGCATGTATCCTTATTACATGCTGGGGAATCCTCTGGGTATATGCTCAGGAGTGGTATAGCGGGGTCCTCTGGAAGTATCATTCTCAGTTTACTGAGTAACCACCAGACTGACTTCCAGAGAGGTAGTACCAGCTTGCAACCCCACCAGCAGTGGGGCAGTGTTTTCTCCACATCCTTGCCAACACCTGCCTTCTCCTGACTTTTTGATTTTAGCCATTCTGACTGGTGTGAGGTGAAATCTCAGGGTTGCATTTTTGATTTGCATTTCCCTGATGACTAAGGATGTTGAAAGTTTCTTTAGGTGCTTCTTAGCCATTCGATATTCCTCAGGTGAAAATTCTTTGTTTAGCTCTGTACCCCATTTTTTAAGGGGGATATTTGGATCTCTGCAGTCTACCTTCTTGAGTTCTTTGTATATCTTGGATATAAGCCCCCTGTCGGATATAGTGTTGGTAAAGATCTTTTCCCAATTTGTTGGTTGCTGTTTTGTCCTTTTGACAATGTCTTTTGCCTTACAAAAACTTTGTAGTTTTATGAAGTCCCATTTGTTAATTCTTGATCTTAGAGCATGAGCTATTGATGTTCTGTTGAGGAAATTTTCCCCTGTGCCCATGTCTTCAAGGGTCTTCCCCAGTTTCTTTTCTATTAGTTTTAGTGTGTCTGGTTTTATGTGGAGGTTCTTGATCCACTTGGACTTGAGCTTAGTACAAGGAGATAAGAATGGATCAATTTGCATTCTTTTGCATTTCATAAGATGCTGAGAAAGCATTTGACAAAATTCAGCATCCTTTCATGTTAAAGGTCTTGGAAAGAACAGGAATTCAAGGCCCACACCTAAACATAATAAAAGCAATATAAAGCAAACCAGTAGCCAACATCAAACTAAATGGAGAGAAACTTGAAGCAATCCCACTAAAATCAGGGACTAAACAAGGCTGCCCTCTCTCCATATTTATTCAATATAGTACTTGAAGTTCTAGCTTGAGCAATTAGACAACACAAGGAGGTCAAAGGGATACAAATTGGAAAGGAAGAAGTCAAACTATCACTATTTGCAGATGATATGATAGTATACTTAAGCGACCCAAAAAACACTAGAGAACTCACATAGCTGATAAACAACTTCAGCAAAGTGGCTTGCTATAAAATCAACTCAAGTAAATCAGTAGCCTTCCTATATTCAAAGGATAAGCAGACTGAGAAAGAAATTAGAGAAATGATACCCTTCACAATAGCCATAAACAATATAAAGTATCTCGGGGTGACTCTAACCAAACAAGCGAAAGATCTGTATGACAGAAACTTCAAGTCTTTGAAGAAAGAAATCGAAGAAGACCTCAGAAGATGGAAAAATCTTCCTTGCTCTTGGATTGGCAGGATTAGTATAGTAAAAATGGCCATCTTGCCAAAAGCAATCAACAGATTCAATGCAATCCCCATCAAAATCCCAACTCAATTCTTCATAAACTTAGAAAGAGCAATTCTTAAATTCATCTGGAATAACAAAAAACCCAGGATAGCTAAAACTATTCTCAACAGTAAAAGAACTTCTGGGGGAATCAGTATCCTGGGCCTCAAGCAGTACTACAGTGCAATAGTGTTAAAAACTGCATGGTATTGGTACAGTGACAGGCAAATAGATCAATGGAATAGAATTGAAGATCTGGAAATGAACTCACAGAATTATGGTCACTTGATCTTTGATAAAGGAGCTACAACCATCCAGTGGAAAACAGATAGCCTTTTCAACAAATGGTGCTGGTTCAACTGGAGGTCAGCATGCAAAAGACTTTTTAAATAAATAAATAAGTAACCAACTGTAGTGAGCCATTTTTACTGTGTCAGGAATTGCACAGTATTTGCAGGAAATCCTCCCCCAGCCTTGGGGCTAGCTACAATCCAGCCTTTGAGGTTCTGACCCATTGTTCTCCTAAGAGCCTGGACTCCCTGTGAATACTTTTGAGCCACAGCTAACACCTGAGCTAGCCTGGGGAGGAGCGCTGAAGTCTTTTGATCTGCCAGACCTACAGTTTCCTGAATCAAGCAGGCTACCCGCTGAGGAGAGTGGAACAGTGGAGGCAACACCCACGGAGTTTGGGGGAGGGACTCGCCCTAAAAAGCCTTAAATTATCAGACCCCAAAATAAACTTGGGGGCCTCGATCAGCAATTAGGTTGACCTAGCTTCCGTTCTTTTTTGCCGCCCCCCTTCCATCTATCCCCAGTTTCTCTTCCAGGGGCCCAGTTTGCTGTAGCTGCGGTCAGCTACAACCAACCAACCAAACAAACAAAGAAGAGAGGCTTTTAAGAATGACTGAAGTTCAGGAACATTCTCAGCTTTCTCTTTCAAGTGAATTTGCATTTCTCACAGCTGGAGCCTTCCACAAGTATAAAGTGCCAGGCTTCTCTTCCCTTGCACCAGTCTCTGTAACCAGTGCATATACTTTGTTGTCTGCTTGGATTGAAGCCACACACCCATCCTCACCAAGCTTCCTACTCATCTCACTACAGACCTGGATGAAAGCAGCGAGCACTAACTGTGCCCCAGCCTGAGGGTTACCCTGTCTTCAAATCTCCACCAAACAGATTAGCTCACTGCCTTTAAACCCAGCCTCACTCCAGTTCTCAGGGCAGGTTGCAGCTAGATTCCCTGCTAGACTCACACAAATGCCAGTCCCGGATAGAGCCCTCATTCTCCCTGGACTCTCAGAAACCAGGCCTCCACTGTACACGTTCTTGTCTTCCAACTTCCCCCCAGAATGGTCCTTTGAGACTCTTTTAGTCCAGGATTCTCGTGCTCCTGCTGCTCCACTGCCATGAGAGCCCCCTGCCTACTCTCCCTCTCCGCCTCCCATCTTACGGGCCTTCGTTGCTGTAGGATGCTGAGGTTACAGGCTTGGGCCACACCTCAGGCTGTTCATGTGGCTTCTGAAGATGGAGCTCAGGTCTCCAGGCTTGTGTGGTCTCGGATTGTTTTCCGGGCTACATGCTTTAAAATGATGCTTTTGTCCACCACTTCTAACCTTCTTTTATTTTATTCTTATCACTCAGTACCACACACTATTGCTTATTTACTAATCATTAATGGATCTTTAATCTACTTGAATGTTAACTTCTGTAGCATCTGTAACTGTATCTTTGAACAATATTGTTTGTCCAGACCCGCAGGACAGTCAACAGGGTCCCTGGAACTACCTAGGAAAAGGTGAGGGACAAGAGACACAAGGAAATGGACAGCAAGTCTGTACTCTGATCAAGCTGTCAAACTTTAATTTTCACTCAAGGCTTTATAAAGGCAAGGAAGCAGGTGTGGAGAGGGGTGAAGGGGGAAAGTCATTATATTCCGGGAACAATCTCAGGGGGCTAGCATCATTCTTCAGGAACAGTTTCTCAGAATTGTCTCTCAGGATCTCAGGGAAGATTTGGCAGGTGCAGTAGGAATTTGGCATCGTATTTCGATCATGAGGAGGTGAAGTGGAAAGCAGTTGCTATGGTAACCTAACCATAGGTGAACTTCGTTTGTTCGAGCCCACTCGGGTGAGCTCTGTATATACTGACCATCTAGCTTACTTGGCTAATCTTTAAACTAGTACATTTCCTTCTAAAAGCAGCCTAGAGAAAGCAAGCTGGAAATGGCTAAGAGGAGGGGGTTTTGAGATCTCTGTGAGAATGGCTCCTGGCAATTGTTAAAGGAGTCTCTGAGCTGTTCAGGGCATTTGTGATAGGCCTGTGGTTTTAAACTGACTCTACAATGGCTCACATTTCATTGCCTCTGGGGTGAATGTCAGTGTTATATCGAGTGCTCGTGTTCTCTCTCTCTCTCTCTCTCTCTCTCTCTCTCTCTCTCTCTCTGTGTCTTTCTGTCTCTCTGTGTCTTTCTGTCTCTCTGTCTGTCTCTCCATCTTTCTCCATTTACTTGGTGGATAGCTGCCTCCTTCATCACCTGATGTCTTTGTCACTGTGTTGAAAAGAGGTGGCGGTCCCCCGTGTGAGGTTATTTGCACAGATGGCTCCTGACTGACTTACTGACATTTGATGTCCATATGCTTACCATCAGCACTGCTACAATTCTTACAGCGTGCAGGATGCAGCACCTGTTACCAACTGACTAGCTGGCGTTGTGAAATATGACCTCCTGTGCTCCCTGGAGTTGGAATGTGAGTGTGGAGCGTGTGGCCGGCTTTCTACAACAGCCATGGCTGAGCCATAGTTTCCACAGCTATTTAAAAATGGACAGAAAAACCAAGGTGAAAGTGCCATTTATAGACGTTTTCATAAGTATTAAATTAATACTCTTTACTCAGAAGTAGAAATCATCACTTTTCTGATAGGACCAGGTTTTCTCTCTAATCGTTGGCTTGCTGCTTAAGATTCACACACACACACACACACACACACACACACACACACACACACACACACGGAGATAATTTTACTAGTCAGCTTCTGCTGTCAAGTTGACATGAGCTAAGTGTCACCCTGGAGAGGAGCTTCAGCCACAGACTTGCCTCCATCGGATTGGCGCATGGCACGAATGTGGAGCATTTTCTTAGTTGCTCATTGATAGAGGAAGGCCCAGCTCACTGGGTAATGCAGTCCCTGGGCATGCAGGCCTCGACTGTAAGAAAGGCAGCTGACCAGGGCAGAGGGAGCAAGTCAATAAGCAGTGTTCGCCCATACTTGCTGCTTCAAGTTCCTGCCGTGATTCCTTACCTTGGCTTCCCTGGACGAGAGACTGTGACCTCCATAAGTTGCTTTTGGTCATGATGTTTATCACAGCCACAGATGCCTAACTAGAACAGTAGTATTTAAGAGAAAACACATATAAAATGCTGGTCAGTACAGATTTGTCTAATGCCATAAGTTTGTTTTGTTTGTTTGTTTGGTTTGGTTTGTTTTGGTTTGTTTTGGTTCTGAGGGCGATGAGGATGAACTTACTTCCTTTATTTTTTGTTTTACACACCCTTGTGATTAGGAACCTGTCATATACAAAGCAGGGAATGACTTGTATTCCTTGAATTAAGTTACTTGATAATGTAGCAATCATTACATGATTCTGACAGAAGAATGTAAAATCAACTCTGGCTTTAAATAGATTCTGAAACAAATTGAAAGAACACATTTGAAAATAAACAGCTATGTGATTTTATAAAAACAAAAGTAGCAAATGTATGAAGAAGAGAAATGAGAGATATACTAGAAATGAGAGTCTGTACTTACGCACTGAAGGATGGGGTTTGGTTATGTCCGTGATGGGGGCCTCAGAGGATGGGGTCACAGTGGCCACAGAGAAGTCATGTGAAGCCAACTCCAGAACCGCGTCATGGAGTCAAATCCATAAGAAGGGACACAAGTCCCACCTGAAGCTTTTGAATAGAGAACACAGGTTTATTACACTTTTGAACAAATGGGAAAGACCCGCCCTGAAATCAGCTAGGCAGACATGGAAGCAAACTAAATGTCTGTAAATTCTTGGGCTTAAAAAGAGCCTTAAGAGAATTATTATAAAAGTAACTGACTGGGCTGGAGAGGTGCCTCAGCAGTTGAGAAAAATGGCTGCTCTTCCAGAGGACCTGGGCTTGATTCTCAGCACCTGCATGGCAGCTCACAACTGTCTGTAACCCTGGTTCCAGAGGCTCTGACATCCTCACATAGACACACATGCCGGCAAAACACCAGTGCTCATGAAATAAAGATTTAAAAAAAAAAATGGAATTGATAGTTCTCATGGCCTGAAAGGGAGGCCCGGAAGGCAGGATTTCTTCTTGTTAATACCCCGTTTATCAGATGCATTGCCACTGCTTTTACAAATAAAAAGCTTATTGCCCACAAAGCTTAGTTCAGTGGCTGAATCAGATTTCTTCAGTTTTCACCCAAAGTGAAGAAACTGATGATTGGAATTAGGTGAGCTGTCCAGCATCAGGGAAGAAGGGAGAATGTGAGCGTACAGATCCGACTGACTGACTGACTGACTGACCGGAAAATGCCAGCTTCCTGAGGTGACCAGGGGGTCGTGCCTGCACTCCAGCACTGTAGTTCGTGTGTGCCTTCATTTCTGAAGATGTCACCTGAAAATTCAGCTGGAGTGATTCGCCCCAAACATGCCTAAAGAAGCGCCCACTCTGTGCCGTCTTAGGTCTGTGTCCAGTTTCCTCTGAGAACGCCCACACTTGTCAGTAGAGGTCAAGTGTCCCTCATCTCAGTTGCTTGCTCCCAGCAGCGCTCCAGACTTTATGGTTGGTCAAATCTCGGGATATTTCCACGTGTTCCCAACTGTGCGTGTGCACTGTGTAATTCGAAATACCCCAAATTCTAGGCCCTCTGTGTGGCACGTTGTTATTGAAAAATTACTGGATTTTCCACCATTTTTGGTGTTTGGGTTTCTGGGTCAGGAATGTTCACACTATGCACCTTCTGCTCCTTTTCCTTCTTCAAGCAGTTTCTCTTTCCTCGATATCTATATCTATATAGATATAGATATCTACCTAGATACAGGAAAATCCTAATTTCTGCCTTTTCTTGCTATCTTTCCCCTCACTGAACAGAGTATCAGGAGATCCGCAGCCTCACTGCCAGCATGAAGGGTATGCTTTCTTTCATAATACATCGCTGTTCCCTCCTGTGTATGATCACTAAGCCTTTTAGTGAGCGACCTTAAGGTGCATTCTTTGACTTGAAGTTTGAATTGTCTGATATTAATATAGCCCATGCAGCCTTCTTTTACGTGCTAGTGTGTGGCATGACTTTCCTCTCATCCAAAACATTTTAATACTTCTATTTTTAGAGACATGCCAATTAAAATTTAGCCACTTGTCCATTTACTTGTGTGCTAACTTACTTGTGTGTGCTCATGTTTCTCTTTCCCTCTCTCTCTCCCTCCCTTTCTCTCTCCCTCTCTCTCTGTCTCTCCCTCTCTCTCTCCCTCCCTCTCTGTCTCCCTTTCTCTCTCTCTCTCTCTCTCTGTGTGTGTGTATGTGAGAGAGAGAGAGAGAGAGAGAGAGAGAGATAGAGAGAGGTCACTCTTGACTGTATGTTTTGAGAGAGTCCACAGCTCACCGATCGGCCGCCCGGCTGCCCAGTGAGCTCTGGGACCTGCCCGCCTCTTTCTCTGCCCCAGGTTGTCTGTGGTGCTGGTCTGATGGCCCTGCTCATATGGCAAGGCTTTGCTGACAGAACCATCTCTCCAGACATATTTATTATTTTTTTAGCTTTGTAGAGTTACTATTATAGTCATTTTTGTTCATTTGGACCATGTTCAGAATTGTGTTTTATAGAGCAATTATAAATTAATATTAGATTGAAAATTTGACATGTACGTAGGAGACAAGAGAAAGTCATTTAGCAGCAAACTAGTAACATTTTCAAGTAAGAAACAATATTTGTTAGATGCTTAGGGGGTAATGTATTTACCGTCCTGGAATGTGTTAAAATAGCAGTGGTTTATTCTCCATCTTTTAAATTTATTTTGCTGACATTTAAATCCAGACCCTGATAGCATAGGTTTTTTTTTTTTTTTTTTTTTTGTCAACTTGATACAAAGTAGAGTCATCTGGGAGGAGGGAACCTCAATTGAGAAAATGTCTTGATCAGATTGCATGTAGGCAAATCTTTGGGCTATTTTCCCGATTAATGATTTATATGGTATCAATCCTGGGCTGGTGTTCCTGGGTTAAATGAGAATGTAGGGTGAACAGGCCATGAGGAGCAAACCAATAAGCAGTACTCCTCCTCGCCTCTGCCTAGTTCCTACCTCCAGGTTCCTGCCTTGAGTTCCTGCCCTGACTACCCTAGGTGATAGACCATGAACTACAAGCTGAATAACCCCTGTTCTCCCCAGGAAGTTGCCTGTGGTCATAGTGTCTTCACCACAACACAGGAAGCAAACTAATATAGACCCTAAGTTTTAAATTTGAATATAAATAATACAACAAAAATCACTGAGTATTTTAATGTACAAATATAGAGTATACACAGGACAGAGTTTTATTTTGAACAGAGGTAATATAGCTTAGCTAACATAAGGCAGAACTCTACACTAAATTTTGTTGTGTTGCATGTAATTAAAATATTGATGACAGCTATATTTGCTTCTCGTTACGGGCCTCAGAGGACTAATTAGTAAACCAGGAGACTTTCACCTTAGCAGGGAGAATGACTCTTGTGCATATTTGTATCACCAATGCTCTTTTTAGACTCAGCAAACAGCATGTTCCAAGCAATGTAAAAGGTTACATCTTTTAGTTTTTCTTTTAAGACAGTCATGTCTTTGATATATACATGCAATTTATTTTATAGGATAGTCCTTAATTTACAGTTTTCTGTAGTTTTCTCATAATGTAACTGTGGCTGTGAATTTTTTATTAGTTTAGTATAAAAGTGATCTTGTAGCCATCTTGTACATAAACTTTACGTTTTTGACAACCATTTCCTAGTTTTGTTTCAGAATAGAAATCTGGTTGTGGAAGCTGTAGTGTGTCACAGTGTCCCACAGAATTCTTTTGTATCTACACTTGTTGGCTTGCAAATGTTCATTGCAAGGACTCATTCGTCTGGTATGAGGCCTCTGACTCTGCTACGCTATCAACACTGGGACCTCGCTGGAACTCCTTTTTGCATATTCTGTGGTTACCCTGTGTCATAGAGATCCTGTAGTTTTGGATCCATAGGATCGGCCTCTTTGTGCACTCCAGCAGTTCATAGATGGGGTAGCTGTTGGAATGGACCAATTTAAAGCTCTGGATCTGGGCCTGACAGGTATCTTTCCAGCTCTCATGCCCCCGGGGTGGGGGGATGGGAGGAGGGGGCCTGGCTCACCTGCACCAAGGCCAGCTTTACCCTGCTGCCCAGGAGAAGTGCAGGGCTCGCTCAGCTGGTTAAGGGACATGGGCAGTTGTCCATTCTGCCATAGATGGTGAGGGATGAGGGTGAGGGAGTGGAGTAGGGAGTATTTCCCTCATCAGCACCCTCGCCCAGCAGACAAGGGGCAGGTCCAGCTCTCGGGCTTCCTCACAGCTCTACTGTGCTGCCCTGGCAAGGTGCTGGGCCCTCTCTCCCGAGTGCTGCAGCGGGGGAGGGTGAGAGCCAGCTCTTCTGCTCTCACGACCAGCAGGACCAGCTCTCCCACCTGCCACCCAGGACAAGGGCAAAAGGAAGGAGAGGGGATCCCCCCCTTGCCGACAGAGGCAGGGCCAGCTCTCCCACACCCCCACATCCAGGGCCAGCCCTCCTGTGCTGCCTAGGTGAGGCCCTAAGTTCAGGGCCTGCTCTCCTGTCCTGATGACCTCAGGGGCTGCTGTAGGTAGGGGCGGGGGTGCTGTCCCTTACCCATGCCACCATATGGCAGACAAGTGGTGAGGTCAGCTTTCCCACACTCTTGCCCTCCAGAGGTGGCTTGCCCGTGCCCCAACCACCAGGGTCAGCTTTACTGTGTTGCTTAGGCAAGTTGCAGGGTGCACTTTCCCAAGTGTTGCAGCTGGTAAAGGGCAGGACCAGCTCTCCTCATCTCAGGACCCCAGGGACTGAGGCAGTGAGGAATGGAGGAGGAGGAGGAGGAGGAGGAGGAGGAGGAGGAGGAGGAGGAGGAGGAAGAGGAAGAGGAGGAGAAATAGGAGGAAGAGGAAGAAGGAGAGAAGAAGGAGGAAGAGCTCTGTCCCTCATCCATGCCACTGCATGGGAGACCAGTGGTCGGGCCAACTCTCCCACTCACATCCTCAAGGCTGACCTACCCTCAATTCCTGCAATGGGCAGAGCCCCCTTTCCACAGCTGGCCAGCGGAAGGGCAGGGTCAGTTCTCCTGTTTTCATCCCTCTAAGGCCAGCTTTTCCATGATGCCCAGGTGAGAGGTGGGGCCAGTTCTTCACAGATGTGCTCCCAGGTGGTAGTCCAGATCAGAGAAATCTGCCTGGCCTTTGGTGGTAAGAGACGCCTGCTGTTGCAGGGCCACAGACCCAGATGTGGCCGTGGGTAGCAGCCCAGGCCAGGACCCCACCGTGGTCTCAGGAGGCATCACCAGCTTCTCACAGCAGGCTGTTCCTCACTGCCCTCCAGCCTCCGCTTCTGCCTCTCTTCCTTCTGTTTCTCCTTCTCCATTTCTCCACCACTAACTTGCTCCTCTTAGTAGTGCCAGCGAAGTGTCATCCCAAGCATGGTCTGCCCTCCTCAGCCTGGCAGTACTGGACTGGTGTCCATCTCAGGCCCGCTCTCTGTCAGGACCCTGTGGTGCTGGTCAGGTGGTCATCAAGGGCTTGCTCCTCACCTGGCCTACCCGAGGGCCCCCTTCGAGGTCTTCTGTCTTCTTGGGCGTACTCCCTCCCTGGGTAGAGGTCCTAGTTGGCATTCTTCTAGTCTCTAGCTTGCTTCCCGTCCTGGGAACCCGTCCAGGCCTGCCTGTTGCTGGTCATCACAGGCTCCGATTTTTTTTAAGGGATGTTAGGCTGTTAAGCATTCATGTGTTCATAGGTCAGGAGCACTGAGCGTCAATGTAAAAGCCTCCCTCTGCTCTGCCACCTACTGACACCCATGCGACAAAGCAGCCATATCTGTACTGCCCCTTTTTCTTTTTGAGACAGAAACTTTAGTCCAGATTGTTATTAGACTCTCACTGAGGAGTTGAGGATGTCCTCAGGCCCCCTGCTTCTGCTCCTGCGTACTTGGGTTTCAGGAATGCACTGCCTCGCCAGGTTAAGGTTACCTTGGGGAACCCAGGGCCTTGTGCTGGTCAGACAAGCACTCTCCCACCCGAGTCACATCCCGAGCCCAGGCTTTGCTTTTGTGTAACATTCAGTGATGACTCCCACTTAACTCCATTCCTCTCAAGTTTTTGTTCTGATGAGATTTTGGACTTAAAAGTTTTAATCATTAATCATCATAGAAGAAATATTCATTTGCTTTTCACCTTGATTGGCAAGTTGTTTCCTGTTTTACTTTGTAGTCAGTGTAGATAGTAAAAGTGTAGATAGTAAAAGAACTTGTCTCACGAAGTGTCTTAATTTTCTTTGTCTCCCAGGTTCACTGAAGAGAGAGCCCCCCACCCCCATTTCTTGTTTGGGTGCCTGTGCTCTTTTTTTTTTTTTTTTTTTTTTTTTTTTTTTTTTTTCTGGGATTTGGTTTTTTCAAGACAGGGTTTCTCTGTGTAGCCCTGGCTGTCCTGGAACTCACTCTGTAGACCAGGCTGGCCTCGAACTCAGAAATCCGCCTGCCTCTGCCTCCCAGAGTGCTGGGATTACAGGTGTGTGCCACCACCGCCCGGCACCCGTGCTTTTTAATAAGTATAGTTACTCTTTCTGAAGTCTTCTCCTTTAACATTTCAGGATACTGATTGTTTTTCTGTGAATCTACATGTGTGAGGGTCTGCGTGTGTAGGATGACCAGCACATAATCAGCCCTTAGATAGCAGGCAGTAGTCTCCAGTCAGTTAAGTACTGCATATATCATGGTGCTTGGTAAAAGTCTTAAAAGAAGCAGGGTGAGTAGCAATAGCTTGCTTGTCTTCTGTTGTCCATGTGCTATGAACACAGCTCATGGGTTTGTTGGCTTTACCCGTCTGACTTGTCCACATCTGTTCATCAGTTATTCTCAGGGCAGGTCTGTTTACTGCAAAAGATGGTGGTGGGACCTGGGAGAATGGAGTCTAAAACTGAGGTGGACTAAAGTCACATGCACTAGTCAACTTTATTCAGAGCATCAGACACTTTATACACTGAGGGTTAAGAAAGGTCACTTGGGGGGGCTGGAGAGGTGGCTCAGTGGTTAAGATCACTTGTTGCTCTTGCAGAGGACCTGGGTTCAGTTCCCAGAATCCACAGAGTGGTTCGCAACCATTTGTACCTCGGTTTCCAAGGGATCTGGTGCCTTGTAACCTCTCTGTAGGTACAAAGTACACATGAGGTGCACATACATGCAGGCAAAGCACACAGAAAATAAAGTGACTAAAGACAGGTCTCCCGAGCACATAGTCACAAGGACAAGCTGCGCGTGGCAAGACACGCTTTTCCATAGAGTCCTGAACAACAATAGCCAGTTGTTATGAATGGTCTAAAGCAAAGTCACTCCTCTGCTCTCCCTGAGGGGGCGTGGAAGCAAAGCCAAGAACAACTCCAAGGTTTTGAAGAAACAGATCATAAGACTCCTGTCTTGTTTTCTTGGAGTTTTCTCACAAGCACTCAGAATTCCCCTCACACAACTCAATTCTTGGGCGACGTTCCAACACTGGTCAAGACCACAGATACTCTTAATAGTTCTTTTTTTTTTTTTAACTTGGGAGAGGATAGACGAGAACCTTCCAAAATTGGATGCAATTTTAAGTGTGTGTGCATTGTTAAGAGATAATATCCATACCTTTCAGTTATCACACTTGAACCCCAATTAGTATCTTAGAAATAAAGTTCTACTTTTTTGTAAAATGACTCATTTCCTTTTAATAATTTTCTAAAATAAGTATGCATAATAAGCATCACAAATATATCAGCTTAAAAAGTCATGTGTTTAAATACTTCAAAGTCCAATGCATAATAGTTTCTTGCACTAATGACTTAAATTGTAAATTGTATTTTTCTGAATCATAATGTATAGTTTTAGCACAGGAAGATATTCAGAACTGTACTATGAATGAATGCATACCTACTTAGGAACAGGCAGACATATTGGAAGCAGCACAGATGTGGAAAGGTTAGGCCAGGCAATGGCATTAAGGTGACTGGTACAGCATCTGCTGGTACATTATCTACTGGTGACTGGTGCATTACTGGCATGGTGTGGGTCCCCCACTGTGCTGACTGCTGAGTGAACTGAAGCTTAGGGAGGTCACTTGCTTAATTAATGCCAACTTGGAAATAAGCCCACAGTTGACATTCTTGACCATCACTAAAGCAAGTGGCAGATGTGGGGTGACGCTTATTCTTCATAAAAAGTGTCCTGGGCATGGTTTGGTCTATAGATAGCAAATTTACCTCTCCCCCTCCCCCATTGTAGGGGTGGAGAGAGGTGAGAGGGGAGAGGAAAAACAGAGACAGAGATACTAGCCAAGCAAATGCTAACTCTAAGCTATAATAAGGTTAGCTTCTTTAAAAGCCATATCTAGTTGGAAATATAACTGAGATTTTGCTTCCTCTCTTGCCATCCATTTTAGTGTGAATATCTCTTCTTTAAAGCAAAAGGATCCATAATGTGATTGATCATTTATTTATTTGAGAAGAATCTCTGTCAGAGCTGTTGCAGGTTACAGAGATAGGAAGGTGATTTATTCTTGTTTCATCCTGATAGAGATTATAGTCAACCCTGAGAATAGATGCAGGCAGATTATTACAATATACTGACCTCAGTATTGATAGAGAAGGAAGCAGTGTCCTGAGAAGCAAAGTATCCAGCTATGGAGGGAAGAGAAGGAAAGGACACGACAGTGACAGAGAAGTGACCAAAGGAGCCAAGGGACAGACATGCAGCTAGCATAGTGCGTCCTGGGACACACAGTGAACAGACATACAGCTAGCATAGTGTAGTGTGTCCTGGGACACACAGTGAACAGACATGCAGGTAGCATAGTGCGTCCTGGGACACACAGTGAACAGACATGCAGCTAGCATAGTGCATCCTGGGACACACAGTTGGAGAAGGAAAATGGAGTATTGAGATTGGGTTAGGGAGAAGGTAGGCACTTGGTTAGAAACAATCTGGGGTAGTTTGTGAAGAGATGGGTGAATAATGATCATCTTAACCAGGTTAAGTACTTTGGTGAGTATATGAGAGATACAGAAAAAGTTAGGCAGCTATATGCCTTGTCTTAACAGTTCTTTGAAATATGGCCAACACTATGATATGCATTTTCTGTTTCAGTACGTGCTGAGGAGGTTCAGGTAAATGGACTTCTGTTTTGTATGAGGGAAAGGAGATCTTGACAGACTGTGCCTTAGCCAGGGATGAAGGAGCAATGCCTTAGGCGTGAACCAAAGGCAGATGGATGTTCAGGTTCAGTGGCGGTTGACTTCCACCAGCGTTAGGCAGCACCAGGCATGCGTTCATCTGTGGCATGGACAGTCAGCCGTCATACATACAGGTCCATGTGAAGAACATGACGTGTCAACCTTCTTGTGACCTTCAAGCGGTGTTGGGCTCATATCAGACACCATCCCAGAGTTGGTGTTAGTAACTCCAATGAGTGTTAGTAGCCAGAACGTTAAGGATCCTCAGTAGAGGATCCAGGTGAGTTCTTACCTGTTAACAGCTGTGGGCACGCCCTCTTGCCTCTGAAGAGCCGGAAGAAGCAGCAGCACACCTCTTTTCTCAGCACATCCTCTTGGAGGCTGAGGATGCTCTCACTGCGTTCTTCCAGCTCGGCCTCCAGTCGCTGCTGTGTCTGCTCAACTCGCATTCAAGAGAAGTGATAGTAAGCGTCCTGAGGCTGGCGTTCAGACCCTGCGCAGCAAAGGTGTGTTGGCTAAATCATCAGGGAGGCTCTGTTGTCAGAGGCTTGTAACTACTGCACTTCACAAAGCTTGAAACTTGAGATTTATAGGGAACTGAACCTAAAACCAATGGTCATGGGCTGAGTCTAGTTTTTGTAAAGCTCTGTTGATGCTGCGTGATGTTTGCGAGGGGGCCTAATCTGCCATAGTCTTTCTCTCTTAACTTCATCCTACCTGACTGATTAGCTTGTACGCTTGTGTTAGCAGGTTTAAAGGAAACAATTAGTTTCTTCCATAATTGGGAGCTGTAGTAAGTTAATATACTTTGAAAAGTATAATAACCTCTCTGGTACCACAGGCTAGCTGATGACCAGCAGTTTAGTTTCTTGCCTGCATCTCTGTTTATTGACTGTGCCTCTTGGTGTGAACCACACACTTGGGTATTTTAGTTTCCTTCTCAGTAGAAAGGAAAAGAGGAAGGAAGGAAGGGCGAGGGAAAGAAAGCCATATAACATAAAGATTTTTGAAAGATATGATGCCAAGAAAGGATTTTCAACAAAATATGCTATCAATAGTTGAAATTTGAATTTTTTTAAATGTAAGTGTCTCAGATATAAGAGACCCACAGCCAGACATTAGGCAGAGCTCCTTGGGAAGAGGGGGTGGTGGTGGGAGGATTGTAGGAGCCAGATGGATCAAGGCCCACAAGAAAATCTACAGAATCAACTCACCTGGGCTCATAGGGCCTCCCACAGACAGATCCCATATGCAGGCAGGCAGCCTGCATGTGACTCACCCAGGCCCTCTGTGCATATGTTACAGTGTGCAGCTGGGTCTTCTTGTGGGACTCCTAACCATGGGAGCAGGAGCCGCCTCTGACTCTGTTGCCTGCTGTTGGAGCCCGTTCCTCCAGAACTCCTCAGCTAGCATTAATAGGACAGGAGGTGTCTACTCTCTCTGGTTGATGTCTATGGGAGGGCTGCCCTTCCCCCCACCAAGAGAAACAGGAGGAGAGGATTACGGGAGGGAGTGGAAGAGTGGAGGTGGTGGGGAGGGGAAACTGTGGTCATGATGTAGAAAATAATAAATAAATACACGAATGAATAAATAAATAAATGAATAAATAAATGCAAGTTATGCTATCTTAACAACACGGTTTTAAAAGCCATTGGCCTAACTGGGTATGGTGGCACATGCCCGTAAGTGTAGTTCTTGGGAGGTGGGGTGGGAAGACCAGGAGCTGAACGCCATCCGGGGCTGCATGATGGCTTTGGGAACCGTCCTGTTCCACCCCCAACACCCCCACCCCAAAATAAAGCAAAATTCATCTGCGGCCAGCTGTTTTTGTGCACTTGAGTGCTAGCATTTTTATTGTTTGGAGTAGTCTGTTTAGAGACCACTTTTACTGTTAGATTTGACAAGTATGACACGAGGCTGATCTACTGAGTCTAGAGGGAAACTTTACAGAGATTTCAGGTTACAGGAGCCTGAAATTGACTTTCCATTAAGAAGACTATGCTGTTTGTGTTGATTCCGACAGGGTGGACGTGCACTTGAAGTTGACTGTTTTCTCCTGTTCATCTTACCGCAGTCCCCATTTGTCTTTTATAGCTAGAGACCGTGGGATGGCAGCTTAACCTGCAAATGGCTCACTCGTCTCAGGCAAAGCTGCAGTCTCCTCAGGCCGTGCTGCAACTGGGAGTGAGCCAGGAAGACTCCAAGGTAAGAAACTGCCCTGCGGAAATGAGGGTTCCTTTGGTAGGTCTCGTGCCTCATTGGCAGAGGATTCCAGTTTGAAAATGAAACCAGCTACAACAGCTGGTCTCGCGGTGTGAAATTTAGTGAAGTCCCTGTTCTTGATGCTCCCACACTCTCAAGTGTGTGTGTGTGTGTGTGTGTGTGGTGTGTAGCTGTAAGCTGCATATGTAAAGGGAAGGGGGCGTTTGTCAGATAATCTGAATTATACTCTGGGGAGTAGTGTGTTCCTGTGTTTAAATCCATCCTCTTGCAAGATAGATTTTTGTACCAGTTTTACATCATAGGGCAGTTTCTCCTTTAGTATCAGTTTCAGAATTATACCATAATTATCAAAGGTGAAGAAGTGCCATGGAAGGCCCTCACTGTGGCTCAGAGAGAAATATATTTCTGATACAGTGAGGGCTACCTATCATGGTTTGTACTGTAATTACCCCTTTAAGATAAAAAAGGGAGAGTAAAGTTACTTCTAAAGAGATGAGACTTCGTATCATTTGGAGATGTTTAGAGAGCTGGGAGTGGGTGCTGGGGAGATGTGAGGATGGAGAGGTGACAGTGGCCGGGCGTGCTCTTCCAGCGCTGTGTTTACAGTGGGATAGAATGCGCTTTGATAGTGTGTTCACAGTTAGTTATTATGTCATAGGCATCTTTGTCTTTTTCAAGAACTGGGCCAGTGGCCAGCCCAGGTTATATAACCACAAAAGACTGATGGGATTTCAGTCTTATACATAATAAATTAGTTTAATGCAGTGTTCCAAAATCATTTCATTTCACACAGTTTTCACTGGAAATACAATTCAAACTTATTAGTGAAGTGCCAGACTGAGAGGTGTATTGTTAGTACTGCAGCTTAGGTGATGTAATTCAGGCCTGTAACTAATCTCTCCTTGTGGCATGTAGTGTGTATCTTGTAAGGTTTCTCTGAAGATTATGTGCCTACTGTGTATAAAGTACTTAGGCCAGTGTGGTATAAATTCTCAGTAAGTACTAGCTGCTAAAATTATCATCAGTACAGTATGGGAAGCTAAAACAACTAATCAATCTGTCGATCAATCCATTTGTTTCAGGCCAAAGTTTCTTTCTAACCTACTTTGCTAATGTAGTTATTGCCATTTCCTTCTCTTTTTTATGTCATCTCTTTATATCCCCCCCCTTGGTATACTTTTAATATTTATGCTTACTGGGAACCCATGAGCACAAGGTTGGCCTGGAATGCCCCTTCGCCTCCTGACACCCAAGGGAGGCATTCCTTTAGTTTAGGAGAATGGTCTGGAACACGCTGGGATAGACCGGGGCTCACCGTCACTGAACGTATGCATGCTCGAGTGGCTCTGTGTTGTCAGTTTCTCTCTGGCTCCTGCGTGTTACCTCCAGCTGGCTCCAGCAGTACATGGGATGCTTAAGGCCTCGCAGCTCTATCACATAGGCACAAGAACACGCCTCCATGCCTGTGTGCCTGCTTGCTTGTTAGGCAGTGGACATGAAGGACTAAAGCTTCCAGCTTCCAGCAAAGCAGTCTTCTTACAAATTCATGTTACCCAGGAAGTTAGCACAGATATGAAAATATAGCTCATTTGTGATACGGGCTCAGGGGCGTTGACATTTCCCCATTTGTTGCTCTCTTGAGTTTTTGATTGGATCTCACTGCACATGAGCGTTATTTAGCCTTATGACATGCAGAGCTAGAGCGCCGGTGTCATTCACAGGAGGCAGAAGGAGAGCAGCACCCACTGTGAGGGGTGCTAGGACTCCATTCCGTGTGCAGGTCGAGCCACTTCTTTACATTGTTCCTCCCCTGTGTCGCTGTGTGGACTTCGACCTAGATAATATTTCCTAGGTAGTAGCATACGATGAAAAGTAAAACCATTGTCAGCCTGGGCAGGGACATGCTGTGTCAAGTGATGCTGTGTCCTAGTGATGCTGTGTCCGAGTGATACTGTGTCCTAGTGATGCTGTGTCCTAGTGCCGCTGTGCCTCAAGGACCAGCTGACAGCTACACTGACTCTTCAGGCAACTGCTGAGCTCTGCCTGGAGTTGAATCTTTTCTGTACATTTTCTTGTTATCATGAGTTCATATTTAAAATTCTACTTCATGTGGCTGCTTGGTGTTAATATTTATGTTACTTCTGTTATTAGAGA